>NC_050577.1:225404264-225747146 GCF_011100635.1 Trichosurus vulpecula | reverse complement strand
TACTCTTGAGCTACCTGCTATAAATGAAAGAATAAAGTAGCTATTAAGCATTTACAGTGTGCTCACACTGGTAAGGGCTGGAAATTCAAATAGAGAAAGAAGATGATCCTTCAAGAATGGGGAAAATGACTCATGTGGGGGAATTCAGCTATAGGGAAGTTGGAAAGGCCTGGAGTTCCTAAGGGTGAAGCTCCTGGAAGGGTAAAGCAAGGCTGTTCAAGTCCAGGAGTCTTTAGGCCTTGTGGAAGATCCATTGTTTCCTTATGATTCATGTGGTTCCCACAGGAGTGACCTACCACCATTAGGAAGGAAAGAGTAGAGAGAGAATTCTAGGTTTTCCCTGGCAGGGGTGGGGATGGAAGGTGCTGGTGTCTACATGGGAGGAGAAAAGGGAATGGTGACACTAGCGTGGAAGTTGGGATGGGCCCAGAGGTAGGAAAGGAGGCTTGACCAAGGGGTCACTTGAGAAAGAAGCACTAGGAAGGGACTAGGTAGCCAGCTTCAGAACACAATCAGGCACCAGACACTGAGCTGGTAGGAGCACAAGGGGTAAGCAAGGAGAAAGTTGATTAGCCTAGCACTAGATTGGAATGCAGGTCTTCAAAGGGCTGAAATTGAAAGTCCAACAAAGTAGACAACACTAAAAGACTAGCTGCTCACAATTCCGTGTGACTCTCTCCCTACCAGCTCTCTCACTCTCTCTCGTTCTCTCTCTCTCTCTCTCTCTCTCTCTCTCTCTCTCTCTCTCTCTCTCTCTCTTTCTCTCTCTCTCACTCTCTCTCACTCTCTCTCACTCTCTCACTCTCTCTCCCCTCCCTCCTTCTTTCCCTCCTTCCTCTCTCTTTCTCCCTCTCTCAACCTCTCTCTTCTTCCCTCTGCTCCTTTTTCTCCCTCTCCCTCTCTTTCTCTCTCATCCTCTTTTTCTCTCTCTCTTCCTGCTTTTCCTCCTTCTTCCTCTCTTTCTTCCTCTCTCCCTCCCTCCTTTCCTCCTTCTCTCCCTCCCTCTATCCCTCCATTCCTCCCTCCCAGTTTTTCAAGCTTTTTTTGCAAGCTGACCCATCCATGACTATCCACTGGCACTGAGAGTATCTATCTGTATCATCAAACCAAAAAGGAAATCTTCCTTCTAGGTTGGAGGAGAACAACTCAGAAAACCTACAGACAACATTTTATGCTAATCATTTTCCAAAGGAGCACATCTCTAATTGGATAATGGAGGTCAATGGCATCATAGCACTCAACAATCAGAAATTCACTTTGCAAATAACGTTTGAAGAGTGCAGCGTGGCATAGTGAGAGGAAGAACACAGTGAAGGATGGAAGACCTGGTTTCTAGTTACAGACTTACCACTAACAAGTTGGGTAACCTTGGGCAAACCATTTCAACTCCCTAGGTTTCAATCTCCTTACTTGTAAACTGAGGGTCTTTGGACTGGATGACCTCCCAAATCCCTCCTAGCCACAATATTCTATTCCAGGTAGTGCTGGCTCATGGCAGAGGCATAATACAAAAATTATTTCTCTTTGGCTTTGGTCACCAGTGTAGGATGGTTCTATAGCAGATTGATTGTCCTAATTTTCTTTGGCTTGAGATATTAAAAAGTTAGTTCCTGTTCCCTAAGCCAGGGATTGCTAACCTGCTCCAGGGTTTTTCTAATTATCTCAGAGTCCATCTCTACATTCTCATTTTAGCTTCAGTAAATATTAATCAAGCACCTAGTTCTAGGAACTGGGAGGGGAGACACAAGCATTAAATGAAACAGGACCCCTGCCCTCATGGAGGTCAGAATCCAGTAGATGGTTTGACATGAATAACTAGCATATAAAATAATACCTAATAAGCATGTTAGAGAAGTTCAAATCATGTGCTGTTTGAAGGAAAGAGAGGGGCAGGGGGCAAGGGATCCCGGAAGGCTTCATTGAGTAGTTGGCATTTGAGCTGGGATTTAAAGGATGGGTAGGATTTCAACAGGTGGGGATTGGCAGGCTGGGGGGAAGACAGACAGAAAAGAGGTAAGGGAAGGGAATTCCAAAAGCAGGTCAGGGGTGGATTCAGGTTTTTGTGCACCCTAGACATGTCTTTCTCAAAGGCCCTTTGGTGGTTGCATTTTTATTATTAAAATATCTAATTTTATGATAGAAAAACTCTCACATTCTTTACTTTATAAAGAAAAAAATGATTGATAGCATGACTCAGCTCCATGTATACATCGTGCATGCCCTTGCCAGTACTTCAAGGAAATCTGATTTTGTCTGAGTGGGTGCTCCTGCCACCAACTAATTAATTAGGTAATTAATGAATGGATGGGTGGTTGGATGAGTAAACGAATGAAAAAGCATTAAGTATTTACTACATGACAGGCTCTGATACAGATTATAACACCCCCTTACCACTTAGTAGATTATCTTCAAGAGTTGCAGTGGTTGAAATATATATATTACCTCAATGCCAGCTTAGTAAGGCTGTTCCTTGGACAACAGATGTACAAACTGTTGCCGAGTCTGTATTAGAAGTCTTTTCAACTTGTTATGAATAGCCACAGCCTCTACCATGACCTCCACACTACAATAAGGTACAGAATAGAATTTTAATGGTAGAATATATTGCACACATGTATATTTATACGTATATATAAATATACATATGTATATTTATATATGTATTTGCACGTACATGTGTACACATGTGTGTTTGTATATATACACACATATCTATGTAGTTGTGTATATGTGTACATATAATATATAGTATATTAAAATGAATGACAACATACATCAACATTCCATTCACACTGGGCAGGTCCTAGCAATATGCCCCAAAACTTTAAGGAAATCTGACTTTGTCAGATACAACTGCATACACATATATGGGAAGGAGGTGTATTACATGGAGCGTCAGACCCAAAATCATAACAATCGAGGTGTAATAAGTCTTACGGCACTTACTGGCTATGTGACTTTGGACATGTAACCTAATCTCTCAGTGCCTTGGACAAGTCTCTAAAACTAGAAATTGCTCAGTAGGTACTGACCTGAATTGGTGGAGGGAGTCTTTTCGCCAGAAGCTCCCTACATAGATTAAAATCATGGGTAAAAAAAGAAATCAACAAAAGAATAGGGAAAATAACATCTGCACACACACTCTAGGCATTAAGGTCTCATCTCTGAGCAAACAGCATAAGAGACTACCTACTCTGAGATTCAGAAACATGTCAGGAGCCCTGAACTTCTAGATATCAACATTGCAGTATACTTTTCCACATTTACCCTCTTCCTCCTAGGTGGCTCCCTGGATAAATTGCTGAGTCTGGAGTCAGGAAGACCTGAGTTCAAATCCAATCTCAGACACTTTCCAACTATGTGACCCTAGGTAAGTCATTTAAGCTCTGTCTGACTCAGTTTCCTCAACTGTAACATAGAAATAATAATAGCATCTACCTCACCACAGTTGTTAGGAGGATCAAATGATATGTGTAAAGTGCTTAGCACAATGCCTAGCATGTATTAGTCACTTAACAAACTTGTTCCCTTCCCTTCTCTTGACTCTTCACAAGTCCCTTGACAACAGTTAGTGTATTCTCCTTGTTATGTAATTACCCTGATCCACAAGCACATAGTCCTGAAGACTTTAGTCAGGTCCATCCTTAAAGCCTGAAGTATCATGAGAAATGCAGTTCTTACCTCAGATATAGGCCTATAATATTTTTATTTTTTGAAAAATATAAGTGTTCTGAATAATGTAAATGGAATAACAATAAAGAAATAATTAAAACTAGATGCTGCAAAATTATAATATTCAAGTTTGACTCCAAAGAAGACATATGAGAAAATAGCTCCTCTTGCTTCTTGGCAGCAATGTGGGACTATGGGTAAGGAATAACTCATAAAATGTCAGACTTTTACATCATGTTGGTTAGTTTTGTTGAACTGGACTTTTTTTCCCCTTTCATATAAAGGATTACTCTCTGAGAAGAAACAGGGAAGGATCTCCTGGGAAATTGTAGGTGATGTAAAAACAAAAACTATCAATAAAAATTTATTTTTAACAAATCCATATATACTCTATATTTAGACACTGGGAGATAAGAGTGTCAGGAAAACCAAACAAATGGAGATAGGGAGAGGCCATTCCAAACAGGTTGGGGAATCACAATTGTAAACTGTGGAGTTGTAAACACCAGCTAATCTATGGAGTCCAAGGAGGGGTTCACCCGAGAGTAGGCGAATGGTGGAGGAAAGTTTACCCGAAATTAAAATTTGCTGTAAATAATCTGCCTATGACTAATAAAGACTTGATTCTATGCCCCCACTATCAAATTGAGAAGTCTCTAGGGTAAGCTTTAATGGAACTTTGAACCAGCTACGCGACACAGTTGATAGAGTGCCTAGCCTGGAGTCGAGAAGATTCATTTTCTTGAGTTTCAACCTGGCCTCAGGCACTTACTAGCTGTGTGACCCTGGACAAGTCACTTGACCCTTTTGTTCTCAGTTTCCTTATCCATAAAATGAACTAGAAAAGGAAATGGCAAACCACCCTGGTATCTTTGCCAAGGAAACCCTAAATGAGATCACAGAGAGTCAGACATAACTGAAATGACTGAACAACAACCTCTTCCACGTTCTTTCATGAATAAAAATTTAAAAACAATTATTTTACAAAACTGACAACCATTGATGAGAGAGTTTTTTTTTTATTTTAAGGAAAGACGGTGCATATGATAGCTAAAGAATTCTGGTATATGATTGTCCCTTTGCATGAAGCAGTTCATCCATTCTAATGGGTGCCAGCCGAGGGAGATTTTACAAATGGATTGGCTTAGCAGCCAAAATCCCTTCCAAAGGGCACAATTGGAAAAGCAGTTACCAGATAAAAAGCACTTGTGATTTGTCGACCGTGTCAGATTGAACGCAGAAATTATCTTGTCCACTGTCTCCGAAACAGTAGTTACAGATGTATTTCACCTGGTGATTAATGTGAACAGCTTTCTGTAGCCATACTGACAAAAAAAAAAACTAAACTAAAAACAGATGTGGATCAGAACTAGACGGTAATACCTTTATGTCATTAAGAAGCAAGGAAAATCTAGGCAAAAACAATGTCAACTTTGCTTTAATGCTCAGTGAGCAGTGTTGCTAGTTTGCTTCATAGAAGATCAAAAACGTTTAAATACAGCCAGGTCTCAATTAGTGCAAATAATGAATCCAGGTCTCAATTAGTGCAAATAATGAATCCCCTGAAGTATATGCATTATTCATATTTGCACTGAATATTTCCATTGGGATTAAACCAATGATCATAGTTCATATAATTATAGCTTTGAATGGAGCTGATCTGAATACATGCAACTACTACAGAGGATTTCTTATTCGCACTAATCAGGACCTAGCTGTATTCACATTGATCCACAATCTCATTGTTTCAAACATTCCCTCTGAAATACAAATTGTTTTCCTTTCATTTCCTCCTCCCCCAACCCTCACCCACTTATTGAATTCATACCCAATCATTAAAGAGCCAAAATTTGACTTCTTGCACTAGTGGATAGAACATTGGGCCTAGAGTTAAGAAGACCCAAATTCAAATCCAACCTCAGACATTTACTAGCTAAGGAGGTCACTCAGGACTGTTTGCTTCAGTTCTCTCAGCTATATAAAATGAGGGCAATACTAGCAGCTACACTCAGGGTTGTTATGAGGACGAAGTGAGACAATACAAAGCACCTAGCATTAATCTTTATTTCCTACCTTTCTTCCAGGATCCCCTCTGATGGTAATGATCTCCCTTGGACTTCAATTTGCTTTCTCAACTCTCTAATATGCTCATTAAGGAATACTGTATTGCGGATCATAGTTGTCCGTGTTTCTATTTCCTACATTGTTGCTATCTGACCAATTTAAATTTTGTATCTTTCCTAGTGCCTGCACACAGCAAGTGCCTAATAATATTTGTTGAATGAATGAATCAGTCAATGAATTTCATCTTGTGAGATTCGGGGCATTGTTTTTCCCTGCTGTGGTCTTCTGGGATCTCAGTTTAATCATCCACAGATTTGTTAAGTATAGCATCTATGTCTTCATCCAAATAGCTGATGAAAATGTTGCACAAAACAGGGTCAAGGGCATATCCTTACGGCACTCAGTTCATGAGCCTCCCTCCAGTTGGACATTAATCAGCCTTGGTTAGGTTTAGTTACTCAATCATTTCTGAAGCCATCAACTATGTGATTCTTCAGGCTATCTTGTCCACAGGGAAATTGTGAAATATTTCATCAGATGCTTTGCTGAAATTCATTCATACTCCCCCTACTTTGATCTCCCAGTCTACTTTGTGCTCAACATCTCAAATGGCTGCCTGAACTCATTGACACAGAGATTCCCTCAAAGATGCTGATTGCATCCCATCCACACCTGTCCATCCTGTGCACTTCTTGTCCATGTCTAGCCAATAAGTTCACCAACTGCGGGCTGTCCTTGCTTTCCCCTGAGATCAAGAGGATACCACTGAGAAGCAGCACAGAATACTGGAGAGAGAGTCAGTCTCAGCTTCAGGAAGACCTGAATTCAAGTCTCACCTCTGACCTATATTGGCTGTGTGACCCTGGGCAAATCACTTATCCTCTAATTGGTTCAGGCTACAATCTAAGACTGAGTTGCAAAGAGGGTGCTGCCCTGTACTCATAGAAGGATTTTGTCGCTAGAAGCTCCTAAAGTGATAAAAATCAATTTTGGTCCCAAAAAAACTCCCAGAGGATACCAGAACAGAACCTGTCATCCCTCACCACATGACCCATCCATTCTTTTGACTCATAGATTTCTCTGATAACATCTCTTATTCTAATGAACCTGCAATGAAATCCAAGAAAGGAAGATTGGAACAAATATCAAGAACTTAGATTTCATATTTGCAAAAATATATTAATCTCAAGATTTCATCCACTCTGACTTCCCCCCTCATTCTCTCTCTCTGTGTCTCTGTCTCTGTGTCACTCTCTCTCCTCTAACTCATCTTTCTCTCTTTCCACTCTCTCTCTTTCAGTCTCTCTCTCTTTGTTTCTCTTTCTCTCTGATTCCTCTCTCTGTCTCTCTCTGTGCATCTCTATCCCTCCATCTCTATCTCTCCTCTCTGTTTCCTCTCTCTCTCCCTTCTCTCTGTCTCTCTCCATCTCTATTTCTCTGTCTCCATCTGTCCATCTGTCTCTGTCTCTCTGTCTCTGTCACTGTCTCTGTCTTTGTCTCTGTCTCTCTCTGTCTATCTATCTCTATCTCTCTCTCCCCATCACTCCTTTCTTTTCTACACCCCCCCCAGTCTTCCTTTCTGTTATTTGTAGTTACCATATGTTTGGAAGAAGTTATTCCCTGATGAAGGAAAGGTTGCCAACATGACTCCTTTCTTGTCTCCGAAGGAATATACCTTGAGAAGTCTCCAAAAACACAATCCTCGCAGGTCATATTGTTAAGCAGATCAAGAAGTTAGGTATGCTCGCAGACCTTTTGTAACTAATGCTACTTTGCTGCCTATTGGGGTCCCAGAACATCTGGATTCTCTTCCTCTGCCCAAATACTCTAAGGGATGCCCTGATTGTTAATCTATAAGCATAATCTTGCACAATTATTTTCTTTTTCCAACATTAGCAACTCCCTGCATGGCTCTATATGCACTCAAAGTCACCACGGGGATGGTGACTTGGTTTTGCCTTCAATAATTGATAACCTTCAGACTGGATACATTAGGTTTGTTTCCCATGTGGTAATAGAAGTAAAGCACTTCACAAACCTTGAGGGGAAATATAAATAATTAGCCATTATTATTTAGGAGGGGACTAGGTGAGGAGGTGGATAGGATTTTGGAACTGGAGTTAGAAAGATCTGAGTTCAAATCATGATTTATATACCTCATAGTTGGGTGATCCTGGGCAAGTAAGTAAATGTCCCTCAGACTCAGTTTCCTCATCTATAAAACGGGGAAGATAATAATGATGACTTCACAAAGTTATTGTGAGGACCAAATGAGACAAAACATGTAAAATGCCTTGCAGAGCTTTAAAAAAGCTTAGCTACTGTTAATATCTCACTCCATAATGCCCAAATTTTCATACAAAATCATCATATTTATAGCACTTTAGACCACAAGGTCCCACAATTTGATGATTTTATATGATGGAGGCAGTGTGGAAGAGGGGAATCAGCTCCATATCTGGTGTCAGAGCATCTTGGTTCATATCCTGGCTCTGATACTTACTACCAGGGATGATGTTGGGCTAATTAGGCTCCCTGGGACTATTTTTCATCTGTAAAATTAGGGGAAAGAATTACATGATCTCCAAGGTCCTTTCCAAACCAAAATCTATGACCAATTACCCAAGTATGTGAACTGTGACTGCTGTGCCAGAAATGAAGCCTGGTTCTTTGGAAATCCTACTTTTAACTTGCTTGCTGCTCTCCCAGACTCCTGTCAACTGCTCCCATATCTCTTTCTTCATCAACACCACTAGTCCTCTATTATTTTCCATCTCTCATCATTTGGAATATTTTTCTCCATTGCTTTTAAAATCTTCCTCCAAAAATCACTGTCCCTAAAACAATCTCACACATAGCCTTCTGAGGGAATGTAATTTCAAAATACAAATATAATGCATACATACCTATATGTATATGCATATACATATATAATAGGTATATAATGTATCTCTAAATTTATTGTAGAACAAAAATATAGTGGTTTTTTTCTATGGTCTACTTTTCTGGGGGGAAAAGAGGACAGGGGAGAGGGAGAGAGAGCAAGAAAGAGAGAAAGCGAGTATCATGTGTATGTAGATATATGTGTCTATACATGTTCACATACATTTGTATGCATATACATGCATCTATGTATGTGCATACATAAAATAAGAACCTGGGCATTCTCATCTCTTCCTTGGTTGAGGAAAAAAAGAAGCTATTTCATTTCAAAAAGTCATTGTCAGGGCCTCCCTTTGCTACCACCCCATTTAGTCTCTATGCCCCTCTCCTCTCAGGCAATGAAATCAAAAGCTTCCTTTTTTCTATGTTGTACTTTGCTAGAAAAAAGAGGACAGTTATGCCTTGGATGACTGCTAAGACAAAAGCCATTTCTGTCTATTTTCTACCCTGTTCAGAATTAGCATGGCCCAGAGTGACCAGCCATTCTCTAAAATGCCTCTTGAACAGTAAATGCCAAGCATCACCCACTTCAAGGGCATTCACTTTGCTGTTGGTTCTGCTGTCTGATTACCCTGGAGTGTGCCCTTCTCTAGAAAAGACAAAATTATGAAATCCCTTAGCCTTCTCCCCAAAAGATCTGGGGTTGAGTGCTACTCTTTGGCATTTGAATCTCTGAACTCAATTCCGGAGATGCACAGATCAGAAGCAACATAATTGAATTTCCTCTCCCAGGCATGCCCAGACTTGTAACTCATCAAAGCAGATAAGAAGAGGCTCCGTGGAGCTGTATTTTAATGTCACTGAGCAGAGAGCACATTACCAGTTAAACAAATCAAAGAGAATTCTTCCCAAATATATCCCTGGTTGTACTGGGAAAGAATTATAGCCTGGTATAGGTTGATGTCTTTCTTCTCATAGCTTCTTGAGGTTGATAATCTGACCAAATTGTAGATTACTTTAGTGAGATTACTTTATTTGTTATATCAGACCTAAAGGCACCAACTCTGGAGTCAGAAGACATGGGTTCAAATCTTCCCTCCAATGCTTACTACCTGTGTGTAACCTTGGAAAAATCCCAATTTCCCTATGCATCAATTTCCTCCAGGTTCATTATCCCAACATATACTCACACTGGAAATTTGGATTCCCAGAGGGTGGCTACGATGCCTCCTCTTGGCATTCTAGTGGTAGCTGTAAGAGGTCGGGGTGGTTTTCTAATGTTATATAGCTTATAAGGCGACACCAGTGTGCTTTCTCCATTGATTATCAGTTGATATTAATTACTCAGGCAGTCTTAATTACCTTTTACAAATAGGTATGCACTAAGGTAGAATACTAAGAAAAACTGGTACAAGTGTCCCCCCCCCAAAAAATACAGGAAAATACTTTCTTACAAGCACATACAGAGTCTGCAGGAGAAAGCGGGTTCAAACTTAGAACATATGTAACAGAAGGTTTGGGGGGAGGGGGACATTAACAGCACTTACCTTAGGAGGAAATATTTGTAAAGCTTTTAGCGCAGTGCCTGGTACATAGTAGGAACTATAAAAAATACTCATTTGGTAATAGCTAAAATCTATATAGCGTTTTAAGGTTTGCACGGCACTTTACAAATATTATCTCATTTGATCCTCACAACAACCCTGGGAGGTGGAAGCTGTTGTGCCCCTTTTGCAAATGAGGAAACTGAGGCAGACAGAGGTTAAGTAACTTGCCCAAAGTCACACAGCTAGTAAGTGTCTGGGGCTGGATTTGAACTTAGGTCTTACTGGGTCTGTGATACGGAACTAACTAATACAATAGACATATCCCACTTGATAAAGGTATTAGGGCTAGATTATCTGTTAGCTCTTTTAAGTGAAGTAGGGTGGTTGATTATTAACTTAATCGACCACTGCTCCCTTACACATAAAATGAGTGGGTTAGACTAGTCTGAAGTTTCTAGCTTTAAATCCAGGATCCTATAACTCTATAAAGACATGACCTAGGAGCCTAGGAGTTTATGAGCCTACCAGCAACATTCAGAGTTTACATATTTATTTCTCAATGTGATGGTCCACTGGCAAGGAACATAGAGCTGTATTTTTATCCTCCCAACATAACCTCCCTTGACATTAATAACTCTCTTTGCCGCACACTTTCCCAACCTATCTTTTTAGCACAGTACTGGTCAGTCATCTGGATAAATTTACATTACTGATTCCTCATCCTGATCAAACTGTTAGTTGACCCTAATCTACAAATGAAAAACATCTTGACAAGATGCTTTCACACTCGGAATAGGTATCATCAGGGAAATCTCTCTAGACTAGAGTAAGCCCCATAGCTGGGCCCCATTCCAGTGCCCATTTGGCCTGGTCCTTTCTAGTGGGCACCTTGATAAAAAGCCCTACACCACCAGAGATTTCCATTAGGGTCCCACATATGGCCTTATCCCTGAGACCCTCCCTTCTCCCTTCCATACAAGCTGTACTGGAAAGAACTGGCCATTGGGGCAGGAAAAGCTGCTCATCCTCTGGTGCTATCTCTTCATCTCCCCCCACTCCCAACCTCTTTGGAATGTTCTCTGGGACCTCCCATGAGGGCTGCAGGTGGGCATGGGCAGAATTGACAACTGCTCCCATGGGATAACTAGAGCACATGCTCCTCCCGGTGAACCTGAGTTGGGATTGCTGGGGCTGCCTCTTTGTTCGAGTCAAGGTGATTCAACAATGACTCTAAAATAACTATTTCCAACTTTGAAGACAATCCAGAGAATCTGAGAAAAAAATAAAAAGAACTGGGGCCACGTTTCCTCCAGACTGAGACCATTCTGAAAGTGTCGGGTTTTCTCACCTCTATTCTCTACCCCTCTAATCCCTTCTCCAAAACATTACCTCCCTAATCTGCTCAAAATCTTCCCCCAGTTCCCTATTGCCTCCCAAATCAAATCTAATCTGTTTGCTTCCACAGCTTAACGCTACCTTTCATGTTTCTCTCCCCTACATATCCAGTACCCCAGCCAAACTGGACAGCTCCTTGCCCCCATCCACCCCACCCCCACCCCCCATCCACCTATACGCACCCTGCATTCCTATGCCCCTGTGTTCTGCTCCAACCCTTTAATTTGGTCTTTCCCAGTCCTCAACTGATCACTTTCTACTGTAACATCATTGGTCTTCTTCCAAAATGGACGAAGAACAACACATTCTTAAAACCAATCCACAAGTTATCCCCTCCATGAAGCCTTCTTTGATTTCCTCTCCACCCCCAAAATTGGCAACAATCTTCCCTCTCAAACCACACAGAGCCTTTCATTTTATGCCATATCCCTTTACTGTCCTACAAACCTGAGGGCTGCAGTCATGATTTGTCATGACTTAAACAACCCTTGTCTCTCATCAGCACCTATCACAGTGCTCTGCACTCAGTAAAGGTTGGCACTCTGGTATTGTATCATTCATTTCACCGGGCAAATTTCCCCAAGTGTCATCCTTACTCACCGACTTTAAAAGGCAACTCTAATTCAGAAACACATAAAAGTATGAGATTCTAATGGTGATGGCACTGAGGGTTCACCTTTGGCCTAGATCAGTCCTGAAAACTCTGGCCCTGGATGACGGTCACTTAAAGTCAGAAGGTCACTGATCTATTATGACTAGTCTAAGGGCTTAGTCTATTATGATTTATAGGTATGGGACCCTGGGCAAGTCTCTTAGCCTCTGTTTGCCTCAGTTTCCTCATCACTAAAGTGGGAATTATAATAATACTTACCTCCCAGGGTTGCTGTAAGGACCGAATGAGATGATAATTGCAAAGCACTTAGTATAGTGCCTGGTATATCATGACTGTTGTGGGTGGTGGTGTTATTATTATTATTATACAACTAGGTGCGGTTGTTGTGGTGGTGGTACATCTAGGTAGCACAGTGGATAGAATGCCCAGCCAGGAGTCAGGAAGACTCAGCTTTCTGAGTTCAAATCTGGCCTCAGTTACCAGCTGTGTGACCCTGGGCAAGTCACTTAACCCTTTTGGCCTCAGTTCCTCATCTGTAAAATGAACTGGAGAAGGAAATAACAAACCATTCCAGTATCTTTGCCAAGAAAGCCCCAAAGGGGGTCACAAAGAGTCAGACGCAACTGAAGTGACTGAACAACATCATTATTATTACTTGGGGTGATCTTAGGGGTCTCAAATCAAACCAGGTGACCCAATAAGCTTACTCTAGAATAGATACTAACAAATCATTCAGTAGTCTTTTTGAGCAGAACATCAGATCCTTAAGGTCAGGGATGTTTTTTTTTTTATTTTTGTCTTTATAGCCCAGCCCTTAGCATAATATCTTTCAGACAGCAGGCACTTATTACACGTTTGCTGGATTGAGTAGAGCTGTTCTCGTCCATTTTTGAGCTTTGGGTTCTTCACCATAGTACTAGAGTCATGCTTGCCTTTGGGGCTGAGGAGATAAGACAAAATTGGCCAAGACATTCTCATTCCATGCCATTTGTCTCACTATGGGACTTCTCATTGCTTGTTTCCCCACTGTGTTCAATCTAAAAGTGATGCCAATTTCAGCACTAACACAGCAAGGCAAAGTAATGTTCCCAAAGGAAGAGGAAGGAAGGTCAATATAAGGAAAACTTTTCTTTTTAAAACTCCTGACCTTGCTAAACATTTTAGAGAGAAAAAGCTTGGGGATAATGAGACTTAGAGCTTTAAGTGACTTTAGACATCCTCTAGGGAAATCTTGTCATTTTAGAGATATAACTCATGGCCCCAGCTCTGGATTTATACAGACTAGGTCCAGTTTGGGGGGAAGCCCCCCAAATCAAAACTCTTTAACTCATTTCTCTTCCCACCCCCACAAAAAGAGTACAACTCTGGGTTGTTTCTAGGTCTCCATAGACATAAAAAAATAAAATGTTCCCCAGCACCCATAGAAGCCCTCAAGGTAGCAATGCACATAGTACATAGGACAGTCTTTATTTCTCCCCATGGAAAATTAAGGAAACACATAGTCCATAAATAACTGATACAATTTGCTTGCTTTTCTAGGGAAGGTTCCACCTTGCATGGGAACCCAATACAATCCCCCAAACTCCAAAATTACTCAAGGTTTTGAGCCTGAATGATAGTACTATCAACAGATAGCTAGGGAAGGGTGCATATTTGGCAGTAAAGATAATGAATTCCATTTTTGGTGTGTTGGCATGGAGTCAGATCTTTCTTGCAGCTTTCAAGTCATAAATTATACAGATGAAGAAACTGAGGCCAGGAGAGATTAAGTTTTATTCCTACTCCTCTTACTCATAAAGCTGGCCCCAGTAAGGCGATATAGGCTTACAGGTGGTTTAACTATTACATCTCATTCATTAAACTCAGTGCGTGTTATTATTATTTTCAAAGGGCAAATTTTTGTGCGTTGTTAATATCTCTTCACAAGGGAAGACTCTTTTTGATAGTACTTTCACAGGTATTAAATCATTTTCCTTTCACAATAGCCCTATAAGATAGACTGGACAAGTATTATGATTCTTGCTTTGTAGATGCTGAAGCTTATCCTTGGTTTCCTCATTTGTAAAATAGGACCAATAATACTTGCGCAATATCCTATCTTACAGGATTGTTTCATAGAAACTGCTTTTTTTGGTAAAGTGTTATCTAAATCTAAATGTTGTTAACATAGACAGGTGGGGCACTGGCTGGCTGCTGTGTGACTGATTACCTGAACAAACACACCAACTTCCTCCCATAACTGCTACAGGCTCCGATTCTTATTATCTCTTTTTAGAGGGTTGTCAGAGACACTGAGAGGTTAAGAGACTTGGCCAGGGTTAAGATTTGGCAACTAATTGGATGTGTGGGGTGAGTGAGAGTCAAGAATGAAACCAAGGTTGGGAAGCTAGGGACCAGGAACAAGACTGTGCTCTCAACAGAAACAGGGAAGTCTGGATGAGTGGTGGGTTTGGGTTTTTGTTTTGTTTTGTTTTAGGAGAAGGGGGAGGGATGGAGATAATATAATGAAAACTGCAGTACAGATACCAGCTCTTCCATGTCTGATTATCCTATGAGATTCACTGTTCCATCCAAAATGAATAGGAGAGATGTGAGACTCTTAGCCACTGGCCATTGCCCCAGCAGCAGAGTCCGTGGTCTGAAAGCCTTGCGGCCATAAAGTGATCTGGGTGACAGGGGATGGGTATACCAGGAGGAAGCATGGAAAGAAGGAGATGATTTTCTCCAATGGTACCTGTGCACACATTGTTGCCAGTGGGTAGTGGTTAGACTATCTCTTTCATGAGGGGCCAACTTCTGGCTAAGAAGAGGGAATCTAATCTATGAGCTAGTGGAGACAGCAGAATGAGGGGGTCTCGGGGAGAGAGATAAGTATGGTTGTTTTGGAGAGAAGCTTTACACGATTGACTATTTCAAGGAGTATGGGATGTGATCTATCTTTCCACCATCCAACCAGGAGATCACATACCCACTCCCATCCCAGATCTCCACATTGGAGACCAATAACCTAGCTAATGGGACTTGGGAGGGTGGTATGGCGGGAAGAGATCTAGGATTTATTCCAGGGTTTTTAACTGCATTTCCAGTCCTCTTTCCATTAAACCAGGTCTGCTTCTATAGGGATTTGTAAATGATGATAGCTTGCTTATGAGTCAGGAAGACCAAGATTCAGATCCCAGGTCTCAATACATACTGGCTGTGACCAGTACTTAACTTCTCAATGCCCTCCCAGGACACTCTAAGACTATAATAAAGAGCCGTGCTGCTCTACATCATCTAAAGAAAGTTGCTCGCCAGGAGTTCCCTACGTAGACTTGATCAGATGAAATTTTTAAAAAATGAAATTTAAGAATAACAATAACCAACATATAGCACCTTCTGGTTTACAAAGTACTTTGTGTACATTATCTCTTTTGACTGTAATAAAATCTTCTGAGGCTGGCACTGTAGGTGTATTATTATCCCCATTGTACAGATGAGGAAACTGAGGCTCAGAGACATTAAATGACTTCGTTGTCTGTGGTCACATAACTAATAGGTACCAAAAGTAGGATATAAACTCAAGTCTTTCTAACTACAAAGTCCTCTGTCCACACTACCATTCAATCACATTATTTTATGGACAGAAAGGTCTCCCTCGAAGTCTTTCATCCATAATTACAAACTGTCTCGAATAAGCTCCAGAACCATAAAGACCTGAGTTCAAATCCCACCTTAGATATTTACCAGCTATGACTCCAAGCAAGTTACTTGCCCTATTCAAGTTTCAATTTTTTTCACTTATAAAAAAGAGAGATGAAATATGTGCTACTAAATAGCAGTATAACCCTAAACAAGTCACTTAGTCTCTCTTTGCCACATCTCCATCTGTAAAATGAAGAGATGGACTCAATGCCCCTAAGATCCCTTCCAGATCTGTCTGCAGTCTTGTGATCCTACGTATGAATTGTAAGACGTTTCTCCTCTATAAGTTCAGGCCACTTCTATTTGAGGGTAGCTTTTTTTTAGCTTACTCTAACCAAGTTCACATTTGAGAACCAGTCACCATATGTTTGCTACATTATCTTACCATTTCCACTTCCCAGCAGTGGCTTAAAGAAAAAGAAAACAATATCCAACTTACAGAATCAGCATTTTTTTTCCAGCTTGGAAAATATGGCCATTTTGATGGGTGCTCCAGTCTAAAGTATCTCTCTTTCCTGTTTAAGTTGGATGACTTTTTGACTTAGTGAACTGAATCTTTCAGCTGGGTTTTTTCCTTGTTCTTCACCATGTGTGGTCAATTAACTCCCAGCAGTACTGAGTTTCTTTGCTGAGCTGCTGTACTTCCCAGGAAGCAGGGAGCCTTGCATCAATTTCTAAATCCATTATCTCTTAATATGTATGGTGTTCCAACAAGACTGAGCACTGTACAGTACAGAAGGTCAGGTATAGCCCTGCCCCTGTCCAATTCTTTAGGGACTATCCTTTTGAGCAATAATCATATTTTTAAATATGATTTAACTTTTTATATTCATAACAAGAAAGTTTTATAGATCTTCTAATATTTCTTACAAAGACAAAGGCTTATTTTAAGATTGGAATAGAACCACTAGTCATGCAATTCATAATCATGGAATCATCTTCAACTTCTCCCCTCTCTCTCATCCCAAGTATTGTATCATTTGGCAAGAAGTGGCTTGGGGGAATTTTTATTTAAAATTTTTTCAGTTAACAAAAAAAATCTATTTTCCCTCCTACTCCTTTACCCTTTGAACAAATGTATACAGTCAAGCAAAATATATTCCCACAATGACCATGTCCAAAAAAATATATGTTTCATTCTTCATCTTGAATTCATCACTTCTCTGTCAGGGGGTAGCTAGGCGGCAAATCACTTCAGCATCAGTCCCCAGGAGTCAACATTTATTCGTTGCATTGGTCAAACGTCTTAAATCTTTCAAAGTTGCTCGTCTTTACAAAATCATTGTTATTGTATATATTGTTCTCCTGGTTCCGCTCACTTTGCTCTGCATCAGTTCATACAAGTCTTCCCAGGTTTTCTAATATCGTCCCTTTGTCATTTCTTATCACACAATAGGATTCAATTACCTTAGTATGCCATGATTTGCTCAGTCTAACTCCAAAATAACTCTACTGTGTGTCCTCTTTGCAGTTCTCAAAGCCACAGACCCTGTTCAGGGTCTAGTTTCCTGGACTATAACAATAGCCTCAAAACCTCTATACTAGCCTTTAGGGTTTCTTTTCTCTACAACATCCCTTACACCACTGCCACTTCTCCATGCATAATGTTGATAGCTGTTCAGAAATCAGCAGTGGTTCCCCATTGTTTATGGAACTGAATGAATGGATAAATGAATGAAAAACATTTAGAAAACACTTACTACGTGCAAAGCACTCTAAGTGCTGGAGATACAAATTTTAAAAAATGTGAGAGTTCCTGATCTAAGGAGCTCACTTTCTATTGGAGGAGACTCAACATATATGAGTTTTCAACTGCAGGGCAGATGGAAAAAGTGGCCCTTAGGGAACAGCAACAAAGCTGATGGTAATGCATCTTCTTTATCGGTATTCCCATTGATAAAATCCCATCCAGTGAACCACTTAGTGCCAAGGGCTGTAGGATTGAGCACTTTCTTTTCTGGGACATCAGAAGCTACCACTGCTAAGTAGAGTCTACAACTCTCTTGTATGGCATTCAAAGTCCTTCACAATCTGAATCCAACCTGCCCTATCTCCCACGACTTCCCCTTACATTCATCAAACTGAACATCCCTCCTCACTTTACTATCTTGAAATCTGTGCTCACACCATTCCCTGAGCCTTGGAATGCCTTCTTCTCTATATACTTCACCCACCCCTCAGAAATGTTTCTACAAAACCTGCCCCAAACCAACCACCAAGGAGTAATGCTTTCCTTTCTATGAGCTCTCATTGTTCTATCAGATACGTTTAACTAACATAGGGGAATCAACTGTCATTAATAACTTTTGTGCCTTATTTATCTGTGTAATACTTTCATATTTATTGTTTGGTAGGTAGTGGGTACAGAGTGGATGTGGGACTCAGGGGACATGGATTGGAGTCCCACCTCTGACACATAGGAGCTTTGTAACCCTGGGCAAATCACATTACCTCTCAAGGCCCTAAACCAGTCGTGTCAAACTCAAAGAGAAATAAAGTCATTAAACCATATAGTTTATGGATCCCTATAGGCCACATATTAATTCAGAAAACCACAAATTAATATTTTCAGATATTAATTTGGAAAACCACATATTAACATTTTCTATATTCTATTTTATTTTATTCATTTTGTTAAATATTCCCAATTATATTTTAATCTGGTTTGGGCAGCATAGGGGAACGATGTAGCTTTATAAGAATATAAGTTGTACATCATACACAATAAAAGCAACACTGCACTATAATCAACTTTGATAGACTTAGTTCTTCTCAGTAATACAATGATCGAAGATAATTCCAAAAGATTCATGATGGAAAATACTATCCACATCCAGAGAAAGAACTATGGAGTCTGAATACAAATTGAAGCATGCTATTTTCTTTTTTGTTGTTGTTTTCTTTTTCTCGTGATTTTCCCCTTTTGTTCTGATTCTTCTTTCACAACATGACTAATGCGGAAATATGTTTAATATGACTGTACATGTATAGCCTATATCAGATTGCTTGCAGTTTTGGGGTGGTAAGGAGAAAAAAATTGGAACTCAAAATCTTATAAAGGTGAATGTTGAAAACTATCTTTACACGTAATTGGAAAAAAATAAAATACTATTAAGTTGGGGGGAGGAGAATACAAGTTGTGGAACAGTTGATAATCTACATTAGTGAAGGGAATTTCCTCACCAGGAATTCCCCATGCCAATGAAATATCTGAACCCCTCCCCAAAAATTGTTTATATATTAATAAAAGTTAGTAAGTCAATTTAACAAACACTTATTAGGTGCTTACTGTGTTTAAAGCACTATGCTCAGAGCCTAGATACAAAGATGAAAAAGCACACATCCCTATCTTCTAGAATCTTGCTTGTCTTTTTCTGTTGAGACACAGAAAGAGAGAAAGAGACAGAGAAAGAAATTCAATATAGACTTGCAGTTAAATCTGGGACTACTGGTCCTTTTTCCCTGCTCTCCTTGGGTGGTCCACTCGAACATTCCAAACACTCAGAATACAATGAAATTCACTTTAACTGAAGAGAAATCCATTATAAAATTACAACCAGCACATAAACCAGATTTAAAGAGGGAAAAAAAAATCCCTGAGGTTAAGTGATGCCAGTTTGCCAGGAAGCCATGAGGTAGTGACAATGAAGGAAGTGGAGAGGGGATACATTCACCAGGTCTCCATAGCTGCAACAATCAGGAACACTGCAAAAATCTGTCTAGGCAGGTCACTCTTTAATCAGATCTGTGAGCCAAACAAGGCTCCAACTGTTCATGATTATATTTGGTTCAGGGTAAGAGCACCCTTCACTTGCAATCAGTTGGCTGCTGGTGTTAACAGCATATTTGCTCTCCTAAGCCTCCTTACTTTCTGTGACATGGCTGCAATGTTCCCAGGCTTACACCCTCTCCCTTCCCATTTTACATAGCTTCTGCCTTCCATGAACCTTCCATTGCTCCTGCCTTCTGGAAAAAACTACACTTCCCAGCAGCCCTCCTTGCCGGTGGGAGGGGAGAGCAACATACCTCATACTAGGGGAGGGAGGTTATTGTTGACAGGTAAGTGTAATACAAGATACCATGTGATGGGGGCAAAGCGATTAGGAAAATTTGAAAGGAACAGAGTGGCAGTCCAATGTAAAGGGTAGATTTCTGAACTTGGATTCAGAAACACTAGGTAACCCTAGATCAATGTGCGTAACCCTAGGTAAATCCCTTACCTTGTCTCATCCTCAGTTTCTTCATCTGTAAAGTAAGAGTGTTGGAGTAGGTGGCCTCTAAGGTCCCTGCCAGTCCAAAATATATGATCCTATGATGCCACTGATGAAGGAATCAGGGAAGCATTGTCCATCCATTAAAGTGGATCCCTAACCTTTGTCAATTCCTATTACAACGCCAAATAACACCAAATTTCTCTTTTAAAAAGTACTTGATTCAGACTAATGGTTTAGAATAGTTCATTCCATAGGAACTAGAATAGAAAGCACACTGGGGTCTCTCATGTCCAACCTCTTCATTTTACAGATGGGGAAACTGAGTTCCAGAAAGGTGAGTTGTCCATAGTAACACGTGTATTAAATAACAAGATCTGAGCCCCAGTCACCTGTCTCCAATATTCTATTGTCCTTCCAATTACACCAGGTTGTCCTATTTTTAAAAAACTATAATAGCAAAAAAAAATTTCCATCTTCAATTAATGAAGGTTTGCTGCATTCAGTTTAAAATGTCAAGACATCCAAGGATGACAAAGGCCATGTAGTGAAGAATATTATTACAATCCACCTTTCCAGAGATTCATTCATCTTACCAAAGGGGCCAAATTTGAATTGGTTCAACTAAGGAATGTCACAGGGGCTCTTAAGCCTCCTCTTTGCAATGCAGCTGCTGAAATTATAAAGACAGGCAGCTCGTGAGTGCAGCTAATGTGGGGAAGATGTTCCCAAGAGAGCAGCATGAGCACTGCAAAGGAATTTTTCTTTCAAAGACCATAAAGGTCTTTTTTGGGGGGGATGGGGAGTGTTATGGATCATTCTAAAAATTATAAGCCCTTGATGCTCATCCACTTTTGCATAGTCTTTCCACAGAACACAAATCCACAACTCACAGTAAATGCATGGGAGTTTAAGGAGGGAGGGTGGCATACTGGATAGAGTCAGGTAGACGAGGATTCAAATGCCATCTCTGGCACAAACTTGCTGTCTGTCCATAGGCGAGTCACTTAACTTATTAGTGTCCTAGGAAACTTTCTAAGATCTTAACTCACAAAATAGTTGCTGCTATGCTTTGGTAGACAGGGTTTCCCTCAGTGGGTTTCCCTTTGCCAATGAAATCACAGGGGAAGAAGAACTAGGAAAAGAATTAGAAGAATGGTGCCTGATCACAAGGAGCTTACCTTAGATAGAGGGAGAAAGTGTGTACACATATTAGGTGTAACAACAGACTGGCCCTGGCCAAGGGGCCCTGTGGATACCCTCTCTTACTAAGGGACCCCAGATCTGGGCTCACACAGATGAGGTTCAGTCCTGGGGAATCCTGGCCTCTAAAGTGATGGTCAGGCTCTTTCTCAATTGTGTCTGGCTCATTACATCCCCACTCCAGAGTTGAACTCAAGGGACAATCTCTTAAACCAGGGGTTTTTAATTTTTTATGCAATAAACTCCCTTGGCAATCTGGTTGAACCTTTCTCAGAATGATGTTTTTGTTATGCTTTATTTATGCATAAAATAAAATACATAAGATTACAAAGGTAACTAATTATATTGAAATACATTTATCAAAATATTTCAAAAAGCAAGTTCCCAGACTCAACGCTAAGAACTCCTGTCTTAAACAAAGCTAAAGTTGGACTCATGTCTACGGTCTTCCCCAAAATTAATTTGAAAGGTACCCAGTATATAAAGTAGATCAGGTATAGGACAGCTATTTATTTTTTCCAAACAAAAAAAAAGTTTAAGACACAAAAGACTCACAAAGTCACATTGATAAAGTCATAAAATAGGAAACAATAACCTATAGCTCCCAGGAGATTGATGCTGAAAAACATAAAAACATGAAACACTGTCTAGGTCTACTGAAGAGTCATATCCCTCTAGACTCATCTCTGCATTGTTCAAACAACTCCCTCAAGGTTTTGATCTTAGACTAAGGCTCAAGATATGACTTAGGCTCATCCTCCTGATAATCACCTTCTCTGAGAAGGATATAGTTGCAGAAAACTCTTGCTGCCAGTTAACTCCAACTAATGAATGCAAGGATTCCCAAACCTTTAGAGAACTATTTTCCAAAAGTCCATCTCTTCCATCTCTCAAAATCATAGTTTGGTCACTTTGGCTTAAGGAAAAAAACAGGGAAGAAAGGAAGCCAGATACTTAAGTTGCATTCTCAAATTAATTTAGGTAGGCATTTCTGTTCTTGATGCCAAACCTAGAGTTAGAGGGAGTCCCTTCTGTCTAATGGAAGGACTACCCTCCTATGGAAGGGGAAAGAGAGCCTCACAGAACCTCCAAATAATTGGCAGACTGGAACAGAAAGAGCAATCAGATGGCAAGCAACTCTTTTTAAGGTCTACTGAGTGGAACATTCTCCCTGGCCAATGAAATTTCCACTTTCCTATGACAGCAAGCAGAGGAGGCACACTGAGTGATCAACCAAAAGACTCTGATTATACCTGACCTTCAGTAAGGGAAGAAAACCTATCCCATTCCCCACAGGGCCAGAATACATGCTCCAGTGAGTGTCTACATTTCACAGGTATACACAAAAGAAAAACAAGTTTATTCGGGAGGTGGGCAGGCACGAGTGGCCAGAAGGATCATAAAAGGCCTCTTGTAGGAGGAGATGGCAATCAAGCTAATCTGTGAAGGAAGCTAGGGATTCTGAGAGGCAGAAATAAAAAGGTAGTACATTCCAGGTATGAGAGATACCTCTGCATTAAGAGATGGCTTGTTTGTATATAAGGAGCAAGAAGAAAAACAGTTTGGCTGGATTATAGGGTGTATGAAAGAGTAATATGTAATAAATCCACAAAGATAGGTTTGCTGGATGGTGAAGGTCTTTAAATGCCAAACTACGGTGTGTGTATTTGATCCTAGAGGTAATGGGGAGCAGGAGCGTGGCATGGTCATACTTGTGCTTTAGGAAAATCATTTCACCAGCTGGAGGCTGGCTTGGCGAGGGGAAAGAACTAGTAATTGTCACTAAGAACTTTCTATTTGAGTTCATTTCACTACTTTGGGTAATCACATGCCAAACACTCCCTTGTCTGTAAAACATGAGGACTGGATTAGGTAAAGTTTAAGACTTCTCTTCTACCATTCTTTGAATGGAGACTCAAAAAGTTATACTCATAGCTGTAATTCAAGTAGGGCAACTATGGAGTTTTTCCAGGGTACCAAAATCTGGAGATCACTGACAACACTTGCCTTCTTTCTGAAGAAGAGAAACATATGTGCTTAGAACTTCACTAGCAAAATAAATTAGGTAAATTGGAAGCTTCAAGATGGTACTCTTCCTCCCTATCCATTAATCTCTTCCCCAACCCTGCCCTATCCTATCCCAGCCTCAAGTTTTCTGGGGTTGTTCTCCATCCAAGGGGAAAGATCTCTTCTACCTGTGTGACCTCGGGCAAGTCACTTGAACTGTAGGGATCTCATTCTCTTGGACTAAATGGCCTCCAAGGGCTCTTCCATCTCTCTAAATTTGTGATCCTGTGATCTCTTCTCTAGAGTCTCCTTATCCTTCCTTTCCCCACCCACCACCCACATCCTCCCACTCAACCCTTTGTCCCAGTGCCATTTGGGATGCTTTCCCTGGGCAAGAGAATTATTAGTTACAGCTCTGAATATACTGCAAGATAGATAAGCTTGTTTGCTGCTGAATTTGCTATGAATTATCAATGAAAAAATGAGAAGAAAAAGGAAATCCCAAGGGAAATGTTGGCAATGTTAAAACACAGATCCCTTCCACAACTCTTGTCTTAGACTATTCTTAGACTGGGCACATTTTTGAATATCACTTAAGAAGCTTTGCCCTGGAGTATGCCTCTGATTTTTTTTAAAGGATTCTTTTAGAAAAAAGAAGTAAGAAAATATTCACAACTAGCATATTTCAATTTCAAAAGATCTGGAATTTCATCAATAAGACCAACTTTACCTACACAGGTTGTGAAACTTCCACGCTTAGTTGACAATCTTTGTGAGTTTGTATGGTCAAATATTCATCACCAGGTGTCCAACCTTTGGGGAATAGGGCCTTCCCACGTAGAATTCAGGCAATAGATGCTGCTAGGCTAAACTCAAAGCCTACCTAGGGCACTAGAACCTGGCCAGAGACTGAGTTCCATTGGCATAACTTGCAAAAAACCGAGATCTCCTCCAGGCCCTAAGAAATGATAGCAAAAGGACTTTGGTAGAAAATTCTTAGCTAGTAAAATAATTTTTCTTTAATTATGAATCAACCAACATTTATTAAGTATATATTCTGTGCAAGGCACTAGCTAGGTATTAGGGAAACAAAGACAAAAATGAAATAATCCCTGCCCTCAGAGAGCTTATATTCTAATGTGACAATATCAGAGGTATGCAAGTAAGGTAATAAAAATGATATAAGGAATTTCAAGAGGAGAGAGAGTTCATAACTAGGGGAACCAGGAAAGAGAAAAGGCATCCATCTATCAATTAACAACATTTTTCTATTATGTTACTGACTTTGGAGTTAGGAAAATAAAAATGAAATAGCCCTTGCCTTCAGGGAGTTTACAATCTATCTATAACTTCTATATCTCTATCATCATGATATAGGAGGTGGCAGCTGAGCTGTGTTTGAAAAGAAACTTGCATTCTAGAAGGCAGAAATGAGGACAATGTGTATTGTGCATTGCAGAATAATAACCATAACAGCTAGAATTTACCGAGAACTTAAAGATTTATAAAGTGTTTTCCATGTGTTTTATCACTTGATCCTCACAACAACCCTATGAGTGAGGTGTTATTATTAACCCCATCTTAAAGACGAAGAAACTAAGGCAGGTTTAATGATTTACCCAAGGACACGTAGCTAGAAAATGTCTATCTTCCTAACACCAGATCCTAGATTCTATTAACTCAAGAGAGGTAGAAAATGGAATATCACTTGAAGGGAACAGCTAGAAGGTAAATTCAGGAGAAAGTCTTATTAGATTTCTATTGACAAATCAAATGCCTGATGACTTAAATGAAGGAGGATATTTGTTAAATTGAATAAAGTTTTGGGGTTCTTTTTACCCTTTGCTTCCCTAGGCATACATCTAAGTATGAAATATATATATATATATATGCATGTGTGTAGGTATATATATAATATACTATATGTGCATATATATTATATATATACACATATACTGTGTGTGTGTGTGTGTGTGTGTGTGTGTGTGTGTGTGTGTAGGCAGCTAGATGACCCAGTGGCTAGAGTACTGGGGTTACTATCAGAAAGACTCATCTTCATGAGTTCAAATCCAGCTGCGTGACCCTGGCCAAGTCATCTAACCCTGTTTGCCAAGAAAACCCTCAATGGCATCATAGGGAGTTGGACATGACTAAAAAACAACTTAACAAAAACAATTTTATATATTTCTACATATACCCATATATGTGTGTAGTCATATTATTATATAGTATACAATTTTTATCCTTATATCGCTATACATAAATATATTTATAAATATATAAATAAAAATATATTTATATATTTATGAATGCCCAGCACAGCAGAGCCAGAAAGACAGCTTTTGCAGTCAAGAAGACTTGGGTTCAAGTACTGCCTCTGGTAGCACACTAGCCATGGGACCATCGGCAAGTCATTTCTGAATGCTTCAGACAACTCTCTAATGCTATATTCTAATGATAAATTGCTTAACTGTTTCATTGAAGGGAGTTTCCATACCTAGAGTTCTCCCACAGTGATGAAATCACAGAGAGGAAGGGAGGGGAGGGGAGGAGAGGGGAGAAGAGGAGAGGAGAAGATAGGAGAGGAGAAGACAGGAGAGGAGAGGAGAAAGGAGAAAGGAAAAAAGAAAAAAAAACTTGGTAACACTAGTATTGTTTACCTAGGCAAAATATATACTGGTGTATTATTGCTTCACTTTGGTATTCCCCAATTTCCCAGGGCTCCAATTGTGACCTCAGTTGGCCTGGGAAGATAGCATGATTAGCATGATTAAGGCCTATCTGATACACAAAGACCAGGCCAAAGCAGATGCCGGAAAGTGATTTGAGGTTACTGGCCCAGCTCAACTTATTCTAATTTAAGCCTGGCTTCCTTTTATAAAATAGGCCGATATTCTTGGCTGAAAAGAAGGGCACCCAGGACAGAAATATACATGTTAGTGTTACTATCACCGCTCTGCTGACTGAGGCCGCAGTCCTTCGCAGGGCTGGAGTCAAGGAAAATAGTTCATTGCCGTCAGACCCGTCCTATCGAGGAAGCATCCAGAAATAGATCTAATTTTCAACCTAAATGGACACAGTAATTAAGCATTCCATTCTTCATAAATCTCCAAATTTAACTCAAACCCCTTTCCTCTCTTCCAGATGGCTCGTCAGAATAAGTATAGCTATACAAAGAAGCCTGAAAGAGAAGAGTTGTCCAAATAGGGAGGGCTCTGTCTCCTAAACAGGTTTTATTAGAGGTAGAGGTATGATGCGTAAAGATTACCCAGATGAACACTGGGGCTTGTGGGGCACATGGGGTTGTCTCCCTGGAGGGTTCCAGCTCAGTCGATAAGCAACTCTGTGCAAATTAATCTTTCCTTTGTTGCTTCTCTCAGAAGGAAAAGGCTATACGAGCTGTGTCAACAATATGAAGCTATTAAGGCAGAAGATTTTTAAATGTCATCTGCCCTCTTTTTTCCCTCAACAGAGCTATTATTAATGTTCTTTTTAGTGCCATGGCCAGGAGCCAGGGGTCAGGATTTAGGCTTGGGCTCTGGAGCAGCAGGTCTGTAACTGCTTCTCTCACACCCTTTCTCAAAGTCTTTCAAATAATGGGCAGGAAGGAAGAAGAGCTTAGAGAAGGGAGGAATAATCGGTACAAAAATGGATACAGAGAGGGAAGTTGGCAACACTGCTAACCTTTTGTTTCATACCACCAGCGTAGAAGTGTTCTGATAACCTGGTGTGTTTGATTCAGACCTTGAGAGAGCACAGCCATGGAAGAGGCCATATGTAAGGAACCTTGAGCTTGGCTGTCAGAGGCCTTGGCTTCAAACCCTGGCTCTCCTCCTTACAAGCTCGGGGGACTCTAAGCAGCAAGTTGCTGAAAGTTTCTGCACCTCGGTTTCCTCTTCTCGAAAATGGGAATGATAACATTGCCCAACTTGTTGCTAAGTTTTAAATAGGACTAGGTACAGGAAAGTGATTTGTAAGAGTAAAGCATTCCTCTATCAATGTGTGCTAGAGTAGCTAGACCTGGTATCAAGAAGGCCTGGGTTTGAATCCTACACCAAGCGCTTATTAGTTATATGACATCTACCCACCTACCCCCCCCCCATCTACACAAATCACTTCATAGTACTTAGTGTGTGGCAAAGAAGAAAGAGGTTGCATCTGAAATCAAAAAATATCAATTTCAATTCCATTTTTGTCACTTGTGCGACCTTAGACAAAGCGTTTAACTTGCTTGAAACTCAGTTTCTCCATCTGTAAAATAAGGAAGTTGGTCTAGATGACCTCTAAGGTCCTTTGCAGGCCCCAATCTGAAGGCAACAAGGTGGCGTACACAGTAAGTGGAATGCTAGACATGGAGTCAGAGTAGGGGTGTGCTGGCATCAACTCCAACCAGAGCTAGTTAGTTGGCAAATTTTCCACGTGAGCATTTACACCTCAGAAATCAGCAAATGATACAAAATAGGGCTTGATTTATTGTTTTGTTGATTGTCTAAACTTAAGAAAGTGATGCAGAAAATATTAATAATGCAGATTAAACTTAAAAGCCCATCCCTTTTGTTGAACATTTATCAGCATATCTCTGAGTTAGGGGAGACTGGAGTTCAAATCCCGATTCAGATTCTGACTCACTGACTAAGTGATCCTCAGCAAGTCACTTACCTCTACCACAGTTTCCTCATCTGTGTAATGGGGGTGGTGATTGTAGCACCTAGTTTCAGGGGTTGTTATGAGGATTTAATGAGATGATAATATATGTAAAGCATTTTGCAAATGTTAATGCACTATATGAATGCTAGCTATTATTATCCCACGACCTCTTTGACCTTTAATTTCCTAATCAAAAAAATGCGGATAATAGTACCAACCTTACCAGATTATTAAATGGTCTAGATAAAATTGCATATGCTTTGAAAACCCTAGAGTATGCAGGTGTGCTTTGCAAATATGTTAGATACCATCACTGCTTCACAGGTGAGATGTGTTCAGGAAAGCTGAATCCTTTCTCTGATTCCACCCTTGGCCAAATCTGCCCTTCTTCCTTTCTATCTACAGGTTCCAGCTTGGCCCCAGAGTATTAATCATTGGGGAAAGAAGAGGTCAGGATTGTTTAAGGAGTGGAAAGACAAGGAGAACCAATTAATCCACAAGCACTTATGTGCCAGACACTGAGAATACCAATACAAGCAATGAAACAGCCCCAACTAGGCTCTGCTCACAAGGAGGGAAGATCCCAAAGACCGTCACGAGTACAGACACAACAAATAGAAAAGAATAAATACAGAAGGGGAGGAAGAGAATCATCAATTTCCTTTTTTTCCTTTCTCAAGCCCTGAAATAAAATATCCCTGAGGATAAGCAACACTCCTTGAGTTAAGAGAGCAAAATCGACGATGGAAAAAGGCAGGCAAGAGAAAAAAACTAACCAATTTTTTTAAGTAACAATAAATATCTTTAAAAGAATTGCACACTTGTAAAGTTTAAGCCTACCATGAAAGAAAAAAACAAGAAAGACACTCAGAGTTTTGAACAGTAAGAGTTAGGACAATCTAAAATGTTCTAGAAGAGGGGCAGCTAGGTGAAACAGTAAATAGAGAACTGGCCTGGAATCAGGAGGACCTGAGTTCAAATCCTGCCTCAGACATTTACTAGCTGTATGACCCTGGGCAAGTCACTTAACCCCAACTGCCGAAGGAAGGAAGGAAGGAAGGAAGGAAGGAAGGAAGGAAGGAAGAAAGGAAGGAAGGAAGGAAGGAAGGAAGGAAGGAAGGAAGGAAGGAAGGAAGGAAGGAAAGAATTAGAAGGGGAAGGGAAATGAAAAGGAAATTGCATTATTGAAGAAAGGAAGTTAAGGAATTGCAATATTGAATATCAGACGCCACACAAAGAGAAAATGCAGAGTACCCTAGAGCCGGTAATTCAATGAAGGGGAAGAAAGGAATGGCTAAGATGATAAATTAGCTCTTTGGGAAATTGCTCATATGCAACAAACAAGTATAAATCTAAGAAACAGGAGTTTTTGTACATGCTTCAAAGAATGACTATTGAAGAAATATGAACCTGGCATTTGACGAGCTCCACTTCTGGAAGAAGAGTGCTTTTAGTGTACTAATGGTAATAGCAAGAGAAAGGCAGAGAGTCAGACACAGAGACAATATGCACACCTGTAAATGTATTTATAAATAGGCATATATGGAAGTATGTCACATGTTGTTTGTATAATACATATTATGTAAAAATATACAAAAATATCCTATATGGTATGTTATATATTTATATTATGGTATAGTATAGATAATAGATAGTATTATAATGTAGTGTGTATGTGTTGTGGTCATATGTGCTGTGTGATTTGTCCTTCACTCTTGAAGAAGACCATGACATCAGGAAGATGATGCCATGACTTGTAAATGAATTAGATTTGAATGAAGGAGGGCTGTGCAGAGTCACCAGCCTCACTTTCTCCTCCAGAGCCATCTGGGTCCAGTGGCCAGACATAGATCAGGACCACTGGAGATGGCCCAGGATGCATTGAGAGACCTTGGCCTTTTTAAGCTAAAGTCTTTCTGAATTCTCACTTTGAAGCAACACCCATTGAGTGAATAGGCCTCTTTAAGAAGTGAGTCGAAGGATGGCCCCTTTAATTAAAAAAAATATCAAACTGGGAGGGGAAGACCCTCAGGATAAAAAAGAGATGTAATATAATGACATATAATATGAATATAATATATAATGGTTTAGTATATATAACATAGCATATATCATATAAAATGTATAGTATTTATAACATAGCATAGTATCTATATGTTGTATATTCTATAATATATATGTTCATTGTGTGGGTGTGTATCTACATAAGAGGATAAGAGAAAGACCACCATTCTTATTTTCAAGAAGACTTGGGTTCAATCCCTGCCTCTGATACATACAGACAAAATTGCTTAAACTCTCTGCGCCCCAGACACAATTGAGTGGTGATTTGAATCCAAGGGAGTTTCCATACTCAAAGTTCCCCACACTGATGAAATAGTACCCTCTTTAGGTCATAGACTTCAAGCTAAAAGGGAGTCTCAAAGGTTCATCTAATCTAATGCTTTTACCTTACATGTAGGGAGACAGGAAGGTTTTTCATCTGGTCCACACAGTTCCAAGCTGCTGACGTATATGCACAAATAAGGTAGGAATGAGGTTGTGTGAATGGAAAACAAGGGCCTGACTCCTAAGCTTATCATTCCTTCTGGCTCAAGTTCATTTGCATGCTAAGGCAGAGAGGATCTTGGGAATATCTTACTCTCTAAGATAGTTGTCAGGAACAGAGAACTATGATCTTTTCCTAGACTTATGGGTAACAAATATGAGACTTCATCTTAGCTTAGGAGAATTCTGTCTGGCTTTTGTTAGCTGTGTGATGACTATGACTTGAGTAAATTGCTGACAACCTGGCCTTACAGGGGGAGAGAGGGTCTAGCCATTACAACCTAGCAGACTGAAGGTGAGATGACCAGCCACTTGAAAGGTCAAGAGATGAGGCCAGAACCTGCTAGTAAGAAGAAATACCCAAAAGACACTGGCAAGCCCAGCAGCTATCAGCATTCACCAGAAGAAAAGTGGGAACCAGTAATGTACTCGGTGCCCACCACACCTGATAGGTGACAGACTCACCCAATGAGAGCAACGTGATTGACATCACCCGAAAATACTGATGGTCCTGGAGCACTGGAGACATGAGCTGTCTTCCACTGGAGGTGTGAGTTACCCTGGTGATTGTACATTTGCTGTATTTTTACTCTTCATGCATAATCCCTATGGTGTCTACTGTCCCAACTGATGCTGTGTATATTTGTGGAAGAATGTACCTTAGATCTTGAGGTCCTGAGTGTTCTGTCATGACCTTTATTACTACTGTGTGCTCTTTCATTTAATGCCTGTTTTGAATTAATTGTGTCCTCTGATTGGCTGGAGGAAATAAACATAGGTGCGGGCTTATAAGGCAGTTTGAGCAGATATGGACCTACATAATGTTTTGAAAACACCAGCTTTTCTGGGTCCTCATATATGAGTCATGGGGCAGCTATGTGGTGCAGTGGATAGAGCCCTGGGCCTGGAGTCAGGAAGACCTAAGTTCAAATCTAGCCTTAGATACTTACTAGCTATGTGATCCTGGGCAAGTCGCTCATCCTTGTTTGCCTCAGTTTCTTCTTCCGAAAAATGAGCTGGAGAAGAAAATAGTAAACCACTCCAGTATCTTTGCAAAAAAAAAAATCAACCCAGATGGAGTCATATAGACCCAGACACAAATGAAACAACTGAACAATAGGCAGACATGTTTTATGAATGAGATTCAAGCTTGGCCCTAACACCGTAGCAGGGCTTTTGGGTTCTAAGCCATGAAAACCAATAGAGGAGACTTTCAAAAGCTCAGAAACTCTGACTTGAAGATATGCAATGGATGTTTATGGGGAAAAGGGAATTTCACAGAACTGCATGGACAGACTGTAGAGAAGACTCCAAAATGAATGAATCACAAAGCTTGCCAATATTGCATATCTAGATATAAGAGAAAGAGAAGGGTTTTCTTTTATTTGAGGATGTATCATTAAAACATCATTGTTTAAAAGGTCTGTGACTTCCCCGGTTTGGGAAATTTCCTCTGCCCACTCAAATCACAACCCACCATGGTACAAGGAAAAGAGCACTGGCCTTAGATGTAGTGGTCTTGAATTCAAATCTTGCCTCTAATACTTTCTGCCTTCCTCTGTAACCTTGGAAAAGTCAATTGGGGAATGGCTGAACAAGCTGTGGTGTATGATTGTGATAGAATACTACTGTGCTATGAGAAATGATGAGCTCAATGGTTTTAGAAAGGCATGGAAAGATTTACATGAAATGGTGAAAAGCAAAGTGAACAGAACCAAGAGAACATCATATACAGTAAAAGCAATACTGTTTTAAGAACAACTTTGAGTGACTAAGTCATTTTGGCTATTATAAATATGCAAATTAAAAATAAAGGACATATTAAGAAAGATGCCATCTGCATCCAGGGAAAGAACTGATAAATAGAAATATGTGTAGAGTATTTTTACATATATGTACTTGTTTGTGTCTAAGGTAACTATCTCTAGGGAAGGGCAGGGGGAGGGGAAGGAAAAAGAAAAAAAGAAATTTACATGATAAGTTTTATTATATATTTAAAAGGAATAGCAAGTTGTACATAATAGAGTTGCAGTTTCACATGTAATTATCTTTTTTATTATATTATGTGATGGGAATCCTTGTTTAATTCCACAAATTAAAAATGAAATAATTTTTTAAAAGTGACAACTCCCCCAACCTCAGTTTCCTCATCTGTAAAATGGAAGGTGGGATGGACTAGATGGCATCTGAGGACTCTACCAGTTCTAAACCTATGATCCTTGGATGGTATGACCTAATTATAAATAAGTGCTAAAGAATTGGATGAGGAAGAGAGATAGTAAGTCAGGGTCACATAGCCAGCAATAAAAAAATAATGGTTCACATTATATAACATTTTAAGGTTTGCAAAGCACTTTGTGCGTATGATCTCCTCGATTTTCACAACAACCCCGATTTAGATGATATTCACATTTTACAGAGGTAAAAACTAGCGCTAAAAGAGGTTAAGACACTTACTTGGGTCATACACTTTATAAGTGTCAGAAGTGGGATTCAGACCTAAGTATTTCTTAACTTCAAACTCAGCATTCTCTTCACTACCCCTCCCCTGTCACTAAAGTCTATCAAAAAAAGAAAGGAGCTTTAAAAAAAGTTAAGCAATCACCTACTATTCTAGGCTGTCCTATGTTTAAAAGTGTTCCAGGAAGAGGACTTTGCGACCTCTGTCCCCATTACATAGTTCGATAGCCCTAAATGTCAAAACTCTTCCTTGTATCTCATTTGAATCTCTGATGTTATGGTTTGCGCTCATTTCACGTGATGCCATCCTTTGGCAGAAAAAGCAGAATCAGTCACCCTCTCCAACCCAGTGACCTGTTGGATCATCCTTAAGTTGTCTCTCTACCTTCTCTTCTGCAGGTAAATGACCCCTGTTCCTTTGCCTTGTAGATCTTCAGATGCCTAACCTTTTAATCATAGCTTTATTGGTCTCCTTTGAACCCTTGTCAGTTCCTCTTTAACTGGGGAGCTTATCACACATACCACAGCTGATCAGCGCTAAATCAGAGAGTCTCATCATCATAAAGCATTCACTGACTACCCACGTCATCCTCACAACTTTATTAGGTTCTATAAAGTTACCCCCAGTCAGGTTGATAAGACATGCATGCAAATAAACAAAATACAAAGGTGTGCATGCTCACTACATGAGGGAATGCTAACTACTGAGAGATACAGAAGGAAGAGATTACAACCAGCTCAGGGGATTAGTGGAACATTTGATCTGGTACCAGGGCCATAACTAAGGATGAGCAACATGCGCTTAGTCCTAGGGTGCTGAATTTAGAGGGTGCTCAGAGTACTTGCAGTTCTTCAGATGCATACATAAAACAGAACTTTGTACCTAGTTACTAAAAACAATTAGTTGACATTGGAAGCTACCAGATGACAATCACCTTTTCCCATCTCCCACCACTACTCCACTCAATGGATTGTTGTACCGTTGTACTGTTTGAGTCACTTGCTCTGGATGCAAAAATCCCTAGTCTCTGCTCTGAGTGGACCTGGAAGGATCTCATTCACTTCAACAGGAAATTATTTAGTGCCTTCTATGAGCAGAGCCCTACATTGGATGCTGAGGGAGATAAGATATTTCAATAGTTCCTTGAGTGTAGGTATTATTTAACTTTTGTCATTACATCCCTAGTACCTGTCACTATACCTGACACATAGTAAGGGCTTAATAAATGCTTGCTGGTTGATTGACATAATTCCCAATCTCATGGAGCTCTCAGTCTAGTAAGTAAATATGAAAGATGCACAGATAATGATGATACTAAATAATATATGATAACTACATGAAGAGGGAAAGCGCAGCAAAGTGGATAGAGGGCCAGCCTCTGTCAAAAAGACAGAGTACCAAAAAGGTTCAAGTACCACCTCTGCAATGAATGAATGAATGAGAAAATATGTATTAAGCATTTCCTATGTGCTAAGAGCAGGTCGGTGGCATAGTGGATAGAGCACTGGGCCAGAAGTCAGGAAGACTCATCTTCCTGAGTTCAAATCTGGCCTCAGACATTTACTGGCTGTATGACCCTGGGCAAGTCACTTAATCCTGTTTGCCTCAGCTTCCTTATCTGTAAAATGAGCTGGAGAAGGAATGGCAAAACACTGCAGTTTCTTTGCCATGACCATGAAAAGTTGGATATGACTGAAAAGCGACTGAACTACAAGCAATCTATAATTTGTTGTTGTTGTTCAGTCATTTCATGACCCCATTTGGAGTTTTTTTGGCAAAGATACTGGAGTGGCTTACCATTTCCTTCTCCAGCTCATTTTACAGATGAGGAAACTGAGGCAAACAGGAATACAAAAAAAAGTAGAAACTGATCTATTATCAATCCTAATAGGTGAGACAACACATATTGAAGGTTTCTGCTGTAAATCAGATGGAAAGATCCCATAGCCTTTACTCAGAGTACAACACAAAGCAGATGGTATTGTTCCTTTAATGTTTCTACTGTTAGAATCATATAATTTTCTGATGTTGAACTATTTGACAGTGTCCAGGTCTTTAACGTCAAGAACTTTCCTTTCTGGTCTTTAGGGCACTGTGGTTGCTATGGAGCCGAGCCAGAGAATACATCTCTTGCAGAAGCAATCGCCAGGTTGCTTCTCCGTAGGAGATGCTTCCAGAGATGATGGTTGTGGGAGCTGAGCTGGAAGCAGGACCGCTGATCTGGAGGGTACTGCTATGCCTGGGCCTCCTACCCTTACCACCTTTTGGTGGTAGCTGGTGAGTGGTTGGCTATTTGGTGTTGGAGGTCATGAAGAAAGTGGGCCCCTTCTCAACAAGGATTGTTCCATTCAATATTGGTGGCCTGATTCCAAAGGCAATGTTCTTTCTACTGCACCACTTACTAGCTGTGTGACCATGATCAAGTAACCTAACCTATTTGAGCCTCAGTTTCTCTGTCTATAAAATAAGAATGAATTCTGTGGCCTCAATGGTACCTTACAACTTCAACTATATAAACCTACGAACATGGAGGACCAAGTGAATTCTGGTGCCAGAGATACTGACAGACATTGGAAGAAAAAAGCAGGTTTGGGGGAGAGATAAAAAGCTCCCAACACAGGAGCATGAAATGCTGCTAGGACATTCAGGTAGAGCTGCCTTGCAGGCAGTCTGAGCCTTGGCAAGAGGTTAGGGCTAGTGATAGAGTTCTGACACCAAAGGAGAGGGCAAAGGGAGAGGAGCAAAATACAGAGTCCATCGATAGAAGCTTGAGCACACCCAACATCATGTGGTTGGCAAGAAGATGTGAATCTCATGAAGAAGACAAGAGGGGTGGAGTAAGATACTGAAGTGTGTGATGCCTCTCAAAGATAAAAGATCCTAGATTTAGACAGGAAAGGGATCTCAGAGGTTATCAAGCACAAGTCCATCATCCCACATTAGAGGAAACTGAGGCATTTAAAGTGACGCCCAGTGCAAACACAGCTAAAACGTGACTAAGGTGAGATTTGAATCCAGGTCTTCCTGATTCCAAGTTCAGCATTCTAATCATTATGCCCCATGAAATCCAAAAGAAAAAGATAATCAGCACATATATAACCTACGTGAAATTGCTTACTATCTTAGGAGAGGAGGGAGAGGATGGAGGGAGAGGGAAAACTTAAAACTCAAAATTTTTAAATGAATGTTAAAATTTGTCATCACGTGTAATTAGAAAAAATAAAATACTATTAAAAAAAGAAAAAGATAATCAACACATATATAGCCTATATCAAATTTTTTACCCTCTTAGGGAGGGGAGGAGAAAATCTGGAACTCAACATTTTTAAATGAATGTTAAAATTTGTCTTTACATATAATTAGAAAAAAATACTATTTAAGAAAAAAAATAAAAAGATAATCAACATTAGGAAATCTTACAGAGAGATCAAGAACATTGCAGCCTTTAAGGAAAAGACCACTGGACATGGCAATTAGAAGGTGGCATTGTAGAAAGCAGTTTCAGTACAAGGTGGAAGATTGGAAAACAGATTGAAAGGGATAGAGGAGAAAGGGAAAAGCCAAGGTCATGGAAGCTTCAGACGTGGATTTTTTTTTCAAGCTCAGTTCTCACAGGCAGACGAGAGATAGAGCAGTAGATGGATGAGACAGAAGGATTAAGGAGGAGGCTTACTCATGGTTGGTGAAGCCTGAGGATACTTACCCAATCAGTAGAGAGGGAGAAGCCTGAAAACAGAGGGCAAATAGAAGACATAGTGTGAGTGGGAGCATTGGAAATGGGGAATGAGACGTGATCAGATATGGTGGAATTTGAAAGTTCAGGATCTTGGAGGTGCTGGGATTCCATAAGACTGGGAGGTCGAAATCACAACCGTGCTAGTAGGGTGTATCGAAATAGATTGGAGAAGAAGGTCCATCATCCCAAGATCACAGATTTAGAGCTAGAAGAGACCCACTCCAACTTTACAGGTGAGGAAACTGAGGCCCAGAGAAGGGAAATTATTTACACAGGCTCACACAGCTAGTTCATGGCAGAGTCAAAATTTGAACTGCTAGGGTTTTTTTCAAAGCTGTCAGGTTTTTTTTTTCTACTGCCCTATGCAAAATAGAGGAGGCTGAAAAAATGTTTAGTTGTGATGTTAGAGGGATCCGTGGATATTGAAATCCCTGAAAATGTAACAACAATAATAATAATAATAATAACACTTATGTAGCACTTTAAGGTTAACAGTGAATACATTTATATTCATTACTTCCTATCCTCACAACAACCCTCAGGTGCTATGATTACCCCCATTTTACCGATGAAGAAATTGAGGCTAAGAGACATTAAACAATTTGCCCAAGATCATACCACGTTACGAACTTAGGACTTCCTGACTCCAGGTCCAGCCCTCTATCCACCCTACCATCTGGCGCGTGCGCACGCACACACACACACACACACACACACACACACACACACAGGACCGGGGATGGAGCAGAGGGGAAGATTGTGAGTCAGGTGCTAAAGTCACCAAGGAAGTTAGGAGAATGACCTGTATGTCAACAGAGGTCAGCAACAAGTATGGTGAGAGGGTAGTAAAAATGTAAACTTCAAAGGAGTAAAGATTATTGACAAGGTGAAGAAGTGATAGTTAGAAGGTATCCATGCTTATGCCAAACTGTCCTCCTGGTTTAGGAGTCAGGGAGATTTCAGAAGTAGCCTCCATTAGAGGTCAAAAGGCACAGGGTGTCCTTGGGCAGGTTCAGTTAAAGTGAGGAGGTGGAAAGAATGTTGATTTTTTTTTTAAAATACTAGGACAAGGGACAGTTTGTTGAGGGTCAATCAGTATAATACACAACAAAATGGAATGGGGGCCAGGTGAGGTGGTGCATCCCTGTAACCCCTGCTATTAGGAAGACTGGTGGATTGTTTGGGAGTTCTGTGCTGAAGTAGGACTAAAGCCATTTGAGTGTGCTTGTTAAGTCTGGCACCAATTTGGTGAGCCCTTGGGAGCAGCAGCCTATCAGAATGAGGAAGGAAGGAAGGAAGGAAGGAAAGGAAGGAAGGAAGGAAGGAAGGAAGGAAGGAAGGAAGGAAGGAAGGAAGGAAGGAAGGAAGGAAGGAAGGAAGGAAGGAGGGAAGGAGGGAAGGAAGGAGGGAAGGAGGGAAGGAAGGAAGGAAGGAAGGAAGGAAGGAAGGAAGGAAGGAAGGAAGGAAGGAAGGAAGGAAGGAAGGAAGGAAGGAAGAAGGGAAGGAAGGAAGGAAGGAGGGAAGGAAGGAAGGAAGGAGGGAAGAAGGAGAGAAGGAGTAAGATTGATCGATGTAGGGATACGGGTTTGGAAAGGAGTAACATGGGCATACAACTTCTACCTGAGGCAGTGAGACTAGATAACCAGTTCAAAGAAGACCAACTAGAGGAGCCTGTTAGTAGACAAGCAATGTCCAGTGGACAGAACTTGAAAAACAATAACAGAGGAGCTTGAAAGGCTAGTCAGCCCAAAGGTTTTCAATGAAATGAGGAATGCTGGTATTCTGGACTGCGCCAGTGGGAAATCTCATCCACAGGTGTTCTGCCCAGGGCCAAGACTTCAACCAGCAGATGCTACAGTGGGGGAGAGGAAAGAGGACATTAAAAACAAAAGGAAATGGAGTGAGCAGAGGCTCAGAGGAAAAGGCAGCACAGTACATGTTTGGGAAATGCTAAATAATTCAATTTGGCTGGAAAAGAGAGCATGTTTTCAGTAGCGTGAGATAATACTGGAAAGGTAGGCTTGATGACAGTCAGTCAACCAGCCAGCTAACAAATGTTTATTATGTGCCAGACTCTGGGCTAAGTAAGTGCAAGGGACACAAGAAAAAGCTAATAGAGTCCCTGCTCTCAAAAAACTTACCTTCTAATGGGGTAGATGACATATGATAGGTACATACAAGATACATATAGAATGGATAGATGGCAACCTAAGAGAGAAAACCCAAGAAGACTGAGAAAGGGTTAGGGTTGCGGAAGGTAGCATGTATGTTAAATCTTGAAAAAAGCCAGGGAAACTAAAAAGCAGAGGTGAGGAGGGAAAGTATTCAATCAATCAACATTTATTAAGTGCCTACTATATGCCAGGCACTGTGCTAAGCACTGGTATTACAAAAAGAGGGAGGGAGGGAAGGAAGGAAGGAAGGAAGGAAGGAAGGAAGGAAGGAAGGAAGGAAGGAAGCGAGGAAGCGAGGAAGGAAGGAAGGGTCCACAGGAGATGGGTGAAAGGCATGGAAGATACCAGTACTAAGGCATAGAGACTAGAGGGTGGAGTTTTGTGTTTGCAGAATACCAAGTGGTCCACTGTATCTGGATCATAGAGTACATGGAAAGGAGCAAAGTTTAAGACTGGAAAGGTAGGAAGATATCAGGATTTAAAGAGCCAGAATATTGTAGGCTTTGAATGCCAAGCCTTTACTTAGATTTACTGTGTAGGCAATAGGGAACTATGAGACATTTTTGAGCAGTGGAAATGGTGTATAGTTCAACTTGGAGAGACAGAAATTGGAGTAGGCAGACTGCTTAGGATGCTATCCAAATAGTCTAAGTTAAAAATTCAGAGGTGAGAAGAGCCTGAGCCAGGGTTGTAACCACATAAAGGGAAAGAATGGAACAAGCAGAAATGGAAGATTCAACAGGGCTTGCGAATGTATTGGAAGGAGGGAGGCTGAAAGACTCAGGTAACTCTGAGGCCATCTAGTCTGAAGCCTCTCATTTTGCAGATAAAGAAACTGGGGGCTTAAGGGAAGTTGTGAGTTGCCCAAGGTTACAACAGACAGTAAGCCTCAAGGTAAAATTTGAACCCAAGACCAAGGATCTAAATCCTATGCTCTTTTCATTAGTCCACACTGTCTCTCCCACGGTATTTTAAATTACCCTGCCCAAAGTAACCAATAACAATTTCTGTCCTTCCTTATCATCCTTCTCTTGAATTTTTCTGCCAGTCTCCACCATGTTGGGCATCTGCTCGCCTTCCTGACTAGCCCTTGAAGTTGAGTGGTCCTGTGGGGCAGATTCTACAGGCCAGATCTATAAAACCTGATGACATAGTCGTGTCTTCTTCCTACCATATGGAGGTCCCAGCTCAGGTCAAGGGGCTACTCTCAGTCCTCCCCTTCCTAGCAAGTCTTTATGCCATAGCTTTTTCAAACACAGTAACCTGATTAGTCTGAAACTATGCTCCCAGACTGAACCATTAGCTCCTTATTATTGGCTTAGCTAGACTGACAGGCACCACGGATAGCCGATAGGAACAAGAATACTATCCCAACAGAGACCAGCTGACTTTCCCAGTCCTCACTGGGGGATCCAACCAATTCCCCATCTCAAGGGCACTTATTACTGGACTCATACGGAACTTGAAAGCTACACATTTATAGTAACAAAAAAGACATGGACATATAGCATTACCAACATCATGAGTGTTTAAATGGAATGTGCCCAGGCACACCTCATGTCTCCCCCTAAAAGTGGCTTTACATTTTAATCACATGATATGTTACCTTAGTTTTAAAGTATGGATTGCTATATTTTGCATATGGCTTGGTTTTAAGCTGAATGTACTCTGCCCTCAGAGCTAGCCTATCATTTTTTCTTTCTTAAACCTTTTTTTTTGTTAGATGCTCTAACATGAGCAATTTTCATATACTACAAAACAATGCTCTTAAGAACTGCATGAGTTCTAAATTCAGTGAAAACTTGTTAAGGCATTCTTGAATGAAGCACACGACAAAAAAAGGATTCCAAGTATAGCCTGTTTTTAGTAATTTTTCTTGTATGTTCTCGTATTGACTGTGGGATAACCAAATATTTTCAACTGAAACTTCTAATATTTGTTTTAGAACATAGACACACCTTCAATCAGTTTCACATTCATTTTGTAATCCTTGTCAGGATGCCTAAGCTTTTTTAGATACTTATTCTTTATTTTTGTAAAGTAACTTTTTCATAAAGTAACTTGATGTGAGAAAGGTAATTTGAATGACTTTCAAAGTTTCCCAACTTTGATATAAACAACTAATTTGGTTTTATGATGGATTTTTGTTATGGAACATAGGCATTATGCTTAAGCTTAGTTGTTTTAATTTCTTTGGCTTAGCAAATAAAAATTATGTCATTTATGACTAGTCAGTAAATGGTCACCTTTCAAAAAATTCCTTACGTACACACCCTAAAAAATATGATATGCACCACGATCAATCAATCAACACGCATCTATAAGGAACTACTTACTATGTGCCCATCCCTTTCAGGGAGTGCTAATGACTCTTTGCAGAAGTCTGGCAGTGAAAAGTAGGTGAAAGATGAGAAGGTCACTCAAATGAGTAGCTGGGTCAAGGAAAGGTCTTTTTTGTTTGTTGTCTTTTCTTCTCTTCCCTTCTTTTCTTTTCTTTTTTTTCTAGGATTGAGGAAACCTGAATGTGTTTATAGGCAGAAAGGAAGGAACCAATGGAAGGGAAGATGTTGGAGATTAGAGGAAGGGTGGGTGATTAATGGAGTAAGATCTCAGGGGAAATGGAAGATCTTCACGGGCCCAGATAGAAGGATTAGCCTTAGAAAAGAGGATGTTCACAACTTCCTCTTAACAAAGGAAGAAGGATTAAGTATGTGAAAACATGGAGAGAAGCATGAAGAATAAATCTGACTGCTTGCTGATTTACATTCACTGAGTAAATCATACTGATAGAAGAATGTCTTGGGCTATACTCCCCCTAAAAAAATATGGGAGGAATGTTATTTGGTGAGCAGGAAGAAGGCCACTCTATGTAGGGCTATATTTAGATTTATGCATTCCAGTGTAACCTTTGGCCTTTTTACAAGAACATAAATTCTGATTTATGCTTAACTTTCTGTCCACTATGGCCCCCAGATTCTTTTCTGACATACTTATCACTCATAGGTTATTTCCTATCTCATATTTGTGTAGCTGTTTTTTTCTTCCACAGTTTCCTTAAAGATCAATCATGCTCTACAATAAAATTTATCATTGTTCTGTTCTTTCTAAAGGGTCCAAAATAAATTTTAGAATTAAAACCAAATAAAGAGAAATTTGGAATGTGGTCAGTAAAACCATGATCCTTTAAGAAAAAGTATGATGGTGAAGTAAATGGGGGCTATTGAAATATATTTAAAATCTCTGTGGGTAAAAGTATACCTTTCCATTTTGAATAGCCATTTATAAAATGTTTTGGCTTGCTTTATTAAAAAATGTCCTATATGAAAATGATCACATTCATACATATTGCTCTTACAAATCATGAACTGGATCTTTCATGGATATAAATTGTGGGTAAGTCTTTCATATAATAAATTGAAGTTTATTCAAGAATAAGTTTCTTTTATTAAAAGGAAAATGATAGTATTCATTATAATAATTCCTAAAATGTATATTATAACAAGGATAACTCATTTATGTTGTACTTTGAGGTTTACAAAATACTCTATATACATCATCTCCTATTATTCCTGTCAACTACTCTGTCAGACAAGTAGTACAGAAATTATTTCCATTTTACAAAGAGAATGGAGACACAGAGAAATTACATGACTTGCCTATGGCCACACAGCTTATAAATGTTGGAGTCAAAATTGGAACCCAAGTCTCTCCTAACTCCTCAACACTCTGGGGAACTGTTTTATGGGATACGAAGTCCATTCATGGGCACCATTTTGTGTTATTGTCACAATTATCTTTTGAAGGAGGCAAGACAGATGTGGAATAGGGATTAAGGTCGAGTCTTGGCCCCATGGTCAGTTATGGTAGAGTCATTGCTAACAGCAACATCTTCCTACTTCCGTGTCCTTCTCAATATATCGTGCCATCTAACAAGAACTTGCAAATATAGGTTCAATACTATAACCAGAACATTATAGGAATATTCCCTGAAGATCCACAGTTAAGGTAGCCAGGCATCAACACAGACAACTAATTATTCTCTGTATAATGATTATTCCATTAATAAATCCTTCAGAAATAAAACTTCTTTGAAAACAATCACCTGTAGCTGTGGGCTAGCCTTGGAACTAGAAAGGAACTAGGAAGAAATGGATTCAGGTCCTCCCTCTGTCACCGTGCAACTCTAGACAATTCACTTAAACCCTCAGTGCCTCAGACAACTCTAATACTATAAATCACAAGGGACTTGATGAACTGTCTCAATGGAGGAAATTTCTCCATTGGGAGTGGAACCATGAAGCTCGATCCCCCAAATCCTAGGCCACAAAGAGTGTGCAGAAGCTTTTTCTTTTTATTGGGTTGGTAGGTGGAGCAAAATCGCTGAGAAGAGGAAAATAATACCATCATATCAGAGATATAGTCAGTCTCAGAGGTGAGTGAGAATCCGAGCCCTGGGAAAGCAAGGGTTCACTTAGAATGGACATCTGGGAGTGAGGGAGGTACCATCCAGAGTCATGGGTGCCATGGTACAAGGCATCATCTCAATAGAGGCTGGAAAGAACCTCCCCCTAAGCAGTCCCAGAGACCAGAAAACCATAATCTCTCTGTCCTAGAGGAAGGGAAAGGGAAAATAACCACATCCTTTTGTCTTCCATATTATTTCTGATAAAGTGTGTGACAAAAAGTCACATCTTTAAAATGCATCCTGCTCATTAACATGGGTATCACTGTACATCTAAGGCTTGAGGTCATTGAAATTCCTCATTAAAATGATAGGACTTAAAGATGAGAAAATAAGCATCCCTACTCTTTCTTTAAAGATGGGGCATTATGGGGGAGTGGAAAAAGGAGGAATATGACACATACTGTCAGTCATGTTAAGTTCCTCTTTTTTTTTCCTTTTTACTTTAGGAGCTGACTTTCTAAAGGAAGGGGGGGGCAGTATTTTCAGAAATGAGGGTGATACAAAAATGAAAACCATCATTCAAATAAGATTAAAAACCATTAATATAAGCAAGAAGATGTTAGAATTAGAGCTAGAAGTGATGTCAGTGGTCATCTAATCCAATCCTTTCAGGCTGCAAATGAGAAAAGCAAGGCCCAAAGAACCATAGTTCTTGTCACACAGGCAAATGACAGCACAAAGCTTCTTTCCACTGTTCCACTCTATGCTGACTTTCTACATTGAAAAGCACACGACCACCTGGATGTAAATTTTATCTCTGATGTTTGTTAGCTGTGTAAACAGAGTCAACTCATTTAAACTCTTGGAGCTTCAATTTACCCATCTGCAAAATGGGGGTATTGATGCCAGTAGTAACATAGTCAACTTCACTTAACCTCTTGGAGCCTCAATTTCCTCATTCATAAAGTGGGAATATTAATGTCTGTAGTAACATAGTCAACTCATTTAAACTCTTGAAGACTCAGTTTCTTTATTCGTAAAATGGGAATATGAATGCCAATAGACTCAATTCACATAGCTGTGTGGATCAAAGGAAATGAAGTGTGTAAAGGGCTTCCCAAATCTTAAAACACTCCATAAATACCAGCTATTATTTTTATTACTCAGGACCATCATTTCCCATCTCTGTTCATCATTTTGATGCCCAGTCCCCTCTTCCCATGTGCAGAACAGCTGTTGCCGCCTACCTTAACCCTTGCTTGGCTGCCTCCTGGAGAGAACAAAGGAAAACAGAAATTATTTTTAAATCACTCATTTTGGATACTATCTGTGCTGCTGTTAGACCTCGTACCCCTTCCACCCCAAAGTACTCTGTGATCCCTTGCCGTTTCTCTCCCCGATCGAGGAATTTTCACTGTCTCTCTCCTCTTCTCTGTTTCCTGGCTTTCCTGGCTTCTTTCAAGTCTCACCTTCTACAACAGGCCTTTCTTATCCCCCTTAATGCTGGTGACTTCCCTTGGCTGATTCCAACTCATCCTACACATAGCTTGTTTGTATACAGTTGTCTCCATTGCTGTCTCCCCCAATAGATTGTATGTTCATGGACAGTAAAGACTGGTTTTGTTTGGGTTTTGAGGAGAGGGGCCTTCCTTTATATCCCTAGCATTTAGTACAATGCCTTACACAGAGTAAGCTCTTCATAACTAGTTGTTGATTAATTGATTCCAGCAGCACAAATGATTTAAAAAAAACTTTTAATGATAAAATGCTTCCTACAACTATTTTCTTTTTTAATTGTTCTATTGATTCCTTTTTTAAATCATTTTATTTTCCCACCCCACTGAATCCATCCTTAAAAGAAAGGAAAAGTTAAGCAAAAGCAAGTTAACCAAGTGACCCGATCTGATTGAATAGACAACATTCCACACTCATAGTTCACCACCTCAGTACAGAAAGAAAGCAAAGGTGGTTCATTGTCTGTTCTCTAAGACCAAGATAGGCAACTGCAGTTAATCTGAGTTTCACTGAATTTTAGTACCCACAACTATTTCCTTTCTTTTACTGATGATTCTTCCTAAAAGGTTCAAACAAACGAAAAAATTATCTTTCGCTTTTTTTTTTGGAGGCAATCAGGGTTAAGTGACTTGCCCAGGGTCACAGAGCTAGTAAGTGTCTGAGGCTATTTTGCTCATTTGAAATCATTACTGGGCATACAGAAAGGCCTTGTGACACAGTGGTTAGATAACTGACCAGCCTTCAACAAACTCTGTATGTGCTCCATGCTAGCTGTGTGACCATGGGCAAATCTGACACTTCCAGGCTTTCCCCTAGGCAGTTCTCTAAGACTGTAATGGCAAACCTGCCCAGGTGGAGGAAGTTTCCAGGGTTGAAATCAGAAATCTGGACGTTCTACACACACACACACACACACACACACACACACACACACACACACATGCAGATACATAGTCAAGGAGGAATTTCATCTTGGTAACACGTGGCCATATCCTATAAACGTGAGTTTCTGTGGCTATTAACATCAAAAAATAATGCTTTCAGGTGATAGCTGCCTAGTATCACATCGGACACCTGGTATATCACTGGGCGTTGCCCTCTTTGGAGGTATCAAAAATTATCAATTTGTGTCATCCTGGTTTCCTGGCACCTTGAAAATTGGATTTGTTACAATGTGTAATTGTTCTCAGATATTACTACCCTAGATTTTTTTTTTGGGGGGGAGGGGTTGGGCTGCATAACAAAGATGAAAAGAAAGGGGATCTCCGGTTTTATTTCTTCCTCGGTTTCCATGGACACAGGTTTCTAATTCTATATGAAAGCCAGAATCCACAACCCTCATTAGTCCTGTTCTTGGAGCTGCTAAGCTAACAGCTTGAACTAATGCGGGAAAATAATTTGGAACCAACAAGGAAAACAAACAAAGGGAAGGGTAAAGAATTTCTTCTTTAAGATATGAACAACTTAGAGGTTTCTGGGGAAGCTGTGGGGCTGGAGGGGAAGAACAGATGACAATGAGTATTTAATGAATGCAGAAGTTGAAGCTGATTAGATGGAAGCCCAGAATGAAATAATAGCTGGCATTTGCTTTCAGGTTTCCAAACCCTTTGTATATATTATTTCATTTGTCTGCACAATAACTCTGTGAGGTAGGTACAATTATTACCTCTATTTCATAGATGAAAAAGCTGGAAGCCAAAAGAGGCCAGGTGACTTGCCTAGGGTCACACAGCTAGTAACTGTCGAAGGCAGGATTTGGACTCAGGTCTTCCTGACTCCAAACCCCAAAATTTTATCCGTTGTGTTACTGGGCGGCTCATACACTTAAATATGACATGGAATTTAAATTCAGATGCATTTAAACCAAAAGTAGTGGATTTAATGCTCCTCTTAAACATAACCTGTTCTATTTTTACTTTCTGACCCACCTACCTAGCATAATGTCTTGCACCTAATAGGCACCTAATAAACGTGTATGGAATTGAAAGAGAAAGAACTCTGGAGTCTGAGGACCTGATTTCAAATCTCACCTCTGATATTTACTCCTAAATGAAGGACCTCAGTTTCCTCACCTATAAAATGAAGGGCTTGGACTAGATGTCCTCTGAGGTCCCTTCCAGCTCTAAATCTATGACACCATTTAAAACAATTTATTTCCCTTCCTTCAGTCTCTGTTTCCCCATCTGTAAAATGAGATGGTTTGGCTAGAAAGTTTCCAAGATTTCTTCTAGCTCTAAGACTTTGACCCTATAAACCTCAGTAGAAATATAGTTAAATATCATAGGTTCCCACACTTAGAGCTGGCATGGACCTCAGAAACTATTAATTCAACCTCCCATTTTTACAGATTAAGAAACTGAGACCCAAAAAGTTGAAGAGATTTGCCCAAGATTCTACAGTGTCAGAGATGAGCTTCAACCCCAGATCCTCTCTTTCCGAGCCCAGCTCTCTTCGCATATGGACCAGGCTGCCCCCTACATCTATCTGCTTATTAGTTTCAACAATCTATCCACCTGATCAGTGAGTCGACACACCTTTATTAAGCCACTCACCTATCTGTCAGTCCACATACTCTATTCACCCAGATTCTTACTTGAATTCAGCCTGATGGATGTAAGTCTGACCTAACTTCCCACAGGCTCTAGGTCTGGGAACCATGCCAATTTGCATACCTAATAGATTATTATTTTCATCCTCTAGTGTTTATTAAAAATGTCTCCAAGGCTGAGGATCCTTGTGGGTTTTTATCTGTTTCAGCCTGTGTGCATGAGGCAATAAAGACCAGCAATACCCAGATAGTAGCTATGGATCAGGTGAGATAAGTAACGTATGTAGAGTACTTGAAAGCCCTTAAAAAGCACTATAGAGATACCAGCTCTTATTTTCAGTATTTTTTTTCTCTGCCTCAAGAAAATTGAGCATAAAAACTGCAAGCTTACAAATCTAATAAATTAGTAAGAAATTAATCAAAAAGAGCCTTCCTTTTACAAAGGATTCATTACACTAATAGCAAACTCCCATAACAGAAGGAAATGTGATTTAATCAGCATAAGGAGTTCCTTGGCAAGCATGTATGGCTTAGCTAGATAAGTACAAGGGAGCTCCTGAAGCAAATGGAGGTTAAATGGCATACTTAAGGCCAAACAGTTAACAAATGGCAGAAGCAGGATCTGAACCCAGAGCTTCCTAAAGCCAAGTCCATCATTAATCACTTTCTTACACCATGCTGCCTCAAAGTATGGTAAAGTTCTCAAGGGGCTTTAAAATTTAAATATTTTTTAGGCACTATTTGAGAGTGGGACCCGTAATTACACTGACTCAGGGAATTTTCTCTTCAAATGCATACCATATACTCCCTAAGAAAAAATTCCCATGGCCAGATGGATTTACAAGTGAATTCTACCAAACATCTAAAGAACAAGTAATTCCAATACTATATAAACTATTTGGAAAATAGGTGAAGTCCTACCAAATTCCTTTTATGACACAAATATGGTGCTGATACCTAAACCAAGAGGAGCCAAAACAGGGAAAGAAAATTATAGACCAATTTCTCTAATGAATATTGATGCAAAAGCACATCAGAAACTGTTCTGACACTTTATGGTCTTAGAAAATTGCCTATAGCAATGAAATGGTAGGTGAATTGCATAGGATAGTATATCCAACATGAGTCAAAGGCAGAATTTGAACTCAGTTCTTTTTCACTCTAGTCCATACTACCTCTCCAATACACATTATTCATCGTGTAAGTCAAGGTAAATTCCACATATATCGATCAATCAGCAGACATTTATTATGTGCTTACTATATGTTGAATACTGTACTGAACCCTGGGGGATATAAAGAAAGGGGGGAGACATTAAATACCTGCCTGAATGAAAGGTTAAAAGTACAGCCCAAAGGAAAAAATACTCCCTCCTCTGGCCCTCATCTTTGAAACGTGGGCAATGCCTTGTGTCCTCCTATCAGGCAGTTTCTACTCTCCAGTCACTACCCTTGACTCCAGACCTGCAGTGAACTTGAGGAGGAAAAGGGAAGGAATGATTGAGTGACGCCACATGACGAATAGCCTAGCCTTGTTCCAAAACTCCATCTTCCTGAAAGCTATTTTCATATTACAACCTAAAATTACATGAACTTTCTTGGCTATCTTTCACACTATTAACATATATGCACATACAGGCATGTTTACATGAACACATGTACACGTAGAATGATAGATCTGTAGTTGTAGACCTATCTCTATAGATAAGTCTATCTATATCTATAGACATCTATAGTCATAGATTATAGTTCTCTATAGATAAGTCTAGCTACATCTATAGATATCTCTAGTTACAGATATCTACCTCTCTAGACATGTCTATCTAGATATGTCTATATAGAAAGAGAAAGAGATCTATAACTATAGATATGTCTATCTATCAAGAGAGGAGAGGAGAGGAGAGACAGAAACAGGAGAGAGAGAGGCAGAGAGAGAGAGAGAGAGAGAGAGAGAGAGAGAGAGAGAGAGAGAGAGAGAGAGAGAGAGAGAGATCCATAACTATGTCTATCTAGAGAGACAGAGAGAAGAGATGGAGATGAAGACAGAGAAAGACAGAGATATATACAGTGTCCCAAAAGTCTTCATGCACTTTTAAGCATATAACTGCACACACACGAGTTCCATATATATAGACATGTGTGGGTTACATATGCATATATAAGTTATATATACATACTTCAATATTTCAAGGATCTTATGTTTCGTTGGTATGAGTACTCATCATTTAATAGGCTGCTAGCTATTTTTACTTTAATATTATAATCATTCCAAGATATAATTAATTGGACCAAATGTTCTACCACCAGGTAAGCATCGTAAAAGAACATTTACTAACCACAGTCATATCCAAGAACACAAACTTAGACTAGGGGTAGCTATGGTAACTGGGAAATTTGATTACAGCCTTAGTTTCTCCTTGGTTTCTCCTTTATTCATTTTCACCAAACCCTGTCAATTTTACCTTCACATTGTCTGCTGCGTCCTCTCTACCTGCACATCCATAACCCAAGTTCATGTGCTTATTATCTCCAGTGTGGACTACTGTAATGTTCTAGACTATTGAATTATGACTAATATTGTCCTATTTCTTTCCTCTCTAACTTCATCCTTCACTTAATTGCCAAAAATAATCTTTCTAAACCACGTGTCTGGCCATGTCACCCTCCTGCTCAAAGGTGATATCTCTATTTCCCATGAGATCAAGTTCAAACCCCCTCGCCTGACGTTTAAGGCTCTCCACAATCTGTATCCAACCCTCCCTTCCAGCTTTCCAGACTCTATGTTCCTTCATACATAACAAGGTCTAGCCAAACTGAACTTCCCGATGTTCTGCAGGTTTGTTTCACCCTCTCCCACCCTCAGGCATTTTCAGAAAATGCAGCATAATGCAATAGGAAAAAATACTGAACTTGTAGTCATGGATCCTGCCTGAGTTTGAATCCTGACTCTTCCATTTAGGGTCACTTTGGACAAGTCACTTAACTGCCATGAATGTCCTTTCTGTAAAATGAGAGTTAGACTAGATCAGAGGTGACAAATACCTACCATATTGTGACCAGGTTTGTAGGAACCAGATTAAATGAACTGCTAAAATATTTACCAAAATTGGGGAATGTTTAACAAAAGAGATAAAAAATACAGTAGAACATAGGTAACATTAATATGTGATTTTCTAAGTCAGTATGTGACTCATAGAGACCCTTACATACAGTTTAGTGACTCCTGGTTCTATTTGAGTTTGACATCACTGTACTAGATGACCTCTGAGGCCCCTTCTACCTCCAGACCTATGATCTTGTTATAATAGCTAACAATTATATATAGTGTTTTGAGGTCTGTAAGACATTATATAATATACATTTGTTGAATGCATATATATGCAAAGGTGCTTTGCTGACCTCAAACCAATATATAAATGTTATATATGAAACTACATATACAAATATGTATTATATATACTTACATATATTATGTATATACTTATACTCACATATATTGTGTATATATTACCTATACTCATATGTATGTTATCTATGCTCACTCATATATATGCAAATGTTATATCATATGTATATTATATATACTAGCATACATTGTATTGTGTACATATTACATTTGCTCACATCACACTGTGTGTATATTATACTCACATATGTTATATTGTATATATTAGATATACTTGTATGTGTTATATTGTGTATATATTCTATATACTCACATGTTATATTGTATATATTATATATACTCACATGTTAGATTGTATATATATGTACTCACATGTTACATTGTGTCTATTATATATTCATATATGTTATACTGTATATATTATATATGCTCACATGTTATATTGTATATATTATATATACTCACATGTTAGATTGTGTATATATGTACTCACCTGTTACATTGTGTATATTATATATTCGTATGTTATACTGTATATATTATATATGCTCACATGTTATATTGTATATATTATATATACTCACATGTTAGATTGTGTATATATGTACTCACCTGTTACATTGTGTATATTATATATTCATATATGTTATACTGTATATATTATGTATGCTCACATGTTATATTGTACATATTATATATACTTGCATATATTATATTGTGTATATAGTAGATATAATTATATACATATATTGTATACATGAGTATATATTTATATAATTATATATTATATATACATATATAAATATTATATGTGTATATATACATAAATGTGTGTGTCTGTGTGTGAGTATGTGAGTATGTGTAATTTAATCCTCACAAAAACCCTGTGAGGTAGGTGCTATTTTATAGATAGGTAAACCGAAGTTTATAAAGGTTATGTGACTGACGCAAGGTAGGACCTTAGGAAAGACAAGTAACTCCTCTGGACCTCAGTTTTGTTATATGTAAAAGGCGGGGTTAGACTAGATGGCCTCTGGGGTCCCTTCTAATGCCAAAGCTATGATCCCAAGCATTGTACTTTAATAACAACATAAATCTATCTGCCCCAGGAGCTGGAGTGCAAGTTCTCCAGGGAGGATGACTCCAGCCAGAGAACTGCTGAGTCCGGTACTGCAGCCTGGCCTCTGCAGAGCATGAGAATGATCTCACTGCCTCGCCACATGCAAAAGATAACCACAGCTGAGCTCCTGGTGGGCATGTTCGAACATGGTTCCCAGAATTGGCTTCCTCTGAAAGTCAGGCATTTAACACCCTTTAGACCAGAATTATGTATCTACAGGGAATCCAGAGCTGACAAATTTTCCCCAACATAGGCTCACAGTTCTTTGCACTGGCTTACTGGTGCAGTGGAGTTTTCCATCCAAGAAGCAGCCTCCCTCAAACACTAATGATGGCTTGCATTGATTGGATGCTGTGAGGTCGGCAAAGACCTTTCCTCAGGCTAGCTCATCTGAGCCTAAGAATCCCCACTTACAGAAGAGAAAACCGAGGCCCAGAGAAGCTTAGGGACTTGAATAAGTTGTCTTCCCCTATTAAAACATGGGAGCAGCTAGGTGGCACAGTGGCTACAGCACTGGGCCTGAGGTCAGGAAGACCTGAGTTCAAATCTGATCTCGGACATATACTAGATATGTGATCCTGGGTGAGTCACTTAACCCTGTTTGTCTCAGTTTCCTCATCTGGCAAATCACTTCAGTATCTCTGCCAAGAAAACCCCAAATGGGATTACAGAGTCCGACAAGACTAAACAACAATTAAAACATAAGCTCTTTGAGGGCACAGGCTGAATTCTTTCTTTTTCTTTTTTTTTTTTGTAATCCTAGCACCTGACTCATTGGAAGCACTTAAAAATGCTATTTTTTCCTCCCCCATTTATTCATTCATTCGATCAAGCATAACAGCATAAGCTGTCATAAGCACAGACAAGCAGGACAAGTCTGAAAACTACAAATTGAATTAATGATCTACTTGAAGACAAAAGCAAGCTATTTAGAATAGAGACCAGCAGGTTCATGTACAAGCCCCTTTTCCATTCTGTTATGTATACGGACATGCCCATTTGGTTTGGTGTTTGTTGAGTTCAGGATTAAAATTAATTTCCAATTTTAAAATATAAAGCTCTACATAAATGTAAGAGATTATTATTAATAAAAATAAATTAATCTAAAAACAGAAAAATGCACACTTAGTATGTGGCAGAGGTAAGATTCAAATCCAGCTCCTTAGGATCAAATCCTGTTTTTTGCTCATTAGGCCTCAGTTCTTTGCATCCCCAGGGATTAGCATAGTGCCTGCCCATTAATAGATGCTTGTTGACTGACTATAAACTGAGGGGGTTGAAGTTTTGTTTCTGTTTGGTCATTTCAGTCCAACTCTTCATGACCCCATTTGGAGTTTCCTTGGCAAAGATACTGGAGTGGTTTGCCATTTGCTTCTTCAGCTCATGTGACAGATGCAAAAACTGAGGCAAACAAGGTTAAGTGACTTGCCCAGGATCACACAGCTAGTAAGTATCTGAGGCCAGATTTGAACTCAAATCTTCCTGACCAGGCCTAGAGCTTTATCTACTGTGCCACCAACCGCATGACCTTTTATTTATTATGGAACCCCATTGGCAGTCTGTTAAAGGCTTTGGATACTTTCTCAGAATCATGTTTATAATGCCCAAAATAAAATACATAAGATTGCAAAGGAAACCAGTTATATACAGATATAAAAAATATTTAATACAAATTCGTGGACCACCAGGTTAAGAATTTCTAAACGATATGATTTCTGAGATCCCTTTCAGCTCCACATCCCGTGATTCAGAGAAGTGGATTTGCTTCCCCCAGGTCAGAGCTGAGACTTGAATGGCTGGCCTTCTAACCCCAAATTCAGTCTTCTTTTCCTGTAGGAAAACTCAATAAGCGTTCAACCATAATAACTGAACATCAGAGTATCAGGCCAGGGCAACCAGTCTTAGAAGAAAAATTGGTGGGTTCTTTTCTCAGTTTGATGCTTTCATTTTAACCTTTCCTTTTTGCCCACGGGACTTTTTTTTTTCTTCCTCTCTCTGCTTTTGGCATGGCTGTCTTCTATTACCCCTGTCCACAGTTGTTTGTGATGAAACCTTAAAAGGAAACTGTCCCAGTACTTTTCGAAAAATCTTTTTTTTCCCCACCTGCTGTTGTTTACAACAATCCAATGGAAACCTGAAACCCAGATCTGTTTCCTCATCAAATTTACTTTATTTTCCCTCTTCTTTGGTCTTTGCTTTTCTGGTTTGTTATTATAGAGTTACTAGGAAGCACCAAAGTGATGACAGCCTCTCTCTCTTTTTTTCATGGAAAAAAAAACCATTGGTACATTCGTTTGGCCAAGAAAAAAGAATCCAATGCATTCTTAAAACAGAGGGGAGTCAAATCTGACAGGATCTTTTTTTTTTTCCTCTTTAATGGGGTATTGTCAACACTTACAGCTTAAAACCTGTTTGGCCAGCTGTGTTTTGGTATGCATGACTATGTCAAGTCCATCCCTGTGACCTGCTTGCTGACATTTTTTTTTCTAAATAGCCAGAGTTCTACAAGGCATGAGGGACTTCCTCTCCCAGGACAAAGGAGAGCAAGGAAATCTTAGATAGTCTCCCACCATCACCACTGGAGTTTCAAGCTTGAAGAGACCATAGCAGCTGTCTAATACAAACTTCTCATTTTGTGAATGAGAAAACAGAGGCCAAGAAAGGCTAAATGATTTGTCCAGGGTCACTCAGCAGGTCACTGAACAAGAACTATAGATTGTCCAGTTTTTAGATTTTCCAGTCAAATGCCCAGGCCTTTCCCTAAGGAAAATGAGAAACTTAGATTTGCCAATTGCTAGACTAAAATCTTGGACCAATCTTACAACCTTTTCCAGATCCCTTCCACCTTCCACCCACCCCTCACCACCACCAATAGCACTTTGTATACATAAATTTACTTATCTGTAACCACCTAGTTATTTTTCTAGTAGTAGGCAAACTCCTTGAAGGCAGAAACTATCTTTGTCTTAGTGTCCTCAGGGCCCTAGCACAACACTCACCACAGAGTAGTAGGTGGCTAATAAATGCTTATGGAATCATTTAATCTAGTCCAACTCTCACTTTACCAATGTGAAAACTTCACTCTTAAGAGATTAACTGACTTGTCCAAAGTCATACAAGTTAGTAGTAGCAGACCTGTGGTTTGAACCCAGGACCTCTGCCTCTAAATCGAACACTTTTGTCTCTGCCTTCTCTCACACAAAGGGCAGAACTTGTGCGATGCCTAATAGAATGTTTGACAACGGAGGAGTAAATTCCTTAATTTTTGCCTTTCTATCTCCAGTGTTTATAACAGTGCCCAGCCCTGTGGTTAATAGCTATTTGTTGGATGAATGAATGATTCAAGAATAAAAAGATATAGAAAGTCACAGGGGATTAGATCACCCAACCCATGAAGTTCAGTCGGCACATCATAATGTCAAATGTTTCAGAATCACGGAAGTAGGAAAGTCACTGGGTACCTAGGTAGGTCTGTGGCATCATGAGATCTTAAGGTCACATTCCTTTAACAGCTATGAATTGTAATTTGTACAAAGTAATACCCCTGCACCTAAAAAAGCCAAGTAAATTAAATGAGAAATGAAACAAAAGTTAATTGTTCTTTTGGATAAACAGGAAATGCCCTTAAGCATAAAAAGCACTGATGCCCATTAAGACCAGGCAGAATAAGTCTAATCCTACTTCGCTATGACCCTTAGAATATTTGAGGGCAGCTGTCATGGCCCCCTCCCCAAGTCCTCCCTTCTCTACTATGCTCATAGGGCATGGACTCAAGGTTCTTCACCATCACAGCTCTTTACTTTCTTTCCCTGGCCACTTCCTAGCCCTTCAGTGACCTTCCTAAAATGTGATGTAAGGAAGTGAATTAATAAATTTCAAAACATTTATTAAGCACTCACTGTATGCCATGCACTGTGTGTCTCTGTTAAGTACTAAGGATATAGACAGAGAAGTGAGACAGTTGGCTTCTAGGGAGCTCATATTCTTCTTTTTTTTAGGCAATTGGGGTCAAGTGATTTGCCCAGGGTCACACAGCTAGTAAGTGTCTGAGGCTAGTTTTGAACTCAGAACTCCTGGCTCCAGGGCTGGTATTCTATTCACTTTGACACCTAGCTGCCCCTGGGAGCTCACATTCTAATAGTGGGGAGACAAAATATATAGGAGGATTCAGCTCAGGGGTGTGCTGGTAAATGTTTAACAACCAGCTATGGGGGACTAGGATACATGCAGTACAGACTTTTAAGTTTAATCTGAATTGTTAATGTTTTCTCCCCTCACTAGTCTAGACAATCAACAAAACAATAAATCAAGCCTTGTTTTCTAGCCTTTTCCAGATTTCCAAGGTTTAAATTCTCATGCTGAAAACTTAACAATTGGCTCTCAAGGATCAGTTGGGGCTGCCTCTAGCACACTCTAAGGCCAGATGCAGGGTAGATGGAAAGGCCCATTGGTTTTTAGAGTACAGAAGCAAGGACAATGATAATCCAACTTCTTCATTTTCCATTGATTAAAAACTGTATCTGTTTCTGAACCAATTGACAGTTGCCAAGCACTTTGACGATGAAATCTTTCTTTTCCACATTTTGGGTAGCTGTGGTTATTTGAGGAAGTTGCCCCATTAGGCCTCTACAGAGGCTTACTCCCCTCAATGATGGCTGCAAAGGATGCTGCTATTTCCTCAGGGCTTTAGAACAAAAGGTCCTTGGCTGCCCCAACTGGAGTTACAAGGGAGGTGTTGATATGACCCTCTTGGTTCATCCTCTCCTCCTCCTCTCTCTCTCTCTCTCTCTCTCTCTCTCTCTCTCTCTCTGACATTGCTGTTTCAAACTGGGCATAATACTCCAGATGTATAACCAGGCCAAAGTAGAGCAAGAAAATAACCTTCCTAGTCCCGGACACTTTGTATGCCTCTCTGAAATGGAACCTAATAAACCCTTTTTTTTTGGCTTGCAAATCATTATTGACTCATATTTAGGTTGCAGGCCACTAAAACGCCCAGATCTTTTTCAAATAAACAGCTGCCTAGCCAAGTATTCCCCACCTTGTACATCCGAAGTTGATTTTTTTTGAACCCATGAGTAATATGGTATTTACATTTATTCCTATTAAATTTCATTGCATTAGATTTGCCCAAGGGTTGGGTAGGGAAAATAAGACAAGTGCTAGAGAGAACAAGACAGAAAGTGACACAGAGAATCCTAAAATCCCAGAGTTGGAAGGGTCCTCAAAGACCTTCTAGTCTACCCATAGCTGACCAAGTATTCCCCAACAGTTGGTGTAACAGCTTCATGCTGAAGACTTCCAGAGACAAGGAATTCACCTCCTAAGAAAGCCCCATTCCATTTGGGGATGACTATAATTGTTGTTGGTGAAATCCATCTCTTGGCATCTTCCACTCATTGCTCCTCTGGGTCCAAAATGGTGTAGAGGAGAACATCAATGAGACTCTAACAGACCAGGCCCAAACTATCTTCCCCACCCAGTCTGGACCACTGACCTGAACAACTGCAGATGCTTACCAAATGCCTCAGCAAAATACTAGGCACTCTAAGGATCAAGAAGCAAAAGAAATGAGTGTCCCCCTCTTTCAAGGAATCTAGCTGGGTGGACAGATTAGAGTAATGATCTCATATTTATGTGTTTTATGATTACAAAACACTTAGATGTATGTATATAAATATTCATATGTGTATATGTAATGCAATGGATTGAGCACTGGGCCTGGAGTCTGGAAGACCCAAAGTCAGATCTGACCTTGTACACACTAGCTGGGAGACTGGGCAAGTCACATAACTTCTATCTTCCTCTGTTTCCTCACCTCCAAATAAGGATAATAACAGCACCTACCTCCCAGGGATGTTAATCAAATAAGATAATATTTGTAAAGCGCTTGGCATAGTGCCTGGTACATAGTAGGTGCTTCATAAATGCTAGTTCCCTCCCTTTTACCCCTTCCCCTTTCTGACTCCTCCATAGAGCCTCCTGTCCAAGGGTCTCCCTGACACAACTGAATTTGTCTTAAAAATGGATTTGATGGCATGGTTCATGATGCTTGCCTGAGGCATCAAAATTGCTACTTATGGCTCTGCCCTTCCATGATTCTGATTACAGCCCTTTTATGATTTAGTATATGCCACTATGGAGTATTATAGGCAGCAGAAGTTATTACCCTGCGACCATTATGATGATGAATATCTCCAAACTTAACTAGATTGGTCTCTAGACAAACACAAAGGCCATACCTGGCTTTGGCCTCTCCATTTTAGTGGGACCTATCAAAGATTGCAATCCACTGATATACCTTAGAGAAGGAAGGGGAAAGCATTTATTAAATACCTATTGTGTGCTAGGCACTGTGCTAAGCACTTTACAAATATTACCTCATTCAATCCTCTCAAAAATTCTGAGAGGTAAGTGCTACTATTCCCACTTTACAGTTGAGGAAGCTGAGGGAAACAGGTTAAATGACTTGCCCATGGTCACACCACTAGTAAGTATCTAAGGCCAGATTTGAACTCGGATCTTCCTGACTCTGGGCTCAACATTCTATCCAATACACCACTGCAGCTGCCTTCATGCCACAGCGAAGACTCCAAGTAAATCTATGATCTTATGAGTAGGGTTTTAATGGAGGCTGGGTACCTGAGAGATTGAATAGAGGAGAGGAAATTATAGACAAGTTGAAAGATATGAGTCACAATCCCACCACCACCACCACCAAGCTACAATACCCACCACTCTCCTCTTTCTTTCCCTAGAAAGAGCTGATTTGAGAGGCAATACAAAACTTGTTATTCTCCTTGAATTTACAGCTGAATGGAGAAGGAGGACACACACACAAAGCATCCATATTTTCAAGATCTCATTTCTCTTCTCTAGTTGAAATCCTAAGTGATGTCGGGAGAAGCAAACTCAGACACTACCATAGACTCATAGAATGCTAAGTTTGAAAAGCATTTTCAATCTCTTCATACTACAGCTGGTGAAACTGGGACCCAGAAGAGAATGGGCAACATGGCACCATGGAATTTTGAGTCAAAGGACCTGGCTTTGAATCCTGGCTCTGCCCCTTTCTGCCTCTCCAAGACCTTGGGAAAGTTGCTTCAAATGTCTGAACCTCAGTTTCCTCATCTATATAATCAAGGGCCTGGACAAATGACACCCAATGTCCCTTCTAGGTATAGACCTATAATTGCATGACCTAGGTTCAAATCTCAGTTCTGCTGCTTACTACCTTTGGGACTTCGGCAAGTCCCTTAAGCGCTAGGTCTTAATTTCCTCGTCTATAAAATGAAGGGGTTTGGCTACATGACCTCTGAGGTTTTTTTCTAGCTCCAGAGCTATGACCTGTTTGATGGATCATATATCTAATAAGTGTCAGAACCAGAATTTGAATTCAGGCTCTTGAGACACGAGGACTATAGGCTAATTGATCTAAAAAGTTGGAAGGGACCTCCTGGATCATCCCCAAATGCATAATACTCATACATAGTACACAGAGCCCCTATGGTACATAGCTAGGCAGCACAGTGAATAGCATTGGAATTGGAGTCAAGAAGTTCAGTCATTTCTGACCCTCCATGACCCGATTTGGGGTTTTCCTGGCAAAGACACCGGAATGGTTTGTCATTTCCTTCTCCAGCTCATTTTACAGACGAGGAAACTGATGCAAAAATGACTGAGTGACTTGCCTAGGGCCACACAGCCAATAAGTGTCTGAGGCTGGATTTGAACTCAGGTCATCCTGACTCCAGGTCCAGTTGCTCCATTCACTGTACCACCTAGTTGTCAGAGTTAGGAAGACCTGAGTTCAAATCTAGTCTTAGACACTTATTAGCTGTGTGACCCTAGACCTGTCATTTAGCCTCTGCCTCATTTCTGAAATTGCCTCTTGCCTTATCTGGAAAATGGGAATAACAGTACCTCCTACCTCTCTCTGTTGTTTGCAGAATGAAATGAAATAATATTTGTAAGGGACTTTGCAGACTTTAAAGCATTATATAAATGCTTGCTGTTATTATTACTATATTTATGTGTGTATATATATGTATGTATGTATATGTACATATATGTATGTGTACATATGTGTATGTATATGTACATATATGTATGTGTATATGTGTGTATACATATATACATATACATATACATACATATATACATATATATAGTTACTAGAGAACAGTTCATAGGAACCTAGAAACTGAGAGGCTCAGGGAAATGAAGGGGCATGCTGTGGGTCACACACGTAGCAAAGCTTCAGAGAAACAACTGAAAACCCAATCCTCTGACTTGAGTTAATTCTCTTTCCATTGTACATACTGTTTCTACTTCCAGCTCTTCAATACTTAGAAAAAGGAAAGGAAGTCTTCCTTCAAAGTTGGCTTTCATTTGCACTCTAGTCACTCTCCCTCTGTCTTCCTGGAGAAGACAACAGCTAAGCTATTGTTCAAAGAAGCAACGATGTTTCATTGGATTTTAAGGGGTAACAAGTTGCAAACATGATAGCAATCTCAGCACCTTAGGCTCTCCAAAATATTCACATCAAATGCAATAGAAGCAGGTTTTCACCTTGGTTGCAGTACAATGTGGGGCTAATGCAGCAGCCATCCATTTTCTTCTGGCCTCCTACAGAAAGCTGAATTGGTTCTGCTCGTGTATCCAAAAGAAGCTTAAAATTATAATTAACTCAGAATATAAATAGCATTAGAATCTGCATCAGTCAAATAAGTTTCCACCAATCAGCCCCCATCCACCCTTCCTCCCCCTCCAAACAGCCTCTATTCTATAGAGAGGTTTAGTCTTTTCATGCCCTTTTTTGAGCTATTTGGGTTGAGGTATTTTGAGTCTGTTTATTTTTAAAGGCAGGAGCATAGGCACTGTCTCACATTTTGTCACAGTCACAGTCAACTACTGAAGGTAAAAAAAAAAATTAATCTCAGCCAAGAGGCTTTTGCTTAATAAGCAGCCCTAAAAGCCAGGTAGCCAATGATTAAATGGAGAAAGGAAGGAGGGAATAAAGAAGGCATAAAATAATTTCCTCTTCATATCACCATCATAAAAAACTTTATTCCCCTCACTATCAGAAAAATATAAGCTCTAGGTTTCCAAGAAATTTTTTTCTCCTTGAAATACCATAGATTCAATTCTACTCAATACAAATCTATTAAATGAATACTATGCAGCAGGCACTGACAAAGAGAGAAGGGCACAGTGGGAGGAACATTAAAGTTGGAGTCCAAGGGCCTGGGTTTGAATTCTAGTCTTACTATATTGGTGACCTTTGACACTTTGAATCCCAGCCTTGCCTCACTGGCAACCTTGGGCACCATAACCTCTCTGGATGCTCCCACGAAGAGACAGGCACTCCTCAACAACCACTTGCCCTCCCAAAACAGAGACCAGGTCCCGGAGGACTTAACTCTTTCAGCTCTGGGATGACCGCTCTTGAGTGTCGTTGGCCTTCATGGTGAGTGCCTCACATACCCCGCCAAAGTTAGACCATCTCCAGCCATGCTTCTCTCTACTCCCCGGAAATTGTCTCACTAACTCTCTTGCCACTGACAGATTAACTTCCACGGATATCAGTTTCCTCATCTGTAAAATGAAAGAACTAGATTCAATGGCCTCTGGGATTCCTTCCAACTCTTAATCTATGATTCTGCGAATTGTCATTTAATGAGAAAATAAACCTATAGATCACAAGGACTGGAATTTGAGTACTCAAGGATAACTTCAGTGATCTCTTCCTCCTCTAAGCACCCTTATCCTCTGATCCTTAACGTCCCAAAAATCTGAGTTCAGGCTAAAGTTCTGCCAGTTACCAGGTATATGATACATTAAGCAGATCATAGCCCAAGAGCTGGAAGGAACCTCATAGATCATCCAATATACTATACCACCCTATACTACAATACACACATACCCCTTTCCATACCAACCATAATCAAATCAATGCCTTTACTGCAGTTGGAAATCTATTTCCAATCTCTGATCTATTTCCCTCTGTCTCCTTTATAGCATGTATCCTTCAAATCCCTGTAACCTTCAAAACCAAAATGACCCTCTGCGGCCACTCCCCTACCTGAATTGCCTCTCCCAATTAGAATATAAGCTTCCTGGGGGCAAGGACTCTATTTGTTTCTATGTTTGTAGAGGGCTTAGCACATAATAAGCATTTAATAATATCTTCTCCATTCATTCATTCATTGATCCATTGTATGAGGTGGTAGGAATACCAAGACCCAATCATTCCTGCATTCAAAAAAAAAAACACCTCGATTTTCATATCTATAAAATGGGGACAATAATACCTACCTGTACTAACTGCCTCATAGGGTAGTTAGGAAGAGAGCATTTTATAAATCTTGAAGATCGGATAATTGTGAATCGTCATTACGTGAGTTATCCCGGGCAAAATTTGAAAACAGATGTTTTAATAGAGAGGTCATGAGCGCTTAAAAAAGGCAGTCACTAATCACAAGGAGTAGATATGGGTTCACTAAGGAGCGTGTCGCTAGCGTCATTTCAACCTCCCTGCTCGTATTTACATAGCTCCTACTATGTGCCAGGTGCCACACTAAGTGCTTTACAAATATTATCACATTTGGTCCTCCACAACGACCCCAGGAGGTCAGTGCTATTGTAATTTCCCTACTACAGCTGAGGAAACGGAGGGCCAAAGTTACACAGCTAGTGAATGCCTGAGATCAAATTTAAATTCTGGTCTTCCTGACTTCAGGACCTGAACTCTAACCACTGCACCATGGAGCCTTGTCTCTCTAGTCCCCTAGCTACCTCTCTACTCAGGAGAATAGTGCCCCAAGTCTCTGTCCTTGGTGATGTTATGACCCACTTTTTTCCACAGCTTGGATAAAGACATAGATGCCATGCTTATCAACTTGACGTATGCTATTAATCTTGGAGGGGTAGCTAATATGTCTGATAATAATCTGAATAATAAGACCCCAAAAAGATCTTGACAGGCTAGAAAAACAAGGGTTAAACCTAACAACGTGAAACATAATAGGGATAAGTAAAGTTCTGTGCTTAGACTTAATGAATCAACCACCCAAGTGTAAGGGGTGGGGATGGAGTGGGGGGGGAAATGGCTAAACAGTGATTCTTGTGAAATAAATTTGAGGTGTTTAGTTGATCAGTGGAAAATACGAGTCAATTGTGTGACACAGTTGTCAAAAAAAAGCTAATACAATCAGCCTACATTAATCACCCAAGGATAATGTTCAGAATAAGAGAAGTGGTCATCCTATTATCTCACGCCTTAGTCAAGCCACACTTGGAACGGGACTTAAAACTTGAGGTTCTAAGCTTAAAACTTACCTAGTCGAGCTCCATTTTTACAGACGAGGAAAACGAGGCCCCCAAGTCATTTGTCCAAGCCCACACAGGCAGCAAGTAAAAGATCTGAGATTTGAAGCCAGGTCCTCTGACCTCAAACCTATCACTCATTTCACTGCTCCTCCAGGCATCCCACTTGAGGAGGAAAAACTGACAAGTCAGAACCCAGCTAGAGAAGGGTAACAGAGATGGTAAGGTCACAAGAGGAAGGGCTGAGGGAACTGAAGATGTTTAGTCTCTAGAGAGAACACTGGGGGCAGGAGCAGGGGGAGGGGGAATTGGTGACGTGGCAGACCACAATAGCTATTTTCCAAATTCTGAATGCCTGTTTTTAGACAAGGCATTATATTTGTTTCTTTGTAGCTCCAGAGGCTAGCACTAATGCGAATGAGTGGGAAAAGTTTCAGAGGGAGTAGATTTAGTTTGCTATAGGGAAGAAGTTCTTAACAACTAAAGTTGTCATAATTGTTTGATGAAATTGGCTGCTTTGTGACATAACTCTCTTTTTTGAAAGCCGAGTTATCACTTTTTAGAGACATTTTACAGGGAAGGAATTCATGTTTCATGTAAAGGTTAAATTCAATAAACTCCGAAGACCTTTTTCGTTCCGTCATTTTTCATTGTGTCTGACTCTCTGTGATCCCATTTGGGGTTTTCTTCGCACCTAGCACAGTGCTTGGCACATAGCAGGCACTTGCGTGTTCAATCAGCCAACAGGCAATTATTACTCTCTGACTTTTGATGGATTGATTAATTCTATGAGGAAAGAAAGCCAGTCACATGCACTGTGCAAGCCACCATTTTTCCCTTTCGACTCTTCATGACCCCCTCCAGGTTTTTCTGGGCAAAGACACTTCTTTCTCCAGCTCACTTTACAGATGAAGAAACTGAGGCAAACAGGGTTAAGAGCCCTGCCCAGGGTCACACAGCTACTAAGTGTCTGAGGTCAAATTTGAACTCAGGTCTTCCTGACTCCAGGACCTGAACTCTATCCACTGTGCCACCTAGCTATCCTGAGGTCCTTTATAACTCCATTGAATGAAAATCCTAAACTGAAGATTATGCAATTAGCAAGAGAATGTATTTTGCTAAAAATAAGTCATTTCAAACTCAGCAGTTTAACTGAAGCAATTCCCATGTAAATCAACTCTGTGGTCCTTAATCGTGAAAGGTCAGAAATGTTTAGTCTGAGTGATTAAAAGTCTCAGCGTTGTCTCCACTTCCTCAAGACACCAGACCTTGATCAATTGACTTGAATTCTGGGCAATCTATCACAATAGTAGCTACCTGGTCAAGGTTCTTTATATTTCTAGTTCAAGACATTGGGTGGGGTAGAAATCCACTAAAAGCACTGCTCCCCAAACCAATTTCAATTTCAGCGGATTATTTGTTGATCGTTCACTATGTGCTCAGTAGAAGAAAGGACAGAAACAAGCATTTATTAAGCACTGTGCCAAGCCCTTTACAAATATTATCTCCTTCAATCCTCACAACAACCCTGAGAGGTAGATGCTATTATTATCCTCATTTTACTGGTAGGGAAACTGAGGTTAAATGACTTGCCCAGAACCACATAGTTAATGTGTCTGAGGCTGGATTCAAGCTCAAATCTTCCTAACTCCAGGCCCTGTGCTCTATTCCCTGTACTACCTAGCTACCTCCTTTCTAGGAAGGAAACAAAAGAAGTATAAGATGACTCCCAATATCAATAAGCTTACAAATAGCTGGGGGTCCATGACTAACTGAAGAAATGATAGCTAATAGTATGGCACTGTTAGGCAGGTCTATGATGAATGTTCAAATGACAGTTAAGTGCCACTGGATTTAAGAAAGGCAAGAGGGGCAGCTAAGTGGCACAGTGAATAAAGCACTCGTCCTGGAATCAGGAGGACTTGAGTTCAAATCAGGCCTCAGACACTCAACACACTTACAAGCTGTGTAATCTTGGGCAAGTCACTTAATCTTGATTGCCTTGCCTCCTCCCTCCACAAAAAAAGGGGGGACGGGGAAGAGATCAGCAAGAGCTAGAAAAGTCCATGAAGCTTCAATGTAGAAAATGTCCCCTGAGCTGGGCCAGAAGGGATCAGTAAAATTTCATTCATCTCTGATCTATGATAACAATCAATATTGATGATTCCCTTTAAAGTTTACAAAGTGCTTCATATCCCCCTCCTCTGCAGCTCACAACATGACTGAGTTGGAACATTTTTGTCTTGGCCCAGCTGCTTGTCCCAGATCACTCAGATAGCAAGTAACAAAGTGGGGATTTGAATTCAGGTCTTCTGATACCACATCTGGTGGGTTTTTTTTTTCTAATGTACATGGCAGTTGAGTCATGACATTCTATGCGATAACTTGACATACTCATTTTCATCTCACATTTGGCAATACTTTCACCCACTATTTCTGATCATGGCTTCTGAGGAGAAGCAGAACTAAGCCTGCCCATCAAAAACATGAAAACAGTTTTCATTGCTCAGGGAATGGAGTGCTAAATTGGGAGTCAGGGAGACCTGAATTTAAATGTTGCCTCATAAGTTTACTAGCTATGTGACCCTGGGCAAGTCAATTAACTTTTGGGGGCCTCAGTTTCCTAGTTGTAAAATGAGAAAGAATTAAAGGCCTCAGTGAAGTCAAATCCATAAGCATTTATTAAGCATCTACTATGCTCTAAATGCTGCGCTAATGATACAAAGAAAAGCTAAAAACCAGTCCCTGTTCTCAAGACCAATGGGGAGACAACAGCCAAATAACTGTGTATGAACAAGATATGTACGGGATAAATTAGAAGTAATCTCAGAGGGAAAGCACCAACATAAGGGAAACTAGGGACAGCTTCTTGTAGAAGGTGGGATTTTAGCTGAGGCTTGAAGGAAGACAGGAAAGTGGGGAGTTGGAAATGAGGAAGGAGAGAATTCCAGGCATGAGGGACAGCCAGCAAAAATGCCCAGAATCAGGAGATGGAGTATCTTGTTCAAGGAAGAGCAAGGAGACTGGTGTCACTGGATCGTAGAGTAGAGTGAAGTGGGGTATAAGTAAACAGGAAAGGTAAGAAGAAGCCAGATTATAAAGGGCTTTAAAAGCTACAATAGGGGATTTGCCCCTTCAGTCTCCAAATCTATGATCCTTTACCTTTAGCTTCTCTTCTTCTACCAATCCTTTATCTCAAGCCCCTTAATTACTGAGGAAAAGTCCATGACTTCCCCCATACCCACGATCCTGAGGGGGTGGTGAGAGCTCAGGGTTTCCCACCTGCCTAAATGAAGCTCCCCAACATGTCAGCAGAGAGAACAAAACCAATTGGATTTTAAAATTCCAATCCTTCTCCACTCGTGACTAAACAATTCAATACAAGTGACTAATTACCCCGCAATAAACCTGTGACATTCTATGTAGGCAGCCTGTCTGTGCTCTGTTTTAACCGCCCATAGCTATAAATAACATGATTAGGAAGGCACCACATTGCCTTAGATGGAAAATAAAAAAGAAAAATCACTCTTTCTGATGGCTTAGAAACACATTCAGATTTCATGTCTAAAGTAAAAATAGACCTAACAAGTGAATCAAATTTGGAAGCTAAGCTGATGTAAGCCCAACAAGAAGGGAACTGACTTAATGAAACATACTGGAGGAGGATAAAGAGACTTATATGGCACTGCCTTCTTTCTGCTGCTTGAGCGGGGTGGGAAGGTAAAAAAAGGGATTTTCCAGAAAAATAGAAACCATCACACCAAGGCTTTATAGTTAAAAATATTACCCTTTTTAAAATCTTTACCAAAGGGCAAATTGAGCAACCTCACAAGTTTAAGCAAAGGAAAAATTCATCCAAGTTTGGAGGGGGGCAGGAGGCAAGAATGCCCTCTTCTTCTCTGGTGTGTCATCAACATTTGAAAAATCTTAACAATATAGATTTGAGTTCTATCAGGCAAGCTACAAGCTTCAAACTTTGATTACTGCCATCTTTCATTAGTCAGGTTTTTTTTTTCTTTACATTACGAGAAAAGCCTTTAAATCATAACAAGATCTGTCTAATATGGCTGGAGAGCCGGTTTTGAAGCTAGTAGAACCTGGGTTTGAGTCCTACTCCTGATACAGACCCTGGGCAAGTGACTTAGCCTCTCAATGCTCTAAGCAGCAATCTAAGAGTCTAAGTTACAGAGAAGGTGCCAACTCGAATAGGTAGAGAGACTTTCCTCACCAAGAAATTCCATTTAGCTAAGTTCAGTCCCTATCCCCCTAAATCTAGATCTGAGAGCTGGGCTTTCTTTTTTCTTTAATTATCTAAGAAGAAGCAAAGCCACCACATGCAGCTATTAACACTGGGAAAGGGAAGATAAAGAAGGCACCATTACCAGGGGGACTGATAATGGTAATGTACGCTCCTAACAGAGAGGTGATAAATGAGAGATTCATAACAAAATGTATTATTGGGGCACGGCCGGGGTGGGATTTTTTTTTTTGCTTAACTATACCTAAACCTATTTATTACAAGGGTTTTCTTCTTCTTTTTTTAGTTGGGGGGGGGGGGGTAAGAGAGAGAAGAAAAATAAGCGTTTGCTAATTGAATTTTTTAAAATTCATTTAAAGAATGACCTCTCATCTAATATCATTAAAGAGCTCCATGTGTAGGTGCAATTAAAAAGAGGGTAAAGTTAAGGTTCGGGGCAGCTAGATGACGCAGTGGATAGAGTTCTGGGCCTGGAATCAGGAAGACTTATCTTTTTGCTTCAAATCTGGCCTCAGATACTAGCTGTGTGACCCTGAGCAAGTCATTTAACACTGTTTGCCTCAGTTTCCTCATCTGTAAAATGAGCTGGACAAGGAAAGGGCAAACCTCTCCAGTGTCTTTGCCAAGAAAACTCCATATGGCATTATGGGGAGTCAGACACGATCGAAATGACTGAACAACAATAAGGTTCAGATTTGGTTCTAAAGGAAAAAGCAGCAATTGTACAGTGCATGTGACTGACTTTCTTTCCCCAAAGAATTTATCAATCAGTCAGTTAATGATGGAGCTTAATAATTGCCTGTGGATTGATCGAACAGGCATGCAGCAAGTGCTTACTATGTGCCAAGCACTGTGCTAGGTGCAGGGAATACAAATACGAAGAGCAAATCAAACCCTATTCCCAAGGAAGTTACATTCTAATGAAGAGTCTCTGCTCCCAAGAAGATCTGGCCATATTCACAGGTGAGAGACTGCATGGAAGAGATAAAATACACAGCAGTTTGATGGGGGAGGATGGCAAGGAGACAACTGGGAAAACCCAGGAAGGTCTCCTGAAGGAGGAACACATGAACTGAGCCTTAAAGGAAGCCTAGGATTTATTTATTTATTCCTGACTGCTTTCTCAACATTATAAAAAATAATCGGGGTGCCCTCTAATACATACACACACACACACACACACACACACACTCACATTCACTCTCTCACTCTCTCTCCTTTGCTTCTTTGCAGAAGTGGGGTGCTATGGGTGTAGAATACTGCATACTATGTCAAACTTTTTCAATAGGTTGGTCAGCTTAGCCCAAGTATCTTCACCCCTCTTTTTTAGTCTTTGTTTTAAGGGACGGCACTCTGGAGGCACAGAGGAGGAAGGATACATTGGGAAATATATGTGATATAAAGTATAATAATAACTTTTTGGAGGCAAGCAGGGTTAAATGACTTGCCCAGTGTCACACAGTTAGTGTCTGAGGCCAGATTAAAATTCAGGTCCTCCAGATTCCAAAGCTGGTGCTCTATCTACTATGCCACCTAGTTGCCCCTATAATTTTTCTTTAAAAAAAATATCAAGAATATTCTTGATGAAGGAATGAGAATAAAATCTCATTTGCAAATAACCCCCCAAAATATTTAAGAGTTAAACTGGACCTTAGAAGTCACTTAGTCCAATCTCCTTTAACTTAACAGTTAAGGAAACTAGAGACTAAAAATGGAGCATGACTCTGGATTCAGAAGACTTGGGTTCAAGTTCTACCCCCAACACTTTCCCATGTGACCTTAGGTAAGTCATATAACTTCCCTGGGCCTCAGTTTCCCCTTTTGTAAAGTCAAAGGATTGGACTAGATTGACCCTTGAGTTCCCTTCCAGTTCAAGAGCTAAGATCATAGAAAGGGAGGAGAGCTGCCCAGCATCACACACATACACAAACATACACACACACACACATACACAAACATACACACACACACACACACACACACCCAGCAAAGCAACAGGGGCCGGAATTCAAACCTGGGTCTTCAGATACTAACTCCTCAAAACCAAGCTGCCTTTCTGCATGTCTGCAAATAAAATCCTCCTGGAGGATTTCTGTCACAACAACCCTGTGTAGGAGGTACAGGTCTTAGGTTCTAAATTTTACAAATGAGGCAGCTGAGGCTCAGTCAGTAAGTGATTTTCCTAAGGATCCTCAGCTGGTAAGTGTAAGGGCCAAGATTCAAATCCAGATTCTCTAAGTTGACATCCTGAAGGACTATCCATTGTACCACACTGAATCCTCAGCCTAGGGAAGTTAGATGGTCTAGGCAAGTGGAAGTGGTTCAAAATCAGTACTGCTCCCAGAGCAGCAAAATAATATTTTATTCATTACTTATAATGTACCTTAGAGGATACTTGTTGAGACCTCCCCTGCCCCAGATGCTTACTAGGTATGTGACCCTAAGCAAGTCATTTAACTTGCCTGCCTCAGTTTCCTCACCTGTAAAATGGAGATAATAGTAACAACTACCTCCCAGGGCTGCTGGGAGGATCAAATACTTGTGAACCTTAAAGCATCTTGTAAACGCTGGTGATTATTATTATTATTATAATATTATTATTATAGTTGAGGAAACGCAATCCCAAAGAGGTAAAGACTATCTACAGTCAAACAGCGCTTAATGACAGATCCAGAGCTAAGCCCCAGTTGCCTTGCCTCTTAACCCAGTGCCCAAACTATACCACAACAGATGCTCATGGAATCCCTTTACTCTCCTGTCTACACGTATAAAGCTAAAATAGCCCAAGTGCATTTAAGAAAAAAAAAAAAACAGGTGTGACTGGTAAACCAGGCATGCTCAATGTAAACCATTTCATTGAAAAGCCAGAAGCCAGGGGACCCCCCCACCTCCCCCCGCATATTTGGGCACATGCCAGCTGCCCCAGGGCAAAGCTGATTCACTCAGATCTCAGCTTTACCAGCTTCCATACAAGTAAGTAGATCTTCAGGGAACAAATGGCCTAGTGATCCAGCTGAGGCCACTTAAAGCCTCACAAGGCCCAGCTTTACTCACACTTATCAGGCAAATTAGCAATGACCACAGAGCACAGAGACATGTTTTATGGGCCACTCAATCAAGGATTTGGGGAAAAGCCAGCAAAGGAATAAACAAAATGGAGATCACGATAGTCCAGACTAGGATTTCCTTATATTTGGGTCATATCTAAGAATACCATACATTGAACATATGGCCATGTATTGGTTTGGTATTTATTCTATATGTCCTTTAGATGTATGTTGTATCCCAGGATAGAATGTAAGTTCTTCGAGGGCAAAAACAGTCTCATTTTGTCTTTGTATTCCCAGCATCTATCAGAGTGCCTGGCACATAGCAGCATACCACATTCTCTGCCGCTGCTTTTCCAGCCCTCACTTACACTCACAAGCTGAGTCTGCAGATGATGGCTAGCAAGTATTCCCTGGCTCCTAGAGGACTACGAGAAATTATAGAGTAGTGGGCTATTGTCATAGCTCACAAGCCACCCTCATTTTGCTTGATCATCTCTTGATATCAACTAATCAGCCAGGCTTATTTAGCTTTTAGAAAAAGTATTTATTATAGTTCAGAGGTGTCTAATTCACAGCCCAAACACTCCACTCCTGAACGCTCCTGAACCAGATTAAAACATAATCCTCAAATAACAAAATTTTAACAATTTCTTTTAAACACAATGAAACACACACCACGTTAATTTGTGGTTTTCCAAGTTCATATGTGGCCTGAAGAGATGCATTTGTATGTGGCTCTGACATCATTGAAGTTGGTACAAAGCACCCCAAAGTCAGTGACGTGCTTTCTCACAAATACGTACAAAGTCCAGGGTAAAGTGAGCTCAGACTAAGAGAACAAATTTGGCAAAGGGTTAACTCATGGCTTCTGGAAGACCTTTTGCCAGAGTCCTCAAAAGATTCCCTTCAGGTATGTTTTGGCTTTTCTGATTGGCTCCTTGTCAAGCTCTAAATCTGCCTTTCCTAATTCTGTACAGTCTGACCCTGGGGTTCCAGATGCAGATGTTACTGCTCACCACTGCTTGGGGTGTGCCAGACTTATAAGTCCATTTGATCCTGGGATTTTTCTTTACAAGTTCATTTATGACCTGTTCAATTTTTTTTCTGAGATTAAGTTATTTAAAGTCCCTATTTCTAGTTCTGTTAATCTGGGCATCTTATACTTTGCACATATCCATCCATTAATTCAAGTCATCAATTTTATTTTATGTAACTGAGTAAATTGCTTTTAATAATTTATTTTATTTCCCCTTCATTTGATGCAGTTTCTCTTTTTTCATTTTTTGTTCTTGGTTATTTGATTTTCCTATCTTTTTAAAATCAGATTAACTTGGAATATTACTGTGCTATAAGAAATGATGAGCAACTGAGATACCATCTCACACCAATCAGATTGGCTAGTATGACAAAAAAGAAAAATTATAAATCTTAGAGAAGATATGAGGAAACTGAGACCCCGATACACTGTTGGTGGCATTGTGAACTGATCCAACCATTCTGGAGAGCAATTTGGAACCATGCCCAAAGGGCTATAAAACTGTGCATACCCTTTGATCCAACAATACCACTGCTAGGTCTACATCAAAAAAAAAAAGGAAAAAAAAGGAAAAGGACCTATTTGTACAAAAATATTTATTGCAGCTCTTTTCATAGAGGCTAAGAATTGGAAATCAAGAGGATACCCATTGATTGTGGTATCTGATTGTGATGGAATATTATTGTGCTATAAGAAGTGACAAGCAGAATGATTTCAGAAAACCTGGGAAGACTTACATGAACTGATGCAAAGTGAAGTAAGCAGAACCAGGAGAACATTGTACAAAGTAACAGCAATATTGTACAATGAAGAATTGTGAATGACTTAACTATTCTCAGAAATACAATGATCCAAGACAATCCCAAAGGAGTGATGAAGCACGCATGCTACCCACTTCCAGGAAAAGAACTCATATTGCCTGAATACAGACTGAAGTATGTTATTTTTCACTTTCTTTTATCCTTTTTTTAAAAATTCTTTTTCTTATACAAAATGACTAATAGGGAAATGTTTTACATGACTGCATATGGATAACCTATATTGAATTGCTTACCATCTAACGGAGGGGGAAGGAGAGGGAAATAGGGAGGAATAGAATTTGGAACTCAAAACTTTTTTAAAAAAATGTTAAAAATTGTTTTAACATGTAATTGGGGAAAAATAAAATATTATATATTAAAAAATGATGAGCAGGTTGATTTCAGAAAAACTTGGGAAGGCTTGCATGAAATAATGAAGAGTGAAATGAGCAGAACCAAGAGAACATTGTATACACTAATGGCAATGCTGTTTGAAGAATAACTGCGAATGACTAAATTATTCTGAGCAGTATAGTGAAATTAGTCTATAATTTTCTTTCACTGTTTTTACTCTTCTTGGTTTAGGCATCAGCACCATATTTCTATCATAAAAGGAGTTTGGTAGAACTCCTTCCTTGCCTATTATTCCAAATAATTTATTTAATATTGGAATTAATCGATCTTTAAATGTTTCACAGAATTCATTTGTAAATCCATTTGGCCCTGATGCTTTTGTCTTAGGAAGCTCATTTATGTTCAATTTCTTTTTCTAAAATAGATTTATTTAGATATTTTATTTCCTCTTCTGTTAATATAGGCAGTTTGTGTTTGTGTAAGTATTCTTTCATTTCACCTAAATTGTTAAATTTATTGGCATATAAATGGGCAAAATAGCTCCTAATAATTGCTTTGGTTTCATCTTCATTAGTGGTATATTCATGCTTTTCACTTTTGATACTAGCGATTTGGTTTTCTTCTCTGTTCTTTAAAAAATTATATTCACCATAGGCTTATCTATTTTATTGTATTTTTTTTCATAAAACCAACTCCTAGTTTTACTTATTAATTCAACAGTTTTCTTGCATTCAATTTTATCAATCTCATCTTTAATTTTTTAGGAGCTCCAATTTAGTGTTTAATTGGGCATTGTTAATTTGTTCTTTTTCTGGTTTTTTAGCTTGCATGCCCAGTTCATTGGTCTCCTCTTTATTTTATTGATATAAGCATTTAGAGATATAAATTTTCCTCTGACTATTGCTTTTGCTGCATCCCATAGGTTTTGGCATGTTGTTTCATTATTATCATTCTCTTTAATAAAATTATTAATTATTTCTATGACTTGTTCTTTAAACTATTCAGTCTTTAAGATTAGGTTATTTAGTCTACAATTAATTTTTAATCTGTGTTTCCATGGTCCCTTCTTAAATATAATTTTATTGCATTATGATCTGAAAAGGATGCATTTAGTATTTCTGCTTTTCTGCATTTAACTATAAAGTTTTTATGCCCTAATATATGGTTAATTTTTGTAAAGATGCCATGTACCACTGAGAAAAGGCTACATTCCTTTCTATTCCCACTCAATTCTCTCCAGACATCTTTTTCTAATATTCTGTTCGTCTCCTTGATTTCTTTCTTACTTATTTTTTGGTTATATTTATCTAAGTTCTGAGAGGGGAAGGTTGAAGTCTCCCACTATTATAGTTTTACTATCTTCCTATCTGTAATTCATTTAGCTTTTCCTTTAAAAATGTGGATGCTATAGCATTTGGCGTACATAGGTTTAGTTTTGATATTACTTCATTATCTATGTTATCTTTTGTCATGATGTAGTATCCCAGTTTATCTTTTTTAATTAAATCTATCTTAGTTTCAACTTTGTTGGAGAATGATTGCTAACCCTCTTTTTTTTGCATCAGCTGAAGCATAATAAATTCTACTCCAGTCTTTTATTTTTACTTTATGTGTATCTCTCATTTTTAAATTTGTTTCTTGTATTGTCTGATTCTGGTTTTTAATCCATTCTGCTATCCATTTCTGTTTTATGGGTGAGTTCATCTCATTCACATCTAAAGTTATAATTACTGGTTGTGCATTTCCCTCCATTTTATTTTTCCTCACTGTTTAACCTTCTCCCCCTCTTTTTGGCCTATTTCTCCTCAGACACCTAATTTACTTCTGACTGCTGCCTCTCTGATCCACACTAGTTTCAAGAATCCCTCCCTTATCCTCTCCCTTTACCCTCCTATTTCTTGATCTACACACCCTTCTAAGAGTTCCTCCCTTATCCTATCCCCTCGCCCTTCTATTTCTCTGTAAGTTAAGACTTTCACACATTTCTAGATGTATATGTTATTCTCTCTTTAATGCAGTTTTGATGAGATTAAATTTTTAGCACTACCAGCCCTCCATTCCCTCCTACCCCCCCACTGTTAACAGTTTTTCCATTCATGACTCATTTGTATAAGATAATCACTCCACTTTACCTCTCTGTACCCAATTCTATTTTTTAGGATCATCCCATCATAGTCAACTCAACCCCAAGCCTTCTATGTATGTATACTTCTTCAAACTATCCTAGAAATGATAACATAATTAAGAGTCACAGATAACATTTTCCCATATAAGAAGTAAACGGTTTGATCTTATTAAATACCTTATAATTGGTCTTTCATGCTTACCTTCTTATGTTTTCCCTGATTCTTGTAGGTCAAATTTTCTATTCAGTTATGGTCTTTTCCTCACAAATAGCTGAAAGTACTTTAATTCATTAAATATCTTCTTTCCCCCATGGAGGAGTACACTCAGCTTTGCTGGGCAAGTTATTCATGGTTGGAAACCCAGCTCCTTTGCTCTTCAGAATATCATGTTCTATTCCCTTTGGTCCTTTAATGTAGAAGCTGCTAAATCTTGAGTTATCCTGACTATGGCTCCAGAGTATTTAAATTGGTTCTTTCCAGTTGCTTGTAGTATTTTCTCCTTGACCTGGAAATTTCAAAACTTGTCTGTAATGTTCCTGTGAGTTTTCATCTTGGAATCTCTTTCAGGTGGTGATTGGTATTTTTTTCAATTTCTATTTTACTCTCTATTTCTAAAACTTCAGAGCAATTTTCCTCAATAATTTCTTGAAGTGGGGCAGCTAGGAGGCGCAGTGAGTAGAGCACCAGCCCTGGAGTCAGGAAGACCTGAGTTCAAATCCAGCCTCAGACACTTGACACATTTACTAGCTATGTGACCTTGGGCAAGTCACTTAACCCCAATTGCCCTGACTTCCCCCCTCAAAAAAAAATAATTTCTTGAAGTATAGTGTCTAGATTCACTTTTCTTGAGAATAACTTTCAGGTAGTCCAACAATTCTTATAGTACCTCTCCTCTGTTTTCCAGGTCAGTTTTTTTTCTAATGAAATGTTTCACATTTTCTATTTTTTCATTCTTTTGATTTTGTTTTATCATTTCTTAGTGTCTTATACCATCATTAGCTTCCCCTTGTCCAACTCTAATTTTTAAGAAGTTATTTTCTTCTGTAAATTTTTCGATCCCTTTTTCCAATTGGTTGACTTTCTTTTCATAATTTTCTTGCTTTACTCTTATTTTTCCCCCCTAACTGGGACTACTTTACATTTTTCTTTAACATAGAACTAGCTGTTTTGACTTCACGGTCTTCTGAGTTTGAACCCACATCTTCTCTATCACCATAGTGATTATCTATGGTCAGTTCTTTCTCTTTGCTTCTTTTTTTTTTTAAAGTGGCTTATTTCTTAGCTATTTACTTTATATTAGAGACAAGCTCTAATGCCCAGGTGTGGGGGACAATGTCTCAAGTTTCAAGTTTTTCACACTGTTGTTTTCTGAGCTGTATCTGACTGCTTGATCTCAGGTACACCTCTCACAACTAAACCACAACCAGGACCCCCAGCAATGCTATCTAGTTCCGTGAGGACCCTGCTGTGGCTACAAGCTTCAGCTCACCAATGTGCCCCAGAACCGAAACCGGAGCCTCTGCTCTCCCGTGAGTGCCCACAGCCATCAGGGCCCCACCCTCTGCAACCACACTCGCCAGCATGTGCCCACAGCTACAGCCCAGTAGAGGGTGGGTCAGCATGGCTGGGACTAGCATCCAGCGCCAGGCAGAAGGCCCTGCAATCTTCCCCGATCAGTCCTCTGACCACGCCCCCAAGCGCCCCGACACCCTCCCCGGTCTACGGCAGGAAAGTTCCGGAAGTTGAGGCTGCTGCCTTCACAGTTGCCCCCAGGGCGTGTGGTTGGTTGATTCATCCATATCTGCCCAGAGATGTTTGCACTTCAATCAGGCCCAACCTCTGCCCCTGGAGGTAAGGTCTTTCTTAAAGTCCTCCCAAGATGCCTTAGGCTTGACAAATACTTTACCTCAACTTTTAATTATTTCCGCGACTTCAAAGTTCACTTTTTAAGATGTCATTTTTAATTATTTACACAGCGAATTTGGGAGAGCCAGGTAATTTTCTGCCTTTTCTGCCATCTTCCCAGAATCCTCTCTCTGTGGATTCTATCGGGAATTGAAGTTTCAGGCAATCCTTTCGATTTGAGAATATCTTCTAAATTGCCAGTAAAGAAACACAAATGAAACAATTAGCAAGGAAGATAATTAAATAGACAGATGAGCTTAAAAACTGAACTATGCTGGATTGATAAACACGTTTTTCTGGAGTAATTTTTTAAAGGTTATTCCAATCACACTTTTTGGAATTAAAGTAGTTCCTTTTAGAAATAAATAATCCAGGAAAATCTTTTTGTTGTTTAAGCAAGGTATTGGAAGATCTTTTCTAGAGATTAAAAAAAAGAATATTTACAATTCTAAAGAGCAGCATGCACTGAACTGGAGGTGATCCCATGAATATTTTTTTTAAAAATAATCAAAAGTATTTTCTTTGACATTTTGAATTTCATGGGAAGTAATTCTTTAAATTCATTTGTCTTTCTAGCAGTGCATGAATGAGGTCATTCAGTCTAGTGATTTCACCAGTGTAATAATAAGTAATTATATATATATATATGTATATACTATGTACATTATTCCTTAGTATGTATGATATATACTAAGCAATAATTATATGTATAGCTTTTATATAAATATGAAATATATAGTCACATTTATATAGTACCTACTATGTGCCAGGCACTGTGCTAAGCATTTCACAAATATTATCTCATTTTATCCTCACAACACCCTGAGAAATAGGTGTTCTTATTATATCCCCATTTTACAGATGAGGAAACTGAGGACAGAAATTAAGTGATTTATCCAGGATCACACAGCTAGTAAGTAATTGAGACTGGATTTGAACTCTAGGTCCTCCTGACTCCAGGCCCACTGTTCCATCCATTGTGTCACCTAGCTGCCCCTAGGGTAGGCACTATATGTTATGGAAACTTCCTCCCTCAATGCATATTTGAAACTCCTCCGAAAAACTTGAAGTTTTGATGAATTGACCCCGACCAGAAATGCAGGCTTTTAGAAATTTAGAGAAATTTAAAAAAAAAACCTGTAGGACTCTAACAATTTTTTTTCTTTTGATCTAGACCTATGATTTCCATCCAGTTAGGGAACTCCCGGCATGAGTAATCCCCTCCTAACAATGATAAGAACTTAATAAATATTTTTTGATTGCTTGGTCAATTATAGTTTTAGAGAGTTGGCTGGGACACTGAGAGACTGAATGACTTGCCCCAAGTTCACCCAGATAGTATTTGTCAGAGGCAGGATTTCAACCCAGATTTTTCTCACTTCAAGGCCAGTTTTCTATGCACTATAATTTTCTGAAGAAATACCCTCTAATATAAGATCATAGCTCTAACAGGAGTGTGCCAGAGTCAACTTGAACTGCCTCGAGAAAGCTGGTTGTTAAATTTGCAGCTCAGAAACCAGCAACTGATACAAATCAGGGCTTGATTTATTGTTTTGTTGATTGTCTAGACTTAAGAAATTGATGGAGAGAATATTAATAATGCACAAAATGTGTTGGACATATTTTTTTTTCCCAGAGAGACTATTGTTAACATTTACCTGCACGTCACTGGATCTAAAGCTGGAAGGGACCCTGCAGGTTACCTAGTCCAGTCCCTTCATTTTGAAGACAAGAAAACTGAGGCCTAGAAAGGTAAGAACAGCTTACATGGATGAGGTCAGAGCCGAGGTGCTAACTCAGGTCTTCTGACTCTAAATATTATATTTTTGTGTGTGTATGTGTGCTGCTAAGGTTCATTTTATTTTATTTTAAATTATATTTTTCCAGTTACATGTAAAGACAATTTTTAACATTCAATTTTTTCAAATTTTCAGTTCCAAATTTTCTCCCTCCCTACTTGCCCTTCCCTCTCCCTAAGACAGTAAGCAACTTAATATAGGCTATATATGTGCAATCATATAAAACATATTTCCATACATATACTTTTCCCAGAGTACAACAGTTCCACATTTTAGTACTTACCAAAGAATTCTATATTTATTTTATTTATATTATATATAGTTATTTATATTATGTATTTATTTTATATACACTCTATATTTATTGGCAATTATTTTGAAGTACTGAACAATTATCCTAATTTTATGTAAACCATTTTCATAAAATGTAAGTAGGCTTCCAAACTCTCCCCTCTCCAATATGTCTGCCATGTAGATGTCAGATTGATCCAGCTGAGACTGCAGGCACAAGCTTGGAGTATTCCTCCCCTTATAAGGGATAATGACTGGGAAAGTAGCTTCAGCCTAATAATAATCATTTTCCCCAGACTAGCAATATTTAGAAAGGAGGGAGAGAGGTAAAACTCTTGTCTGGTACCAACTCTGTGGAGAGCAGCCTCATAAACCCTTCACTGGCTCCCCTACAGGCAGGAAGCAGACCTCCAGAGAGGGCTGGACAAGAAGCCTAAGATACTTGTTAAACCCTCTCCACAAGCCACATTTAGACAAACCAATGTGGACATACATGACAACCTGTGTGGGCAACAAATACACCTTATACTTACAATGAAATAACATTTTGCTATATTTACATATAATGAGAAACATCATGCCATAATGGATATAGAGCAGGTTTATAAAGAGCAAGTAATACCTGGGTTCAAATCCTGCCTTAGTCACATACTGGCTTTGTGATTCTAGGCAAGTCATTTAATCTCTCAGCTATAACTCTCTAAGGCTATAAATTATATAAAAGGTTCTAGACAAAATTTCTTCCCCCCCATTATTTTAATTTTAATTTTTTCTCGCATGCAAACAAAAAATTTTAACACTTTTTAAAATTTTGAGTTCTGAATTCTCTCCCTCTCTCCCTTCCCTCTTTGAAAAGACGAGAATTTTAATATAGATTATTCATGTGCAGGCATGCAAAACGTCTCCATGTTAACCGTGTTGCAAAAGAAAACACAGACATCCCCCCCCAAAAAAAAAACTCAAGGATAATAAAGTTTTTAAAAAATGCTTCAATCTACATCCAGACTCCATCAGTTCTTTCTCAGGAGGTGAAGAGCATTTTTCAGTGTGAGTCCTTTGGGATTGTCTTGGATCACTGTATTGCTGAGAAGAACTAAGTCATCCACAGTTAATCATTGTACAATATTGCCATTATTCTGTACAATATTCTTCTGGTTCTGCTCATTTCACTTTGCATCAGTTTATGTAAGTCTTCCCAGGTTTTTTCTGAAATCATCCTGCTTAGACAAAATTTCTTACCAGGACCTTTCTATGTCAATGAAAACACAGGTCAGGTCCTTGTCTCCTAGTATTACAGTTTGTTCAACCATTCTCCAATTGACTGTTATCCATTTTATTTTCAGTTTTGTGAAATGAGGATTTCTTTTTTTGATTTCTCTCCCTTATACTCATTTCTACAAGTAAGATAATAGAGCTCTATTTTTCTTGGACCCTGCACCTTTTGGAGTCTATACTCAGCATAACATTGACTCAAAGAATTATAAAGATTTTCTAACAAAAACAGTAAATGAGAAACCATGTAACAGGCCAAAAAGATGTACAAGCTAGGGGAAAGGGCAACATAAAAAAAAAGAATAGTTAAATATACAATTTGCTATGTGCAAGTGAGGAGGGAAGGGAAGAAATAATGGCAAAGTTCAAAGTTGTTGAGAAATGCTATTTTGTGGCCTAGTAGGCTTCAGTCTAATTCTGATCATTTCCAGCCTAGCCTGTCTCCCTATTGGCATCCCTTGCTTCAGTCTCCTTCCAGGGTTCTGCACCAGATTTCCCAGAAACCTGCAGCTAATAGAAATGAGAGTAAAGGGCAGATAAAAGAAACAAGGCTGTCTCCTCAAAACCTTGGGTCCATGTTGTCGAATCATTTCAGTTGTGTCTCACTCTTCGTGAACCCGTTTGGGGTTTTCTTGGACAAGATACTGGAGTGATTTGCCATTTCCTTCTCCAGCTCATTTGACAGATGAGGAAACTGAAGCAAACAGGGTGAAGTGACTTGCCCAGGGTCATACAGCTAATACAGGGCTGAGGCCATATTTGAACTCAGGTCTTCCTCACTAAAGGTCCAGCACTCTATCCAGGGCACCACTTAGCTGCAATGGCCTGACTGGATCCATGACCTGGTAATTTATTTAATTTTTAAAAATTATACATTTAACAATCACTAACGAAATAAACATTCCAATATATTATAAAGAAAAAATAAAAAGGGGGCGGGTGTAGTCAAAGCATTAAATTTTCTGTTTTGCGGTTTGTTTTTAAAAGTGTATGTTAAATTTAACAAGGTAGTAACAAAATTGCCCTGATTGTATCCCTTTCTGATCCTCTATCTTCTGTGCTTTTTTTCTTTTACTCATGCTATTTTCTTTCTTTCTGTAGCTCTATTACTAACCTCTGCTGAGTCACCTCTCGCCAGGTTCCCTCTCCTTCCTATCACCAAATAGAAACCCTCCCTCGGAACCAATAAGTAGAATCAAGGAAAACAAATCAACACATTGGCCATGTTAAAACCACATGTCTCAGTCCAGGCCACTAGTCTGTCGCCTCTCTTGCCAATAGATGGGAGTTGTGCCTTATCAGTCTTAGGACCAGTGTTTGAGTCAATAAGCATTTATTAAGGATATGCTATGGACTATTAAGGACTAAGGATACTATTAAGGACATGTAGGCACTAAGAGCTGAGGAAGCAAAAAGGGGCAAAACAAAAACAAAAAATAGTCCCTGCCCATGAGGAATTCAGAGTCTAGACCTGGAACAGACACTAGAGGCCAAGCATTTCAACTCCCTCATTTCACAGAGGAGAAAATGGACTCAGAGAGGTTAAATTACCTGTGCATGGTCGCACCTACTAAGCCTCAGAGACAAGAGTTAAATCCATGCCTTTCTAACTTCTGAGGTCATAGTTATTGATTAGAGTTCTGACACAGTTAAAAGTTGTTTTCCTTTACATTATTGTGGTCTTCGTGTGAATTGTTCACCTGGTTCTGTTCATTTCATTTTCATAGAAGGCTTCCATATTTTCTGTGAATCCTTCACATTCTCCATTTAATACTGTGCAATGACATTCCATTCCAATTGTATGCTACAGTTTGTTCAGCCATCCCCCAATCGTTGAACAACTCCTTTGTTTCCGGTTCTTTGCTACAACAAGAAACACTACGATATTTTTGTATATACAGATCCTTTCCCTCTGTCTTTGACCTCCCATCCCTCTCAGCTTACCTGACCACCTCCCACTCCTGCTGGAATGTTAGGTTCCCCAAGGAAGTACTACTACTATCACCAACACCGCAACTACTACCACCGCTACCACTACCGTCACCACAACTACTACTGCTGCTGCTACTACTACTACTACCACAATTACTGTTACTACTAGTTACTTCTCCCCTCATGGTTCTAGGGGTAATCTGTAGGACTGGGGTTTCTAGTACTATCCCTATTACCAATCATAATCAGCTATACTTTATTAGCTTTTTTTAAAATGGACTTATTGATAAGCTATAGCCAGAACAGTATTTTTTTGAGGGTATGGAAAAAATTTACTATGCATTAAGTGAATCCAAAAAAAAAATAAGAGTTTCCATACTTTATCATACAAAGCAAAAATAAACATTCAAAAAATAAAAAGAGATAAGGAAACTATATTATGCTGAAAGGAACCATATACAACAAATCAATATCAGTAACAAACATATGCTCCAAATGCCTTAGCATCCCAATTCCTAAAGGAAATATTATCTGAGCTTCAAAAAGACATAGACAAAAACACAATAGTGACTTCAGTATCCCTCTATCAGTTTTGGATACATCCTACAGAAAGATAAAAGGGAAAATACGGAATTGAACAAATATCTGGAGAAACTAGAGTTAAAAGATTTGTGGCATCTTCTAAATGGAACAACAAAAGAATATACATATTTCTTTACATCTGAGAAAAATGATTATTAATAACCATTTACTAATATAGCTGGGGGATACTTTCTATTTCCTCATTCAAAGCCTAGTCCCTGTGAAGGACATTGCTGATAGATCAGATTGCTCAGATCCTCTGGGTGCATGCTTCTTGCGCTGTGCAACCAGAAGACCTTAGGCTGAGAATAGCTAAGTCATTCATAGCTGATCATCTTACAATATTGCTGTTACTTTGTACACAATACATTTCCCTTTGCATCAGCTCATGCAAGTCTTCCCAAGTTTTTCTGAGAGCGTCATACTCATCATTTCTACAGTACAATAGTATTCAATCATAATCACATACTATAACTTGAAGAACATTTTTTTTAAAGATACTACTTCATATCTGGGCAAGCTCTCCCCTTGCATGTTACAATGACAATAGGGAGAGTAAGCTCAAAGATGAAATGCAAAAATAGACACATGCATAGAGAACATCTCCTGACTCTTGAACCAAAAAGTCCTTTTCCCCCTTTGTGGATGGACTACTCCTGAAATTTTCCTTAGGAGAAACTTCCCACTGAGTTCTGAGTGTCCATGCTTTTCTAGAGTTCATTCACAAGAGCCCTTCTCTCTTTAAGGGTCCCACTCCCTAAAACTACTGTTGTTCACTAGTGAGTGGCTTTCTACATCCATCTCTAAAGGCTTCAATCAATTAATCAACATTTATTAAGCACCTGCTATATTCCAGGCACTGTGCTAAGTGCTGGGCTTCCTCTATCACTGGCCACTCCTGTCACATCCAGGGGACTCTGCCCTGTTCCTATCAAAAGGAACAGAATTTGAGAAAACAGAACGAGAGCAGGTGGGAGGGGGGGAGCATGGAATAAGAGAACAAAGCAAGGGCAACACTGAAGAGGTGAGAAATGATTCCTAGTTACAGGCAGCCAATTGGAGGGCTTTGTAGCAGCACTTGCTGGGAGGGTTCCGAGGAATTAGCAGTGGTGGTGACAAATGACAACACCACAGAGAGGATGAAGAGTTGAATAGAGGGGTTCAGTCAGGGTCACCCTTGGGGAGGAGGGAATGGGTAATGGCATCTGTGAACAGTTAGCAATTAGAAGATGAAGGGTTGGGTTGGGTAATTATAAGGTACAGAGATGAGTATAGCAATAGTTTATTTGTGGAAAGTGAAGGAGGCAGGACCGTGATCAGCAATCATTCATGACTTCAGAGGACCGATGGTGAAGCCTGCTTCTAGAGTGTCAATGGAGAGGTGGTAGCCTATGGATGCTAAACCAGCCATGAATTCAGAGAGCTCCTGCACTGCTCTCTCCCCTTCCCCCCACTTCTCTCTCTCTCTCTCTCTCTCTCTCAACAACAGCTCTGATTTTGTCCTTTATGCAGGTGACTCTTATGTCTCCCTGTTTTATGCCTTGCTTCGTATTTGCAATCATCAAACAAAATTCTCTCTGTGTTGGCATTTATCAGAGAATCTTGTATGATTTGCACATCTGCACAGGAGATACCCAGTTTCCTTCTTGTTTGGTGTTTAGATGACTGTTGCAAGCATTCAAATGGTTTTTTAAAAAAAAATAATGAGCAAACAGTAAACTCAGTGGGACCTCTCCCTTTGTTGCATTTTTGCAGCTTTCAAGTAGGTGTTGTGTCTCCCCCCTCCTCTATTAGCTCCACCAAGGCATGAACAGTTAAAGGCTTTTACAGTGGCCACCCTTTCCAGGAAAATCTCTTTGGATTGGGAGGGAACAACCAGTCCGAATGGGGCCAGAGGAATTGAACTGTAATTAAGGTGGAGGAAAGTTATTGGCATGTTAATGTTTTCCTAAGAAGAAATGTATAGATTTGGAAGCCTCAAGGGCAACGCTGAGACTCCAAGTAGGAATCGAGAGCTTTTAGAGTAGTATAGAGAACTGGGGAGAATCCAGAAAGTGGAGCTGCTGGAGGTAGGATGGGATGGGGATCCATGTGCTGTAATGGAAGAGGGGCTATTCAGGGAATTTCAGAGTTTAGGGAAGAGATGCTGAGCCAAAGTCTAGGTGACTACAAGAAGAGCAGTTTTTAAGATTCCCTTTTTAGAGACATGCAGCTTGTCCTACATAATTCATGATATTTAGGATAAAATTCATAGAACTAGTCTGGATTGTCATCCCAGGTTTCCTTATGGCTTTGGGGAAATGACTAGAATAGGGAATAGAATATTGGCTATAAAATCAGGAAAACCTGGATTTGAATCCAACTCTAATCCTTCGTTTCCCTTCTCTGGACCTCGGTTTACTCACCTGTAAAAGTTAGAGTTTGGGCTAGATGAACTTTAAGGTCTCTTTTAGGTCTCAAATCCTATAATCCTTCTCCCTCAGCATTTAGCATAATGCCTGGCAGATAGTAGGCACATAATAAATGTTCATTAACTGACAGAACCTAGATCCATTCATTCATTCATGTGTCCACTTATTTATTTGTTCATTTTTAAACATCTGCTAAGGAGGAAGTTTATTGGGCTGTAGCTAGGCTCTTGATGAAGATTCCTTCTCACACCAAATAGCATCACCGTTTTAGATCTTTTCCCCAAGCATCTAGAAACTGGGAAGCCAATTCAACCCCCATAGCTTTTCTCTGCAGGTTGTCACAAGTGACCTCTGTAAGGATGTCCATCAACCGTTTCTTTGGGTATCAAGTCTTAGAAGCTCTGACAGTCATGATCACTGTGTGATCCTAAGTAAGTCACCAGTCTCTCACTAGAATGAAGATAATAATCTCGGCAAGACAGTTCTCACACCACCATATTATTTGGTAAATAACGTGAGAACTAAATGAGCATTCGTACCTTTGTTCCTATGAGGAAATAATGGAAGCAAAACTGCTTCACCTCAGGAAGGACTTTGCTAGTAAAGCCATGAAAAACTTTTAGAGAAAATCTACTGTCCCTACTGTGTGTACTCTGAGCTATTCTGGGGAAAGAAGCCAAATAGAAGCCAAGTGGAACACTGAGACATATTTGATTTTGGATAGAGGATTGAAATGGATCTGTGACTTCATTTATATAGGTAATGTCCTAGTATTCAGCCCCCACAGATGACATCTCCATAGGAGATGCTTCCTAAGGTGATGGCTATGGGAGGGGACTGGAAGCATTATGATGTGCTTCTTTAATTTTTATGTTACTTCAGGGAAAAATTCCTTGTCTTTTAATGAAGAATAATCATCAATCCTATAACATTACAATAAATCATCATTTATGAATGACATACAAGAAAAAATATAAGGCTAAATAAACACTGGGAACTTTACATTTTCATCTACTAAATGCATATATATGTGTGTATGGGTGGATGGATGGATGTATTTTTGTTCAGTCGGTCCAACTCTTCGTGACTTCATTTGGGGTTTTCTTGGCAAAGATACTAGAGTGGTTTGCCATGCTCATTTGCCATATGAGAAAACTGAGGCAAACAGGGTAAAGTGACTTGCCCAATGTCACACAGCTAGTAAGTGTCTGAGGCCAGATGTGAATTTAGGAAGGTGAATCTTCCCGACTTCAGACCCAGCACTCTATCCACTGTGCTACCTATACATAAGGTTACCTGAGTAACCTTAGAAACACCAATTAATTTGAGGTTCTAAATTTAGTATCACAGAATGATAGAATTTTGGAGTTGGAAGGAACCTCAGAGGCCATCTATTCCAAACAATAGCTGAATAGGAATCCTTTCTACACTTTCTCTGACAGGAACCTAGCCTTAATCACTGGATGGGTGTTGCCTCAGCCAAACCTAGACCTGTTAAAGACCTTAGCTGGAAAAGGCCAACGTCTTCCACTGCATCCAGGGCCATCTCCAGTCGTCCTGATCTATATTTCACCATTGACCCAGATGGCTCAGGAGGAGAAAGTGAGACTGGTAACTTTGCACAACCCTCCCTCACTTAAATCCAATGCACTTTCATCACCTCCCCAATGTCCTCTTCAGGAATGAAGGACAAACAACAACTTATCTAGCTGGAGATTTCCAAAAAAAGATGGTTGACTAGTCCCCTTCAAAGCCCGTTCTACTTTCGGACAACTCTAATCACTAGGGAGTTTTTCCCTTATATAATGCTTTAATCTTCCCCTTTGCAATTCTCACCCACTGCTCCTAGTTCTGGGCAGTGAGGTGGAGTCATAGTGCATAGAGTACTGGGCCTGGAGTCAGGAAGACTCATCTTCTTGAGTTCGTATCCGGCCTCAGATATTTACTAGCTGTGTAAGTCCAAGCAAGTCACTTAACCCTGTTTGCCTCAGTTTCCCCACATGTAAAATGAATTGGAGAAGGAAATGGCAAACCATCCCAGGATCTTTGCCAAGAAAACCCCAAATGGGATCACAAAGAGTCAGAAACAAATCAATACAACTGCATAACAATAACTCCTAGTTCTTCCCTCTGTGGCCAGGCAAAATAAGCCTAATCCCTCTCATTCAGGACAGCCTTTTAAAATACTTGTCCCCTAAGCCTTCTCTTCTCTGGGCCAAACATCTACAACTCCTTCGTCAGATCTTTATCTGACATGGTCCCTAGTTTCCTCACTATCTTGTTTGCCCTTGTTTGGTTTTGATCCAGCTTGACAATGTCTTTTCTAAAATGTGACACCTACAACTTAATGCTGTAATCCAGGTGTGCTCTGAGCAGGGCAAATCCCCATAGGAGACTGTCACATTTCTGGTCTTGGACTCTATATCTCTCTTATAGCCTAGGATCTAATTAACTTCTCCTAAATGTCAGGCACTGTGCCGAATGCTGGGTATACAAAGAAAGTCAAAAGCTCTGAAGGCACTCACAGTTTAGGGACATCAGAAACCACCTCATCCAAGGCATACCTAAAAACATCTTCTCCATTGTAAAAATCCATTAGCTTCCCAAATGGTGATTCCCCTGCCTTTGTTCAGAAGACCTCCAGTAAGAAGGGACCCACTACTTCTTGAGGAAGCTCATTCCATTTTTGGAGAGCTCCAACTCTTAGAACGCTTTCAATTTCACCAAAACTAAATGCTTCTCTGTCATTTTCACCTAGTGCTTTTTTGCCCACATGACAGCCCTTCAACTCTTAAAGAATGTCCTTCCGCCGCCCCCCCCAAAAAAATCATCTCTGCTCAGATCATGATGTAGTTTTCAGTCTTTTCATCATCTTGGTTGCCCTCTTCTGGTTTGTCCATGTTCTTCCTAAAACACGATTCCTGAATAAAGTGCTGGAGATATTCTCTGACTATTGCTTCCTGTGTTCTGGACAATACACACTTCTCTTAATTAAGTCTAAAATCATATTAGCATTTTTTTTTGGCTGCCGTACATGCCATACTGTTGACTCACGTTGACCTTGCAGTTTAGTAAAACTTCCAGATCTTCTTCATAGAGAAGGCTTATCTAATCATTCCCACCCAAAGCCCCATCTTGTACTGGCAGAGTTGATTTGTTGAATGCAGATGAAGGCCTTCCTATTGGTCTCAATTAAGTTTAACCCCATTAACTTTGGCCAATTGTAGTCTGTCTGGCCATTTGGGGATTTTGACTTCATCGTCATCCTATCTCTTAGCTCTCCTTCCCAGCTTTGTGTCATTGGCAAATTTGATAAGCATTTCTTGGCTGTGGAGTCACACTGATGATTCATTTTGGACTCCAAGTCTACGAAAACGTCAAGGGAAATGTCAAGTTTTTCCCTTGGCTTCAAAAAAGCAACTTCGCAAGTACAGGATGGGGGAAGTGTGGCTAGACAACAGTTGGTGTGAAAAAAAAATTAAGGAGCCTAGAACAAATCCCAATAGTTGTACACAGAAATGCACTGTCAATGGGGACTAAACATAGGCAAATTATTTTACATTCATTCATTCAATTCGTAAGCATTTCTTAAGTGCCCACTCTGTGCCAGGCACTGTGCTGGATGTTGGGGATATGAAGACTAAGATGAAATAGTTCTTGCACTCAAGGAGCTTACTTTCTACTGGGAGGAAACAATATATACACAGATAAGTAAATTACATACACGCACACACATATACATGCACATACATCATGTATATGTATATATGTGTATGTGACAATTAAATACAATTATAATTAATAATTAAATAAATACATTAATAAATTAATAATTAAATACAATATATATACAAAGTAATGAGGGTACTAATAATGGGGGGGGTACCAGGAAAGGTCTCTTATAGGAGGTTTCACTTGAACTCAGCCTAAAAGGAAGAGCTAGAAATGTCATGGCTATAGAAATAGCATAGAAAGAATTCATTTTATGACTCCTGTCTCATATATCTCCTGAGTCACATATCTATGCATTTTTAAAGCCTCATGACCAGTTTATTATTTTTAAATTAATTAATTTTTCTTTCTTTAGAAATTTAAACTGTCATTCAACTTGGTGCACTCTGGAATAAACAGCAGGATAATTTTTAAGGGAACGGAGCCTGTCTCCATCATATCCTTTATCCATCTGCCAACCCTTTAGTTTGAAACTTCAGGCTTTGATTATGGCAACTCTGAGGCCTCCCCACCCCCCGTTGATTCTGAATACATAATTACATCCAGGTCTAAAGGAGAGGATTAGCTGGCTTTACTTTAATTGGGTATTTTTGTCTAGTTGTTTAAAAAGAAAAAAGAAAAAGATATGGGCCACAGAAACTGAGGGTGTAGCCAGACAGAAGGCTGCCTGGGGTTCAAATGTCTTATCTTTGGCTCCACAGACTTATAAAAGGGAAGAGTTGACTGAATGCCAACTGGCTATTACATACTGAGTAGCCCAACCTCTGGAAACGACAGAAGGCCTATCATCAATTAGAAAAAGCAAGGGAAGGGGTGGGAAAGGAGGGGGGTCCTAATGACTTCTGACTGACCTGTTAATGGATGGCCCCATTTGATTTCCCCTGCTCGGTGAATGCCAGATTGCTGTAAGCCTGATCTGCCACAATGCTTCTCATAGGCTTCTGGGTTCCTGGAAATTATGAATGGATGAGACCTTTTGCACAGGCTGGGCCTGAAAGAGGTAAATTGGAAATACTAAAGGATGATGGGGCTGTAATAATACACCTTGTTTCCTCCTTCTGCTCTCAAGGTAATAGTTGGAAGGCTTGTAATTGGTGAGCAAGAGGATTAAACCCATCATTAAAAGGTTGTTAGGGGGCTAGGAGCAGGAGTTCTTTCAAAACTGTAAAGTCGTCAGTCACCTCCTCACCCCTGAGCATCAAATGGCACCAGAGGTCATAAAGGTTTTATTTTTTCTTTCTTTCTTTCTAGCTTTTACCCCCTCTTTAGCAAAGAAGGAGAAGTTCTTGTATTTTTCTTCTTAATTGAGCTGTCCTGGTTTGAGATGCTTTCAAGTCAATTCCCTTAACAAATCATGGGTGCTCTCCTCCATTTAGGTGGGGGTCTCCCAAGAGAAAGACTAACCTGAAAGTGAATATTAAAAAGTGAAACCCATAGGCAGCCTCGATTTGGAAGATATTGTTATTTTGTGGGTATAAAAAAATCTAAACAAGTAGCTAAACTTGGGCTGCTAATGGCACAGTGCATAGAGCATCCAACCCTAGAGTCAGGAGGGCCTGAGTACAAATGTGATCTCAGATACTTACTAGCTGTGTGACCCTGGGCAAGTCACTTAACCCTGATTGCCTAGAGAAAAAAAAGTATCTAAACTTGAATTAAATGGGACCACTAGTCTTGTCTCTGGAGTATGTGCAGTAGGGAAATTGTTGGCTTAAGAATGTCTACCATAGGGGCAGCTAGGTGGCGCAGTGAGTAGAGCACTGGAGTCAGGAGGACCTGAGTTCAAATACAGCCTCAGACATTTGACACAATTTCTAGCTGTGTGACTTTGGGCAAGTCACTTAACCCCAATTGCCCTGCCTTCTGCCCTGGCAAAAAAAAAAAAGAACTGAAATAGGTCAAATTAAAAAAAAAAACAAAGAATGTCTACCGTAATAGCTCCAGAGATAGAGAGCTGAAAGGGACCAGAGGGACTGAGGGTTCTTAACCTGGGTTCTGCTATCTTGGGGTTTTTTTAATATTTTGATAAAATTACGAACATGGAATGTTTTACATAATTATACAATCATAACCTATATCTGATTGCTTATCACCTCAGGAAGGGAGGAGAGGAGGGAGGCAGGGATAGAATTTGGAACTCAAAACTTTAAATAAAAATGCTTTTCAAAAAAATTGGTATCTGCATTGTAATATATCTGTTTTACTTTATGTTCCTATGCATTTTATTTTATGCATTTAAAAACTTTATTCTGAGAACGGGTACATGGGCTTCACCAGATTGTTAAAGGGGATCGATGATACAAAAAAAAGGTTCAGAACCTCTGGTCTGAAGGGCAGATGATAAAATGTGCTTCTTTCCCCTTGGTAGGGAGGTGGGGGAAGGTGGGTGCTAGATGTTGCCCATGCTGAGAGATACAATCTGCCGTGTTAATTGGTTTTGCCTGTTTTCTTTTGTTGTAAGAAAGTTGGGCTGTTTACTAGGAAGTGACTTGTAAAAAAAAAACAAAAAACATGAATGGACCTTGGTATGTGAATATAAAGGATGTCCCAAAAGGCTTGGTGCAGTTTTAAAATTAATAACTTCAGAAGTGTAATGGCTACAGACTTATAAAAACAATATGTGAAAGACTAGATATTTAAATTTTTGAAATAGTGATAGTTTAAAATTAAAATTCAGCCTAAACACTGTCTTGTGCTATGTGTGTCACTGTAATAAATTTTTGAGTTTGGTAAAAATTTTTATGAGAAGCTGCCCAGGAATTGAAAGAGTTGCATTTGTAATTTTAGCCTTAAAATTACCCAAAGAATGAAGTTTGGGTGTGTACATGACAGCTTTGATGTGACACCACAAGGAAAAAAAATCTAATGGAGCTACATCAGGGGCTTTAGGAGGCCAAGCAAGAGGACCCATTCTGCCTTTGATAATGACAAATCTGGGGTTCCCCTAGTCACTTCTGAATACATAATTACCTCTGGGTCCAAAGGAAAGGATTAGGGGATTTTACCCTAATTGAGTATTATTGTCTAGTTGTAGGGGAAAAAAGTGAAACTATCACTTATGCGACCTGTGACAGGGCGCCCTGTTTTGTTCAAATTAAAAATGCATCATTCAAAATTCACAAAGCTAAATAAGTGTAAAAGAAAAATAAAAAGACTTTCTAAGGATTTCTTTGTAAGTCTGTAGCAGTTATACTTCTGAAGGTATTAAAGCTTAAAACTGCACTGAGATTTTTGGAACACCCTTTATGTAACAAGAAGTCAAAGGTTATTGTTCACTTCACCTCCACTAATCAGTGGTGTCCCCCAAGACTCTGTGCTAGGCTTGTCTTCTCTTCTCTTTTTTGTTCTATCCTATCTCCCTTGGTTGGGGCAACTAGGTGGACAGAGTGCTGGGCCTAGAATCAGGAAGACATGAGTTCAAATTTAGCCTCAGATATTTTGCTAGCTGTGTGACCCTGCGCAAGTTACTTAACCCTGTTTGCCTCAGTTTTTTCATCTGGAAAGTGAGCTGGAGAAGGAAATGGCAAATCACTCCAGGATCTTGGCCGACAAAAACCCAGATAGAGTCATGAAGAGTTGGACACAACCGGACAACAATAAAAGGGATGCTATAGTTGTGAAATGTTGCAGGCATTTTCAGATGAGGTCGATGTACTATTAGTTTTCCTTAACTATTTTACTTTGTTTTAAGAGACCTCTCAGGAAGTGGGAGTCATCTGTAAAAGTTTGTAATGTTAAAAAAAACGCATCAATAAAACTTTAAAAGAAAAAAGAAAGTGTGTTTCTTAAGCAACCTGAGTGAAGGCTGATTGTGACTCTCTCCTCCGCACAGATTTCCTTTCTTCCTTATAAAATGGATCTTTTTCATTATTATTGTCAGAGAACTACATTTAGCTTATGTTGGCAATTCTACCACATTCAGTAAAAAAGACCATGGAGATGGTGAAATGCTGAAAAACAAACCAAGCAAACTTTTAGCGCTGTTCTAGGATTCATTCTAGGTTATTTTCATGTTTCACTTCATTCGAATCAACAAGCATTTATTAAATGCAAAGTTTATTTGCTATTGAGGCATGAAAGCTGATTTGAGACTTTGCAATAAAGATGGCAAATTTCCCCATCACTTACCAGCCTTAGAGTCCAAATTTGAGTCAGGATATGGAGAAAAATAATCCAAGACTAGGAGCCAAAGCATTGAGCTCTATGGACAACTTGATTACTCTTTAGCTGTATGGTTTAAACCAAATTACTTAACTCCTTCACTGTCTCAAATTCCTCAGGAATGAGGCAGATAGAGTAATACCTGCCCTACCTACCTTATAGAATTGGTATGACGATCAAATGATATCAAAAGGACCCCTCTTGGCAGTTCGAAGAGGAATATAAAATTGAAGATTGTCATTACTATTTGTAGCTCTTGAGTCATTTCAGTCATGTCCAGCCCTTTGTGACCCCATATGGGGTTTTCTTGGCAAAGACGCTGGAGTGGTTTGCCATTTCCTTCTCCAGCTTATTTTACAGATGAAGAAACTGAGGCAAACAGGTCTAAGTGACTTACCCAGGGTCATACAGCTAGTGAGCATCTAAGGCCAGATTTGAACTGAGGTCTTCCTGATTCTAGGCCTGGCACTATCCATTGTACCACCTAGCTGTCTAACTAAAACTTAACTTTTTTTTTCAATTATTTAAAACTTTTTTTTTCCCTGAGAAAAGGTACATAGTATTTGCCAAACTACCAAAGGGGTGCGCAACACAAAAAAAAAGATCGAGAACCCTTGTCATAGCGAGTAGATAGAGGGCCAGGTTTCGAGTCAGGAAAACCTGGATTCTAGCCTTACATCTGATACACCCTTACTATGTGACTTCTCAGGACTCCAAGCATCTCTCTGGGACTTTTAAGTTCTAGACGAGTTGCTGCTATGAATCAGTGAAGGGAGTTTCTGCACCAGGGAGTTCCCCATACTAATGAAATCACAGGTCTGGATACATATACATGCATATATATACATACATGTGAGCATATGTTCACATAAATATGCGCACATAAATACAAATATACGCGTGTATATGTATATGTACACACATGCTCACAAATATGCATGTGTATATGTATATGTGTATGTATATGTATGATATGTTTCCATAAATACGCATGTGTGTGTATGTGTACGTATGTATAGATCTTAAAGAACCAGGAGGGAGAGATGCCTACAATGTTTAGTCCATTGGCATTTTAGGTGACTGAAATGAACAAGCCGATGGAACCCAGCAGATGTCTGTTTTGTGTTTATCTGCTGTGGGGTGACCCCCATACATCTCCTGCCTGACATGAATGTCATCAAGACAAGTTTGAAATACCCTTTCCCATCACATCCAAATTCCTGCACTTCCGAGAATGGCCATATAAGGAAGCAACAGACAGGGCAGATAAGCAGGAAGGAATGGAGTGGCAAGAGGTTACCACTCCCTCCCTACCCCCCCCCAAAAAAAAGTAGAGGGATTTTTAATCTACAATACAAAGGACACATTGTTTAAGTCAATCCAGTCCTGTTAGAAAAGGACATCAGACTGCAGCATATTCATCCAACCTAGTAGTCAAATCACTTTTCTCCCTGGTCCTTCTGAGGGGGTTGGGGCTTTTCCTTTCTCTGCAGTCATTACTATCCAGTGTAATACATTCATTCTTGGCACCATTTGCTGGATCCCAACCTGGTCTTCACAGCCACTGGCCACCATGGCCAGCATTGAGGTCACTCTCTTCCATTGCACTTTCTTTTTTCAAATTCCATTACCATTCTGATAATGCTGCTCCAAGGACACAGGACCCCAGAAAAATCAAAGCATGCCTGATGCTTAATCAAGAAACCAATGTGATGCTCTTTTTTAGACCCTCTGTGAAGAAGGTGTTGGAAATTAAAATGCATTTTCATGCTCATTTTGCAGGGGCTGGAAAACGAAGATAGACTATAAAAATAAAACAATGCTCTATCACCCAACTTCCAGAGAAGGGAAACAGCAACAGAATTCTGTAGAAGGTGGTCAGATTGACAGCAGTATGGACAGGGTCTGAGATCAGATTGAAGGTTCAAATAAGCATTCATGTATCACCTACTATGTGCCAGGCATTGTGCTAAGATTAATCCATTAGATCCTCACAACCACCCTGGGAGGTAGGTACTGTTATCCCCATTTACAGTTGTGGAAACTAAGGTAGGCAGAGGTCAAATAACTTATTCAAGGTCACACAGCTAGTAAGTGCATGAGGTTGGGTTTGAATTCAGATCTTTCTGACTCCAGGACCAATACACTAACCACTTCCACCTAGTAGCCTCAACTAAGATAACATAAGTAAACTTTTGCCAACCTTAAAGCCCTGTACAAATGCTGTTATTGTCGTTCAGTCATTTTCAGTCATGTCTAACTCTTTGTGACCCCTTTTGTGGTTTTCTTGACAAAGATACTGGAGTAACTTCTCCAGCTTATTTTACAGATGAGGAAACTGAGGCAAACAGGGTGAAGTGACTTGTCCAGGATCCCACAGCTATTAAGTGTCTGAAACCGGGTTCGAACTCAGGGAGATGGCCAACCAGCAGTGCTCTATTCCCTGAGCCACCTAGCTGCCCATGCAAATGCTAACTCATTATTGTTGTTGTTTCTGTTTTCTGGTCCTGGAGGTAACTAAGTGGCACACTGGAGAGTGTGCTGGGCCTGGAGTCAGGAAGACCTGTGTTCAAATTAGAGCTAGCTTTGTGACCTTGGGCAAGGTTCTGGAAGGATTATCGTCCCCATTCTACAGTTGAGAAAACTGAGGACTGGAGTAAACTTGTTCGTGATCACACAGTAAGCACAAGAAGTATGATTCAAACCTGGGTCTTCTGGATTCCAGGTCTAGCACCCTGTCTCTTAGTTTCTGAGTATCTTATTCTGTGGTCTCCTGCCATGTCAACAGTTGGTCCAGGCTAAAGGATCGATCCAGCAGACCAATGAGTTGTGCACATTTCCCCTCTCTGACTCTCTTGATCAAGGCTAAAAGCACTAGGATTTATACCTATTTTTTAGGGTATCTATTTCAATAGACTTCCCTTGATCCATCATCTCCTCTATGAGGGGACTCCAATGCTCATAGCATAGCTTGTCTATACTCTCTCATCCTGTGGGATTCTTATCCATGCCCTCCCATAAATCCTCCAGGGAGAATCTGCCAAAAGTACTAGAGACCTTTCCCTATCTAGGTAGGTCTTTTAGCTTTCCCTGGGTACCAGTGAAATATCTACTATCCTTCATCCCTGGCTAGTCCACCTTCTCAAACAGGCTGACATCTCCTATATGCCGTTACCAATCTACACAGAAAAAAATGGCACCCTGACTTGAATGCCACCTCTTACCAAAATTAAATTAATTCAAACCATCTGTGTGAAGACATAGATTAATAGGAATCAGTGAAGCAGCTTCTGAGAACAAACCTGGGGCGCCTCTCATCAAGAGACAAGGACAGCTTGGGAAAACTCTGAAAAGAGCTTATTTTAGGGGCACAGGCTCATGACTATCAGGTTTCCCATGGATCTGAAAGTCATTTCTCTCTGAGAGAAAGATCTGCTAACGATCTCTCCCAGTGGACTTCCATTCAGCTGCCGACACTTGTGGAGGGCTATGGAGGCCCCTTTGTCCTGGGATTCTAGTTCACAGCAAGATGAGCATTGTTAGAGTTTGATGTTCTCATTGGTGGGTCTAATTTTCCTAATAGCAGGAAAGCTGGGTGAGTAAAAACTGAGAAAAAGCAACTTCGAAAGCAAAAACAGTTGAGATAGGTAAATAGGAAGATAATTGATAAATGTTAGATAGAGAGATGAAGGGGGGGATGGGAAGGAAGAGAGAAAGGGGAGGGGAGAGAGAGAGAGAGGGAGGGAGAGAGACCGAGAGAGAGGGAGGGAGGAAGAGGAGGAGGATGGGGGGAGAGAGAGAAAGAGGGGGAGAGAGGAAAGATGAAGAGAGAGGAAGATAGAGGACACAGAAAGAGACAGAGGAAGAGGCTGTGAAAAAGAGGAGGGAGGGGGAAAGAGAAAGAGGAAGGGGAAGAGAAAGAAAGGGATGGAGGGAAAGAGACAGAGAGAGAGAGAAAGAGAGAGAGAGAGAGAGAGAACATTCAACCCCATTAATCACTGTGTGCCAGGCACTATGCAGAGAAATACAAGTAAGCAAGACAGCTCTGCTAAGGGGGTGTTGGAGTCAGCTTGAAAGGACCCTCAAGAGCCAAATGTTATTTTTTCATTGGGAATATTTACACCTTTAGGATCAGCAAATGCCATAAATCTGGGCTTAATTTATCATTATGTTTATTTTTAGACTTAATAGCAGATAAAGAAAATGTTAGTAATTCAGATTAAATTTAAAAGTATAACCCAAGTAATTTGTTTTTCAGTCAGTTGTTAAACATTTTGCCAGAACACTCCTGGTTCCAACCCTTTGGGAGCTTACATCAGAGCCCAGGTTGGTACCAGGGGTGTAGTCCAAGGTTCCTAGACTCACCTCCTGAAGGAAGAAATGGTTTGGAGATGAAAGGGAAGTGAAGCAGAGATGAAATACTGAGCAAGAGACCTTATGAGAGACAGAATAAGGACATTGGTTTTGGAATCAGAAGCCCTGAGTTCAAATGCCATGTCTGCTAATTTAATACCTATGGGACTGTGGGAAAGTCATGTCAGCTTTTTTAGGCCTCTGTGTCTTTATCAGTAAAGTGAGGAAGTGCTTTGCCAGGGCCCTTTTACGTCTATCCTGTAATCTAGCATGCTTCATACAAGCTAAGTCTTAGGTAGAATTATCTGACTTTTTTTCTCTATTAGTTCTTTCTTCTACCTGGTCAGAAAAGGACAGTGACTCCTTAGGAAATTCAGAATAAGAATCATAGAATCTTAGGGCTAGAAGGAAGATAAGTGATCATCCAAAGCCATCTAAGTGATAAAAGAGAAAAAAAATTCCCATTACAGTCACCGTATATAACCCACCTCTTCCACGACTATTTCTTTCTAATGTTTCTTAACTCTCACCACCACCAGCTACTTGGGCCTGGCCCTGCCTGACCTTCTGACTATATAGAAGGTGAAAAATCCAACTTTAAGAAAATATATTTGAAATAAACAAAAAAGAAACAAAGGAAGTAAATAGAATATTGGAAAAGTTAAATATGACAGACCCTTGACATGATTTAGATATGAAAGGTGACACCATAAGCAAATTAGAAGAGCAAGAAATAGTCTGCCTGTCAGTTCTATTGGGTGGGGAAGAATTCATGACCAAACAAGATAGAGAGCATTGCAAAATGTAAAATAGATAATTTTGATTATATTAAATTAAAAAGCTTCTATGTGAACAAAATCAATGCAACCAAGATTAGAAAGAAAGCAGAAAGATGGGAAACAATCTTTACAGCAAGTGCATCTGATAAAGGCTTCATTTTTTTCAAATATGTAGAAAACTGAGTAAAATTTGCAAAAATAGAAGCCATTCCACAACTGATAAATGGTTAAAGGATATGAACCGGCAGTTTTCAAATGAGAAAATCAAAGCTCTATAGGTATATGAAGAAGTGCTCTAAATCACTTTGATTAGAGAAATGCAAATTAAAACAGCTCTGAAGGACCACCTCATACCTATCAGATTGGCTAATATGACAGAAAAGGAAAATGATAGATGCTGGAGAAGACTTGGGGAAATTAGGGCACTAATACACTGTTGGTGGAGTTGTGAACTGATTCAACCATTCTGGAGAAAAATTTGGAACTATGCCCAAAGGACAACCAAACTGTGAATACTCTTTGATCTAGAAGTACCACTACTAGGTTTGTATCCCAAAGAGATCATAAAAAAGGGGAAAGGACCTACATATGCAAAAATATTAATGGTAGCCCTTTTGTGGTGGCAAAATATAGGAAATTGAGGGGATGCCCATCAAGTGAGGAATAGCTGAACAAGCTGTGGTATGTGAATGTAATGGAATACTATTGTACAATGAGAAATGATGAACAAGCTGATTTACGAAAAATCTGGAGAAACTTATACAAACTAATGCAAAGTGAAATGAGATAAACCAGGAAAACATTGTACATAATGTGCAACATTGTATGACTCAGCAACTTTCTCAGCAACACTGATCCAAGACAAGTACAAAGGACTCACTAAGGAAAATGCTGTCCTTATCCAGAGAAAGAACTGATAGACTCTGAATGCAGATTGAAGCATATTTTTTCCCACTTACTTTATTTTTTCTCATTTTTTTTTGTTTGATCTGTTTCTTCTTTCAAAACTGTGACTAATATGGAAATATTTTTACATGATAGCGCATGTACAAACTATATCAAACTGCCTGCCTTTTTCAGAAGAGGGGAGGAGAGAAAGGGAGAAAAATTTGGAACTCAAATCTTGTTAAAATGAATGCTAAAAATTTTCTTATCATGTAATTGCAGAAAAAAATAAAATACTATTTAAAAAAATGTGTTTGACATTCATTAAGCAAACACTTATTAAATGTCTCCTATACCCCTGACCTGAAAGAGCTTACACTATATTAGGAGAGAAGGTAGATGACACATGTACAGAAAATTGAACATAAAGTTGATATAAAGCAATTTCTGATGGGGAGGCAGAAAGGAGAATGAGGGTAGGATTCCTGTAGAAGGGAATATTTGTGCTAACCTTTGAAGGAAGTTAGCAATTCTCCCAGGCAAAGGTGAGAAACGACCACATTCCAGGCAGCCTATACAAAGATTAATGTTGAGAGAATGTTAATTAGTGTAACTGGGGGATTATAAATGTTTCTTTGTTTGTAACATAAGGAGATTAGGGTAAAAGTCTCTCTGACTTATAAAATCCAATGAGCCTATAAGTGAATGACATCAAGTCTATCATGGAATCTATCCAGAAATCCCATTGGTGTACTCTGATAGCCTGTGCCCATTGACATATTTTTCAGGAAACAATACAAAAAGCAGAAGCCAGATTCTTAATTTAGGATGTAACAGCTCAATCCTCTGGAAAACGTGTCTCTCATGTTCTCATCTACCTCTTCGAACAAGATGATAACCCTGATCATTACTGTCCAAACTATATTGATACACACAGCTAAAGATACATGATTCTCTTGCATTTATTGGGCACTGACTACGCACTTAGTGTGTACAGAAAGTCATACCACTCTACTATGTTATACCAGAGTTTAAATAATGTGTGTCAGTCTATAAACAGATTCACCATAGGAGTCACAGAATCTCAGAGCTGGAAACAATCTCAGAGAGTTATTTTTCTATTCCCAGAGCCTAGCACACTATCTGGAATATAACAGGCACTTAATAAATGTTTATTGGATAAAGGAATATCATCACATAGATGAGGAAGAGGGATACAGTGAATAGGGGGGCCAAACCTGAAGTCAAGAAGATTTGTATTCAATTCCTCTCTACTTAATAATAACCTGTACCGCCTACTACTTATGTGTCTGTAGGTAAGTTACTCTAAGTCTAAGAGTGCTGGCTATAGATCAGTTCCTGATATAAATCAGTGGAAGAGATTTCCAGCCTAGGAAGTTTCCAACACTGATGAAATCAAAGGTCAAGATGTACTCCTGAAGGCAGGCTCAAGCACACAGAGTCACACAAACTCACACACACTCACACTCACACTCTCACATCTCCAGGTGAAAAGGGAAAACTGGCATGACATAATAGAGAGTTGACCTCAAAGGCTAAAAGAGCTGTGTTGAAATACTGTCTGTGCAATGGCTCTCTGGGAAGAAGATCAGTCTTAGGATGGGTATATTTGAAAACAAAAGAAATCAATTAAAATATTTTAAAATAAAATAAGAGTGAAAAATTTGCAAGACACAGCTTGGTTTAGTTCACCAAAATATGGCAAACCACAGGGACATGAAATCCTAACATCTTCAGAGATTTAGAGCAGGGAGGACTTCACAAAGTGATCTAATCCAGCACAAAGTCACACAGCTCGTAAGGGGCAGAGCCAGACCACTTTAGGTTTGCCTGCGCCTGACAATACTGCTGGAGTATAACGTGACCATTTCCTTGAAATGAAGAAGAGATCTCATTTTTGTCAGCAGGTATATGCTGATAAGAACTGCTTTTTGATCTGCGTCAGCAGAGTTAGCCAAAATGGCATCTCATGTGAGTTGCTGGTTTGTTGAGGCATTTTGTCAAATAGAAAAGCATAAAGAGTGCAAAGTGTTTTTTGCCATTTGATATAATATAGATATTATATAATATAAATATAAGATAAAATATCCAGAATCAATAAATGAAACAATTGACTTTTTTTCCAAACAAAAGATCCTTTAAGAAAAGCTTGTTGATTTTAAATCTTTGGGAATATAATCTACAGATTCATTGAAAGCATCCCTGATGAAAGTCCAGAGTAAGAAACAGGCAGGCTTTCCTAAAAGCTTATCCAAAGCACATAGTAGGCACTTAATAAATGTTTATTGATTGACAGAGCAGACCTCATCTTCATATTCACAAAATTGACTAAGATGTATCATGTATATCCCATTTCGTTTATTTTTTGTTGACTACAAAAAAGAGCATTTGCTTCAAATTGAGTTATTTGTGGATTTAAAGAGCTTGTATACTTTCACACCCACTTTTTAAATTATAAGAAATTAGAGACTTTCAGTTTCATTTTCAATTTATTCTCTCCTTTAATAATGGCTAAAATTTTTAAGGCTTGAGAAGCACTTTCATGTATCTCATCATATCTGATCCTCACAACAACCCTAGGGAAGTAAGTGATATTATTATCCTCTTTTTATAGATCAGGTGAGATTGGAACCAATGTTGTATGACTCCAAATCCATCTCTCTTCTCCTGCTCCATACTGGTTCTCATTAAAAGGTGAAGCCTTAAAATAAAATGTTTACAAATCTAGGCAGCACTTTTCCCTAAAAGAAGCCCCTTATTTGATGTGGACTAGGACTTTATTGGGGATCCCCTGGACTTTTAAGCTCCAATTATGGCTCTGTAAAGTCACAGAATCTCTTTGGGCCTCAGTTTCTTCAACTGTAAAATGAGAGGGTTGAACTAGATGACCTCTGAAGTCACTTCCTACTCTAAATCTATGCCTCCATGACCCAGATCCAGAGGCCAGACCTCCCAGTAGATTTATTTCCCTTCCCCAGTTCAAATACCTAAACTAACCTCTAATTGTCCCCAATAACCAGTGATATTTCCCCCTGTCCCTGGTGACCTCTCTGTGACCTGAGAATCACTGCCAATTTGGCTAAGAGGGAAAGGGCCTGACCAAGCCCCAAATCTCCATACCAGTAGGGATTTGGTTTTCCTTTCTCCTTCAATAGCCCCCATTTGTTCATCCTTTGGGGCTTCTCAATTTCCTCCATTCTCATTTATATGGTCTTTGATTGCTCGGTGAGTGACCACCCTTAAGGCTTAGACAGGTGTGCCTTTCACTCCCACCCTACCGGATGCTGTGAATGGCTTTCTTCCTCCCTCCTTTCCATTTTTCCCTAGGAAAATGATGAGGAGAAGGAAGGTGGATTGGTCTTTGTTACCTTAAGGATTTGGGTTATCTGCTCCAAATCTCCTTTTATTTCTTGATTTATCTCTACTGTAATGAGTGTCTGTAGGGGGTAGGAATGAGGACTGTATTTGTGAGTTCATTGATAAAGCACACTCACAGATGAGGTAACCCTCTACCAATGCAAGTCAGCACTTTCTCTCACGTGTCTGTGGGATTCTAACTCCTCAGTGCTTTCTACGACTCTGCACCTTCACGCTCCTTAGAGAGGGAAAGTCCCTCTACCAGTTTAGGTCAGGACCTTCTCTCATGTGCTGCTATGAAAACCCAATGTCTCTTAGCTTCTCTATGTTTTTAGCAACTCTCAGAGAAGGTTTCAACCTACATTAGCAGAGGGAATTTCCCTGCCCTAGACTATACGTTTTACTCTTAGAGACTTGTCTACAGCCAGCCCAGGGTTACACAGCTAGTAAGATTTGTACTCAGGTCTTCCTGACTCCAGGTCTGGCAATCTATCCACTATGCATTAAATAAATGTTGTTGATTTATTCACATAGATGGATGAATAGATAAATTTGCAGATATTTGTGTATTACACAAATATGTATTATCTTTCTCCACCTATGGGCCAATCCCCTTAGGAACTTAAATCACACCATAAATTGGATTATGTTAAGCTTTAAAGTCTTTAGCAGATAAAGTAAAGACAATAATCATTTTTTCTGTTTTATTTAGAAGGGACGCTTTTCGCTAGGACTAAACATCTGAAAACAATAAAAACTTAAACATACAAACAAATCCTCCTCTGTCCCACATGGTCTAACTTCCCATTTCCTTCCCATCAATAGATAGGAAGCCCCCATTGGCAGGTCACAGTCATGGTCAAGAGGTTCTCAAAGGATAGAAGGTTTATTTAGACCTTGCCCTACCCTCCTCCTCAAACACACATTAATATACTTGAGGGCACACACAGAGCCACCACACCTCCATCCTAAGCCAAAGTGCTAGATACAAAGTTCCTAGCAGAAAGGAAGTGAGCCCCACTAGCAGCACTGGGGATATTTAAGGAACTTCCTTAACTTGGGAAAACTACTCGTGGTAATGAAACGAGCTTTGCAACAGCCATTCCATAGGTTTCTGATCCTAGGAGGGGCTTCTGGGGCTTCCTTGGGTTTAAAGTTAGTGTCTACCACCCAGGAAGTATTTGATAAACAAAATGTTTCCCTCTTTACTCATCTGCAGTTTACATTCAAGGGATCACTTATCTCTCTAAGAAAAACTTCCTTCTCAATCAACAGTTTGGAGCAGGGCCCTAGTTGGGAGGTTGAGATGCCCCCTTAGGACGTGCAGATTTCTAGGTCTGCAGCTTGTGTAGTTGGTCTAAACAGCCTAAAGATCTTCCTCCCCTCTTTCCTTCTTAAGACAATCAATTCTCTTTAGAGCAATTAAACAAGACCAAGCAGGCTCTTCTCCAGACATCTGACCAGACTCCCTCAGGAAGAATTTTAGCTTTCTGACTTGCATTTGACAAGTCCATTTAAAAAAAAAAAAAAAGAAGCAGAGAATCTTAGTCCTGGAAAGGACCCCAGTGCCTGTTTTGCAGGTGAGCACACTGAAAAGCAAAGAAATTATGTAATACAGTATCCAAGCTGAGACTAGAAATCACCTCTGCCAATCTATCAGTTATTTAATGATAATAGGATGGAGAGAGGGTCCCCTCATCGAGATGGGGAACCGAGGGAACCAAGCAGGTTCTCATCCGTTCTGCCTATAGGCTGACAGACTTGCCTAGAGCACTGAGGCTAAATGCGTGTCCAGGGGTCACACACAGCTAGTTTGTGTAAGAGGTGAGTCTTGAAGAGGGACTTAGAGTGAGGTTTTCTGAGTTTCGAGGGCAGGACTCAATGCCTAATAGTAACTATAATCACATTTACATAGCATTTTAAGATTTGCAAAGCACTTTCTTACTTGATACTCCCAACAACCCTGGGAGACAGGAGCTATTACTTTCCCCATTTTACCATCAAGGAAACTAAGGTTGACAGAAATCATGTGACTTACTAAGTATCTGAGTCAGAATTCAAACTCATCTCTTCCTGATTCTGGTTCTAGCCCTCAATACGCTTTTCTATCTCATCTTTTCCTGTCTCATTTTCCTCATCTGTAAAATTTCAATAATAATATTTATTATTAAAAATTATTTTTGTGAGTTGTAAAGCCCCCTATAAATGTAAGGTTATTGTCATTAATGATGATAATAATCTCTTTGTCACTCAATCCAATGCCCTTTCTCAGTCTTCATCTTCCTTGACCTCTCTGCTGCATTTCACACTATAGGCCACTCAGTACTCCTGGATACTTTCTTCTCCCTGGATGTTCATGACACTGCCCAGCCATAGTTCCTTCTCTTCCTACTAACGTGAAGTTTCTTTTTCACTCACCTTTGCAAGATCCTAGTCCATGTCCCCATTCCCTTTCAAGAATCTATCCCAGGGCTGTGTCCCCCAGGGGATCTCCTTTTCTCTTTCTACACTTTCTCTCTTGTTGATCTCAACATCTACTACGGCTTCAACAATCACAATGCTTTATACAAATGACTTCCAATTTACATATCCAGATCTCAGCTCTCTCCTGAGCTCCTTCTTGAGCATCCATTCTCTAACTGCCTGTAGGAAATATCCACCGGAATGCCACACAGACATTTCAAACTCAATGCATACCAATCCTAAATCATTATCTTTCCCCCTTCCCTATCCTCCTTCCTTCTAACTTCCCTCTTTGTGTCCAGGGACTATTAATCTTCCAGATTCACAATCTCACTCAATCTCAACTGTTCTCATTTGTAGTCCCATATCTAATCAGTCTTGTCAGCTCTATCTCCTTATCATTTCTCTGATCTGTCCCCTTCTATCAAAAAAAAGAAAGACATTCTGAGGTAGAAACATCAAGTGGTATGTGCCAGAAAAGTCAAATCACTGCCACCTCCTTGACCACCACCTCCCTTCAGAACCCAATGGAAATAGCCCATGACCCTGAGCCCAAAACCTGGGGAATAGCAGTGCCCCCTATATCGGTGGCCATGCTTCCATCCTGGTGCCTGTAGCCATCATTGAGATTAAGCCACCCTTAATGATAATGAACCAGATGTCCTCCTTACCACTAACACCAACCGTTGACCAAACTGCCTGCAGTAGGCAGCTAAATCCAAGAACCCTGGAAACATCAGTGTTCCCCTAGGCTAACGGTCCTTCACCCAGAGCTATCTTCCAGGCCAACAATCCCTGTGGAGAGGGGACCCCCCCTGCTTAAATATGCATTTCTCCTAATTATTAATGATTTAGAGAATTTTTGTATGATTGTCGATAGCTTGGATTCCTTCCTTTGAAAACTGCCTGTTTGTATCCTTTGACCATTTATCTATTGGGAAATTTCTGTTAGTCATATAAATTTGAATCACTTCCTTAAATAGCTTGTTTCTTTATCAGAGATACTTGTTGCAAAGATGTTTTCCCCCAGTTAGCTGTTTCTCTTCTAATTTTTACTACACTACATTTGCTTGTGCAAAGAACTTTTTTAATTTTACTTAATAAAAATTACCTACTTTAACTTGTGTGATCCTCTCTATCACTTGTTTGGTCATGAGATCTGCCCTTTATCTGTAGATCTGAAAGGTAATTTCTTCCTTCCTGCTCTAATTTCTTCATGATGTGACTTTATATCGAAGTCACATATTCTGGTATATGACATGATAGGAGGTTTCGGCCTAAATCTAATTTTTGCCAGACTGCTATCCTGTTTTTCCAACAGTTTCTGTCAAACAATGAATCCTTCCCCCTAGTAAGTGGGACCTTTGGGTTTATCAAACACTCTGTTACTGTGTTTGTTTACTTCTATAGGTTGTATATCTAATCTATTCCCTCCGTGATTTATAAAGCCATAAATTGGATCATGTTAAACTATCCAAATAGTCTTGCAGATAAAGCAAATATGAAAATCATTTCCCCAGAAGATCCCAAAACGACAGAAGGAAATACACAACAGGATGGGCAAAAATGGATAATGTCTCAAAACCAAAGTGAGAGTGCAGGAGATTTCCTTTAGGAAATCAGTCTTTAGATGGGCCTTGAAGGATGTGGGTGTTTGGTGAATAAAATCAATCAACAAACCTATTAAGTATCTACTGTGTGTTGCTCAAGGTTCTGGAAGAACAAAAACATTCTGTCTGGGAAGATATATATATATATATGTATATATATATATATATATATATATATACACACACACATATATATATACACATATATATACACACACACGTATACATACATACACATAGATGCAGACACACATATATGCACATGTATAGATAACATATATACAAGTATATATAACACACATCTGTATCATACACATTTATACACATACATGTGTGTATTACAAATATATACACATAAACATACACACACGCACACATATTTATGTATGTGTATATATGGGGGGGCTGTTACAAACTAATATTTTATGGGAAGAGAACTAGTAACTTAGTAGCTGGGGGGGCCAGGAAGGGTTTCATATAGAATGTGGCACTTGAAGTGAGCGTTTAAGAGAACCAAGGATCCAGAGAGGCAGAGATGAAGAGGACGTGCATTTCAGACATGGGGGACAAGCAGTCCAAAACCCAGGAGAGTATCCTGTGTGAATAACAGTCAGAAGGCTCTCTAAGAGGGAATGTAAGCAGCCTTTGCCTTTGATTAGTTTGTACAACTAAGACTACTTTAAAAAAAAAGTAATATGTAATAGGAGTTAATAGTTATTAAAAAATAAATGACCTAAGAGGCAGCATAGTATAGTGAATAAGGGAGTGAGTCTTGAAGTCAAGATGTGCCTGGGTTCTAGTCCTCACCTGATACAGACTGGCTGTGGGACCCTGAATAAGTTCCTAAATGTCTTGGCATCGCAAGGATGATTTCTAAAACATTAAGGTTTTCTAAGACATTAAGAGAAAGTGCCCATCTGCATTGATAGGGAAAGATTCTCCTTGGTAGCTTCCAATACCAATGAAATCAAAGGCCAGTAAAAAGAAAAGGGGGGAAGGGGTAGAGAGAGATTAAATGACCTTAAGGAGAAGAAGCAAAGGGTAGATTATGAACACTTTTTTTTTCTCTGTATAGAAAGCTTAGGATCGTAGATATAGCTCTGGAAAAAAAACAACAGAGATTATCTAGGCTACGAGTTCCTCATCTTTTTTGGGCCATGGACCCCTTTGATGAAATCTGTAGATCCCTTTTCAGAATCATGTCTTTCAATTCATAAAATAAATATATAGAGGATTATAAAAGAGATCGATTGTATCTAAATCAAAATATTTTTAAATTTTAATTAAATTTTTTAATAAATTTAAATCAAAATGTATTTTTTTTTGTTTTGGTTTTTTGGGCAGGGCAACTGGGGTTAAGTGACTTGGCCAAGGTCACACAGCTAGTACATGTGTCAAGTATCTGAGTCCGGATTTGAACTCAGATCCTCCTGATTCCAGGGCTGGTGCTCTACTCACTGTGCCACCTAGCTGCCCCCAAAATGTATTTTTTAAAAAACAAACAAATTTGTGGAGTGCAAGTTAAGGACCCTTGATCTGGTCCTTCATTTTACAGAAGAGGAAACTGAGAAGCCAAGGGCTCATAATGGAACCTCATGTGGGAACAGTCTTCCTTGACATTTTTCTAAATTATTCAGAGCAGAGAGTATAGGGAAACCTCAAAGTCTGCAGATGACACTCAGCCCTTCTGGGTAGTGAAATGCCAGGCTGACGAAAATAAACTGCAAGGCGATCTCACCTAGCTGTGTGAGTGGGCAGAGAAGTGACAGATGAGCGTCAATAGAAGCCACTCTATGGTAAAACTTAGAGGGGAAAGTCATGCAGTGATGCTCAGCAGATGACTATGGACTGTGAAACCTGAGTCATGAACCCAGGAAAGGGATGTTGACATCATCATGTACTCAGAAGTCAGTCCGATGTATCCTTCAATCCCAAAGGTCAATGCAATACTGCACCATCAGGAAGAATGTAGGAAACAAAACAGAAAGGAGAATCAAGGCTATGGAAGGACCACACCCAAAATACTGGAAGTCATTCAACTCACAGACCCTTTAGGATAGCTCAGATTGTTTAGGGGAAATGAAACTTGCCAGTGACCAGAACCATAATTAACCCTGTTGCAGTTGGACTAAGCACCATCCTCAACTGAGGTGGAGGTAGGTTCCTCACTCTGTTTGGGAGTTAGAGATCATGGGACTCTGAGTCACTGCTGGGGAGGGCATAGGTCAAGACCAAAGGACTCAAAGTTCTGTAAGTTGTATTTAAATTTGGCACCCTGAGGCAGAGCCCTGATTACCTTACCCTAGTGACAGCTCTAATTGTGGTTTTCATCATACCAGAGGCTACATGTTCATGTCCTCTTCACCACTCACCTGGATTCTTCTATAGGCCTCCTAATTGGTTTCTCTGCCTCAAGTCTCCCAACTTCAGCCTATCCTCCACAGAGTGACCAAAGTGATTTCTTTTCCTTAGTGCAAATTTGTCATCTCCTATTCATTAAACTCCAGCATCTCCCCATTGACTTTAATATAAACTATAAACTCCTCCATTTAGGCTTGAAGCCCTTCCCAGCCTGATGCCAAACTATCTTCCAGCTTCCTTGGCCCATGGTCCTCTTGCACTTTGTAATCCAACTAAACTGGCTTTCTGTCTGGTCTTCATACACGACTCCATGGGTGATCTCCATCTTCAGCCATCCCCATGCTTAGAATAATATTTCAGCTCTGCCATTTTATCCCAGAAACTAGTAGAGTTTATGTTATACTGGCAGAGATTTTGAGAACCCAAGACCACCTGCACATCACAAAGATGCATTGGAGCAGGACTTTTTTTTAGAGTAGAATTGTCTTGGAAAGGACAACACACAACATTTATGCTCCAATGCTCCTGTTGCTGTTGGGTTGTTTTCAGTCATATTTGACTCTTCATAACCCAATTTGGGGTTTTCTTGGCAAAGATACTGAAGTGATTTGCCAAATATTTCATTTTGCAGATGAGGAAACTGAGGCAAAAAAAAAGGTTACGTGACTTGCCCAGGGTCACACAGCTAATGAGTGTCTTAAGATTTGAAGTCATAGAGATGAATGAGTCTTCCCAACTCCAGGCCCTTCTATCCACTGTACTACCTAGCTGCCCTTCAATGCAACTGGAATCTCACCAATTCAGGAGTTCTTTCCACTTCTCTATGTTGAAAGCCATGCTTATCTGCCCATCCTGTGAAACTCTTGTCCATATCTCCCTATAAATTCACTATATCCAATAAGCTAGAGGCTTTCTTTGCTTTCTCTTGATATGTCAAGGATACCAGAAGAGCTTTCTACCTATCTACCTATCATCCCTCAATCTCATCATGTGACTAACCCATTTTTTCTTCCCTTCGTAGAATTCCTTATGACATCCTTTATGCTTGTTATTTTTCCACATTGGGTAAATGGTGCAGCCTACTCACACTCCTTGTTCTACCTAATCCAGTGTCCCTTCATAATTAACAAACAGTAAGCATTATTGGAACTGAGATTCTCTACTTCTTTTCATTAGCAGCGAACTGGTAATGATGTGGTCCATTGGTGAACATCTCTTATGGAAAACCTACTAGTTCCCTACTCAGTGAAAATGGCTGGCCTTGATTAATGGGTAGATGACTCTCAGAGATTCTGTAGAAAGAGAAGAGGGACACATACACCAGTCAGTATTTATGGGTTTTCTCTCAAATGCTTTTTTTCAGTATTAACATAATTTGAGCTTTTTTTTTCCCAAGTAAATAAAATTCAGGACAACTTCTCAAGGAAAGAGACATAGAACAAAATATTAGATCTGAAAAGACTTTAGATACCTAGTGCCCTGATGTTATGGACAAGGAAACTGAGCCCCCAAAAAATTGCTACTTTCTTTCCTTAAATTTTCCTAAAGAGTTCTAGATCTCTCCTTTACCCTACTCACAGTACACAAGTAGCATTCACCCACTCCAAAATGGGGATGAATAAGCCAAAAAAGTATTTAATAAGTGCTTACTATGTGCTGGGCTCTGAGGATTCAAATGCAATTTGAAAAAAAAATTATGCCTTCAGTTCGGTGATGTTTTGTTTTTATATTATAAACATTTACAGATTATCCCACTTCTTGAGAGGTCTCTTGTAATAAAGTAAAACAGTTGAGCAAAACTAATAATAACTGTGCCCTCATCTTAAAGTGCAATGAACACTCTACATCCATAGCATATCCCACCTCCTATTAAGAAAAAAAAAACAGGAATCAATTTTCTCTCTCTCCAAACCCCCCTTTTGTTGTCCAGTTGTTTCAGTCATGTCTGACTCTTTGAGACCCCATTTGGAGTTTTCTTGGCAAAGATACTGGAGCGGTTTGCCACTTCCTTTTCCAGCCCATTTGACAGACAAGGAAACTGAGGGAAACAGGCTGAGTGACTTGCTTGGGATCACATAGCTAAGAAGTATCTGAGGCGGGATTTGAACTCAGATCTTCCTCACTCTCAGCCCAGTGATGTATCCACTATGCCCCCTAACTGCCCTATCAACCTTCCTCTCTGTCTCTGTCTCTGTCTCTCTGTCTCTCTCTGTCTCTCTGTCTCTCTCTCTCTCTCTCTCTCTCTCGTTCTTGCTCTTGCTCTCTCTCGCTCTCTCTCCATATATATGTATGTATGTATGTATGTATATATAATGATTATATATGTAGTATATCACACACACACACACCAAATTGAGACAGTCTCTACCCCAGAGAACACAAGAAAGTTGTACTCAAATAAGGGGAGTTGTGACCTGTGAAGGGAGTTTGTGAGTCCACTGGCTGTTCCCCCAGGTTACCTATGTCTCCTAGCTTCCTTCAAGTGCCAAATAAATCCCACCTTCTGCTGGAAACAGTCCTTCTTCCTGCTAGTGCCTTCCCTCTGAGATCACCTTCCATCTACCCCGCATGTGTCTCATGTGTACACAGCTGATTTCATGTTGTAGACCCCGTTGGGACATCAGTTCCTTGAGGGCAGGGGGCTGTTTTTGCTTCTTTGTGTCCTCACTGATCTTCAATGATCCTTCAGCTTAATCTATGAATCCCCACTTTGCCATTCCCAGTCACTTAATCTCTCCTGGGTTTCCTTGCCTGTTAAATATGGGAGTTGGTCCCAAGGTTCCTTCCAGTTCTAAGCTCTTTTCCTCAGTCTGTTTCCTTATCTGCAGGAGATGTTTGGAATAGATGATCCATGAAGTCTCTTCTAGCACTAATTAAAAAAAAATAAAAAGATCCTGGAAGGTTAGAAAAAAAAAAGCCAGATAAGAAAAAAAAATATGGGAACTCTTCTTTGACTGAGGGGAGGGAGAGAAAATAGGAGGGAGACGATTGGATTTTAAAATTTAGAAACCAGAAATTGTCTTAAGACATTGAAGATTTAGTTGGGATTTGGAGTGTTGCTTTAAAAACATGCCAGCCACAAAACTCTGATCCCTGCAATGTACAGCCTTACCTATTGCCTTCTACGTGCTAAACCCTGGATAGAGTTGCTAATCGATTAACTAGTTTGTGCTTGAGTTGTTTTTAAAAAGCAATTTATGAGAACATGATGTACTTCAAAGAAGTTTGAATGCTGAGCCCTTCCTTCTCACCCAACCCCCATCCTGTAAGATTAGAATTATGTTGGGAGAGGGAAAAATAGTCTTTGGATTTATCTGAAAGACTGGCAGGAGCTTTGGATGAATAATTGTGGCGGCGTTGGTCATTAACACTTAAACTTACCTGAAACAGTGAAGGGTAGAAGTCCTATAGTATTATCCTTTAACTTTCTTTTCCCCAAACAACAAGCAATTTATCAGTTATTGACAAAGCTCAGAGGACTGGGAATACAAATACAGAGAATAAAGCAATCCCTACTCTCCAGAAGCTCACATTCCAATGGGGAGACAAGTTCAAATCGTAATTAATAATAATGAAAATAACTAGCATTATACAGCATTTTAAGGCAGATAAAATGCTTTCATATGTCATCTCATTTGATCCTATATTTGATAAATATACAGAATAAATACAAAGAGAATAAATGCGAATAAAAACAAGGGAGGGAGGCTACCAGCAATTGGAGGAATCACCACTTAATGGTGCTTACTTAACAAAAGTCATTAAAAGATAAGAGGAAACAGTCTTCTGGCTTTATAGTTTATGGGTCCCACCCTCCCCCTTTCTTTCCTCTCTCCCATCTTCCTTTCTTGTTTCTCCTGCCTTCCTCTTTGTGCTGCTGTGTCTCTTTTTCCTTTTTTAATTCTTGCTTTCTTGGGCATTCATTCTTCCCTAAGGAATCACAGCTAGGAAATAAAATTGTGCAGAGCAGCTTCATTGACTAATTCCTGTGAGGGGCCTGCCTGTGGGCAGGGGTCAGGAGAGGGCCAGGCAGCTGCCCTGTGGCTTCACAGTTCCTTAGGAAAAGCACCGTTGGTAATTTATGGCTAGTGAAGTGGGTAGGAGGTACGGACCAGCTGCTAGGAGGAAGGGCAGAGGAAGAAGGTATTAAGGATCATAGATTTAGAGATAGAAGAAACCTTATAGCTTACCAAATCCATCCCCCTTGTTTTACAGAAGAGGAGACATCTGTACACAGAGAGAAGAAAGGGCTTGCCATCTAAGGGGCAAATAAGTCCTGTAAGGAGAATCTGAACCCAGGTCCTGACTCTGTCTCCATTGTGTCACACTGTCCCACATCCCTTTTTATTAAAGATATAGAAACTGAGACCCAAGGGGTTAAGTGACTTGCCTAATACGATACAGGCAGCAGAGGCAGGATTCAAACCCAGATTCACTTTCTCTAGATCCAGCACTCTTTGCTGGGTCATTACTACACTCAAAGAAGGCAGGCCCCTTTTAGAGTGAACTCCAGGCAGTGCTATTCCTAGTTCTCCTAAAACCTTGTCACTCATCTTCGACTTAGGCAAGTCAGGAACCTTCTGGTTTCTTCCACTTCCTCTGGTGTAAATTGAGATCCCCACTCCCAAGCAACACCACAGGGTTTGGGGAAGAAGAATGAGTATTGTAGTTTATGTTTACTCCACCGAAGACAGGGTAACGTAGAATGGAAGTATAGGACTGGACAACTAGATAAAGAAAGCATTTATTAAGTGTTCACTGCATACAGTCACTGGGCAAGTATCCTATAGGAGCTTAAGTCTAGAGATGGTCCAAAACCTTGCAATCCATGTCATTCAACATCCTTATTTTATAAATGAGAAGACCAAGGCTCAGGGAAAAGTCAGTAAATTCTCCAGTGTTTTACAAGCCGTAAGGAAGGTGCTGAAGATACAAAAAATGAAAAAGACAACAGTCACCACTTTCAAGGAATATACATTGTAATAGTCTACTGAATGTTGGTGTTCAGTCCTTTCAGACTCTTCACGATCCCTTTTGGGGTTTTCTTGGCAAAGATACTGGAGTGCTTTGCCATTTCCTTCTTCAGTTCATTTGACAAATGAGGAAACTGAGGCAGACAGGGTTAAGTGGCTTACCCAGGGTCACATAGCTAGTGAGTGATGCTAGATTTGAACTCAGTAAGATGATTCTTCCTGATTTCAAGCCCAGTGATCTATCTACTATGCCACCTAGCTGCCCCTGTGTGTATATGTATACAAACATATATACATGTTATGTATAGACATGTGTGCATACATGTGTACATAGAGCTATATATATATAACGTGTATACATACCTATGTCTCCCTCATTAGACTGGGAACTCCTTGTGAGGGCAGGGATTGGATTTGTTTTTGTGTTTTTATTTTGTATGCCCAGGGATTAGCTCAGTACTTGGCACATAGGGAGTGGTTAGTAGATGCTTGTTTGACTTTTTTGACTTAATTTCCAAAAGCAATTATGTTATCCTTGTGTGCAATGGTCCACAAAACATTAATATACAAGAATAATCACAGTGTAGAAACTTCTATCTGAATTCCATCAAGGAAGATGAGAAAGGTGATAACAATGCTATCACAACAGGTTGCAAATGTTTAACAGCCCCTAGATATTTAGAAGGGCAGCTAGGGGACATAGTGGATGGCTCAGTGGGCTGGGAACCAGGAAGACTCATCTTCCTGAGTTCCAAATCTGGCCTCAGACACTTACTAGCTGTGTGACCCTGGGCAAGTCAGTTTCCTCATCTGGAAAATAAGCTAGAGAAGGAAATGGCAAACTGCTTGAGTATCTTTGCCAAGAAAACCTCAAAAGGGGTCAGGGAAAGTCAGACACAACTGAACAACATCAACAGATATTTAGAAAGACATGGGTGGCTGGAATTATATACCGGATGTTTAATATACTTTTATAATTAAACATATGTTAAATCCTCACACTGAAAACACAAACCCCAAAATATCTTTGAATCAGCAAATAAACTGTACTAGAACCTAAGAATTATTTTTGCCTTTTTTTTTTTTTGAGGCAATTGAGATTAAGTGACTTGCCCAGGGTCGAACAACTAGTGTCTTTGGCCAGATTTGAACTTCCTGACTCCAAGCCTTGCGCTCTATCCACTGGGTCACTTAGCTGCCCCTTTCCTTGACATTGATACCTATTATATTTTTTGTCTACCAAAAAACCACCCATGGTACATGGGTGCCTGGTACATGATAGAGTCTTTTTTTTTTAAATAAAATTGACAAATGATTTTTAACTTAATTTTTTTTTAATTTTATTTATTTATTTTTAGTTTTCAACATTCACTTCCATAAGATTTTGAGTTCCAAATTTTCTCCCTCTCTCTTCCCTCCCCCCACCCAGAGACAGCATGCAACCTGATATAGGCTCTACATATACATTCATATTAAACATATTTTCACATTAGTCATGACACATAGACTTTTTGGTAAATGTTTCTTGAATTAAACTGAACCCCACTGCCAGGTAACCAGGCTCAGAGGTTCTGCTTTCAGGTTGTGGTTGCAGGCCCCTGGCCCACTTAGATTCTCTCCCTCCTCACCTCTGCCAGCTTCCCTGGCTTCCTTGGAGACTTTTCTCAAATCTCATCTCCTGCACGAAGTCTTTCCTGGTACCCACTCCCCCCACCCTCAAGCTGCAAGTACCTTCCCCTCTGACATTACTTGTCATCTACTGGGTATATTATTTTGCAGGTAACTAGTCATTGACATGTTGCCTCACCTATGTGAATGCGAACTGCTAGATAGAGGGCAGGGATCCATCCAGTGCTTACCATAGTGCCTGGTACATAATGAGCTTGAAAAATTATGAAAATGTGACATTAAGAAATTATAAAATTGGAAAACTATGGCAAAAGAATGTCATGAAATATTTATTGAACCAAAAGTAATGACAAGAGATGATTTCTGGGAATACAGGATCTGAGGAACTGATGGAGAGTGAAGTGAGCAGAACCAGGAGGATAATTCAGACAAAGATCATATTGTCAAGAAAAACTACTTTGAAAGGCTTAAATTTGATCAAAACAAGGACCAACTGTGTCTCCAAAGGAGTAGGATAACACATATCATTCACCTCTTGACAGAGATAGACATGAAATGCAGAAAGACACATACATTTTTGGCTATGGCCCTGTTGACTTGTTTTGCTTAATTTTGCTTTTTTATTACAAGGTTGTTGGGTTTGTCTTTTTTTTTTTTCCTTTCTTTCTCATGACTCAGTCGGGGGAGGAGGGAAGAGAAAGGAAGAGATGTAGCAGGAGTGATGCCAAAAAAGAAAACCATTTAAAAATGTCTTCCCAAACAAAGGGAACAGATGCAAGGTCAGACAGAGACACAAACAGGATTGTTTTGAAAGTAACATTTGGAATTTATTGTATGCTTCTAAAAGAGAGTTAGGTGGTGGGAAATGGAGATTCACAGTTTCTCGTGGAATCTTCTGTTTGTGCTCTGTTGGTGTGTGCAAGTGCTCCCTTTTTCAGTGTTTAAGTTCAGAATTAAAAAAAAAATTAAATCAATGCTTGTTGACCTACTGCTTGACTAACTGGCCTCATCCTCAGATACAGTCATCTCCAGTCATTTTCTTTAATCTCCAAACCCAGACAGATTTTAGAAAGGTGTTTGAAGCCTAGTATAATTGTTTACCTTTCTTTTTTGAAACGCACACTGATCCGTTTAAAAATATTTATTGAGCTAAAGACCATCTACAATACGGGGTACAAAAGAAGAGGGTGTGTGCTTCTTTTCCCAAGATACAGCCCAAAGAACTTCCGAAACTAATTGGATAAAGAAAACTGAGACAGGAAACAATTGGAGAACAAGGAAGTGATTAACTAGGGCTGTGCTGATTAAATACTGTAGGAATTAAGAGACAGAGAAGTCTGTGAGGCCTGGGGTCAAAGAAAGCTATGAGGAGGAGGGGGCTTGGAGCTAGGCCTGAATGGGAGTAGGATTTGTATGAGAATGGGAGCTCTGGTTAGGGTCCCTCCTACTTTTGTCATGGTTGCCCAAGTCTCAACCCTCCCTCACTTAAATCTAATTCACTTGCATGTCATGGTATCTCCTCCCTGAGGTCATGGTCCTCTTAGAGAACTAAGGACAAACAACCACAAGTCCCCTAGCCCAGTGTTTAGCACTAAGTAGAGCTTACTAAAAGTGTGTTGAGTGATTAATTGATAAGTAGATGTGAGGAGATGGGACATTCTCTCTGGGAAGAATCCACAGACTAAGAAAATCAATTACAAATTATTGGGTGGGAAGGGAAGGAAAGAGAAGACTATAAATTCCTATGGGGTGAGAATCACATCTGTTTAATAACAATCTGTCACATTTCCATAGGCTTTGAGGTTTACAAAGGCTTTCCTGAAAACCATCCCCGGTGGTAGGTAGTACAAGTATCCTATCATCTGTCCTCCTCTTTGACAAAGGAAGGAGCTGGGGTGAAAGGAAGCTTAGTAATTGATCTTCGAAGCTACGTATCCAACCCAAGTCTTCGGATTCCAAATCCAAGGTTTTGTCCAATCCCCAAATTGCCATTTATTAAATTTACCTCGTTACTGAATTTACATTTACTGGTGCCTCCTGAAAGTGATTGTTAAAATTTCAATGTGAAACCTACACATCCGGGCTTGATTGGTTGTTTCCTTCATTGTCTGGATTTAAGAAAGTGATGGACTTAATAATACAAATTAAACTTTAAAAATGTAGGGTTTTTTTTTTCCCAGACTGCCGGTCATTAAACATTTACTAGCATACTCCTGTGGCTAATTGAACAGGCATTTATTAATTCTTGAATTGATTGGAACCCAGTACAACAACATACATAAGGAGAGGGACTAGGACTGAATCTGATTTCATTGGTATCTTTGACGTGGAAGAATTCCCAGGTGAGAAAAATCCTACCACCAAAGCAATTTAATCTCTGTCTAGAGGAATGAGAGTTTAAAGGACTTGCCCAAGACTACACAGTCAAAAGTGGGATTTCAGTTGGGTCTTGAAGGAAGCCAGGAATTCTAAGTCCAAGTGAAAAGGTGGGATATTCCAGGCATGAGGGACAGCCAGTGAAAAGAAATGAAGACATGAGATGGATTGTCATTTATGAGGACCAGCAAGTAGGCCACCCTAGCTGAATCTAAGAATATGAGGAGTGCTATAAGTATAGGAAGTAGACAAATTGTGAAGAGCATTAAAGTCTAGAGGATTTTATATTTAATCCTTGAGGTAATAGGGAGCCACTGGAGTTTATTGAGTAGGAAACTGACGCGGGCAGGCCTAACTAAGCTTTAGAAAGATCACTTTGTCAACTAAGTGAAGTATGGATCAGAATGGAGAGAGACTCAAGGCAAAGACACAGATTAGAAAGCTTTTCCATAGTCCAGTTGACAAATGATAAGGGTCTGAGCTACAGTGTTTGTCTGAATGCAAAAAAGAAAAAAAATGAGAAATGTTAGGATAGAAATAAGACTTAGTAACACATTGGCTCTGTGGAGTAAATGAGAGTAAGGAGTTGAGGGTAAAGATTATGAACCCAGTGACTACAAAGATGGTGGTACCCTGGAAGCTTGGGAAGTGAAGAGGGATTTAGATGGAAAGATAACAAGTTCTGTTTTGGATAGACTGAATTTTGAGGTGCCCGCAGGACACCCAGCTCAAGATGTCCCAAAGGTAATTTATTACTATTACTATTATATTATCTCATATCATATCACATTATATTATATTATATTACCTCACATTACATTACATATATCATATTGCATCATATTATATTATATTACATTACATTATATTATATATCATATTACATCATATTATATCACATTATATCACATTACATTACATCACATTATATCACATTATATTATATTACATTACATTACATTAAACTACATTACATTATATTATGTTACATTATATTATTATATATTATATTACATTACATCATACTACATCACATTATATCATATTGCATCATATTATATCACATTATATCACATTACATCACATTACATCACATTACATCACATTACATCACATTACATCACATTACATCATATTACATCATATTATATCATATTATATTATATTATAATATAATATATTGTTATTATAACTATTATGATTAAGATTATGATGATAGGACTAGAGCTCAGGAGAGAAACTAGGGCTGGATATATAGTGTTGCAAGTCATTGGCATACAGATGAAAACTGAACCCATGACAACTGATGAGGGCATTAAGGCAGAGATTTGTAAAGAGAAAAGAGAAGAGGTCTAAGGCCAGAGTCCTGGGCTAGATCCACAAGGCAAGATGGAGTTCCAGCAAAGCGAAGTGAGGAGTGCTTAGACAGCTAGGAGGAGAACCAGGAGTAAGTATAGGATGACAAAAGCCTAGAAAGTGGAGACTACCTGGAAAAGGATGATAGACAGTATCAAAAGCTGCAGAGAAGTTAAGAAATATGAGGATTTAGAAAAAGCCATCAAATTGAGCAACTAAGAAGTCATTGGTAACCTTAGAGAGAGTAGTTTCAGTTGAATGATGGAGAAGCCAGGTGGCTGAGGGTTTGAAACCCAGTGCCCAGAGAGGAAGTAGAGGAGCCAAGCATGGCTGAAGAGGAGAAAAGAAGAGCCAGTGGTGACTATAAGATTATGAGAATTTTTTTTAAGGACAGGAGATACATGGGCTTATTTGTCACCCACAGTGGGGGAAGAAATCTGAGGGGTGGAAAATGAAGAGAATAGATGAGGAGGGAGTGAATGGCCTCAATTTTTCAGTGAGGTATTAAGTAAGTTCCCTATCTGAGAGGAAATGAGAGGGAGTTCCTTGGGAGGTTTGAGGATAAATGAACAGGTTTTAGAACAGCCACCATTGCACAGATTGAGATGGAGAATAAGAGGAAGAACTGTTGCTACAGTGAGGGCCCAGCTAAGAGTATATAACACACATGTGTAATGGTCCCCATCCCATGAGATATCCCCTGACTTCCTCTAGAGCCATTCCACAGCATATAAATGAGGGAAGAGGTATATGATGGGGATAGTCCAGGTTTGGAGATCAGCAAGGACTGACATGCAAAAGGACTCTGGCAAGGGATTCCAGGATTAGAGGCTAGTAGAGAGTTGAATTGGTTCACTAAGGGGGTTCGATATTGGGGACAGAGGAGATTGTAGCCATTTCAAGGGGCAAATGGCCTGGGAAAGAGCAGGGAGGAAAAGAAATTGGAGGTTAGGATGAGGATGAAGAACTGAGTTAGAGGTTGTGAGGGTGCTACCATAATTGGATCTGGTACTGTATGGGAAAAGGCCAGAGAGACCTTGAATCAATACAAATGTAAATTGTGCTGCTGGCCAAGCATTACAAGTGAGATTCAAGGCTTATCCCCCAAAATTTAAGAGAGTGCTTTAGGAGAAAGGAGATAATAGATGGAGGCTATCTTTTTTTTCAAACACCTATTTCCCTCTCTGCTCCACCCCCTGCCCCAGATAAGGAAATTCTGTAACCTCTCCAGGAAAAATATTCAACTCCCTCCCTTGTCTGCTGGGGTGGGAGCTCTAGGGCGTGGAATATTGCATGTAGTGACAGATTCACTTGAATTTGAACTTGAATTGAACAAGATTCACTTGTTTTGCTGATCTGCGTTCCCCCACCCCACCTTGCTTTTTAAATCTTTGTTAAAAGAGGTGGCTCAAAGGGTGGGGGAGTGAGAAATAAAGGTGATGTAACATTAAGATGTCAATAATATTTTTTAATTGCATACAAAAAAGGAAACCTTTTGGTCATTTAACTATTTTTCTCAGCCATAACTGAAGTTATTTTTATTGTTTTGCAGGTTGACATTTTATACAGGGCTCCCTGCCCTTGCTCCCCTCCATTGCTCCTTTCAGTTGTAACCCTAATCCCCAATGTTAGCAGTCTGCAGTGCCTTAGATCTGTACCTCTGCCCCTCCCCCAGTGATCCCACCCAGACCAGTTGCAGCTCCCTTCCCTCCAGATCCGCAGCTCCCCTTCCAGAAAGCCCTGGCTAGGTAATGCCTCCCTGAGACAAAGCCCCAGCTAATGGGGAGAGCAGGTGTGGGGTCTCCAGCGCTACCCAGCCGGCAAAGGTTGCTGTAGTAACCAGCCCTAGCCTCCATTCAGGAAGTGGAAGGACTCCAAGATTCCAAATTATCTCTTTCACTTGTTGACCTGGGAGCACAAAGGAACAAGGAGACCCACGGTGTATGTGTGGGGGGAGCGGAAGGGGGGAGATGCTGTCAGTTAACAGCCCTCCACCTTGCAGAGAATATAGAGATGGGGAGAAAAGAAATCCTTGCATTTTCTGGGCTTATGTGAACTATAGTTTTCAAAAATATCCACCACTGATTTAACACTGGTCCATTTTATTGAGGGAGAAGAGAAGGGAAGCGAGAACCTCCTGTGTTCAACAGCCTTGAGACAATTGGCTGAGGGGTGGGACAAGAGAGCCCAAATGGCCCTAACTTTACGAGGGCCTTTTAACACAGGTTGCCCTTTCTCCCTCCTTTATTAAGACCAGCCAACAGTGAGCATTTGCTACCAATTTATTGGAAACTTTTTCACAGCTTGAGCTCCTTAAAGACAGCCTGGCTCCTTCTCGCGCCCGCACCCCCCAAAGAAAAACCCTGATAAAGTTGGGGGGGGATGCTGGCTTAATGGGCTGGGTGCTCAATTATGCTCAACAAGTCCGGCTCACACTGTGACCCTGCATGGCTTCCTGCTATGCAGATGTGTTACTTCCCCTTTGGGGTAATGGCTTATGGCACAGGGCCAGAAAACATTATTAATTTCAGAAGGGGACTGACAAAACAACAAACCCACAGTCAAAGGAGAGGAAGTGCTGGGGAGGCCATCTGTTGGCTCTGGCGGAGCAGGAGGAACTCAATCTATGTGGGTTCTAGGAGGAAAGGAGATTGATAATCCACAAAGAGGAAGCTGGCTAAATTTATCCACCGACCATATTAAAAGAGAGGGAGAGGAAAGAGAGGAAGAGAGGAGAAGAGATGGAGAAGAGTGAAAGAGATGAGAAGGGAAGAGAAGAGAGAGGAGACAGAGAAGAGGGAGAGAGGAAAAAGAGGAGAGTGGAAGAGGAGAAGGGGAAGGAAGGGAGAAAAGGGGGAAAGTGAGGGAGGAGAGAGGAATAGAGAGAGAGGAGAGTGAGGAAAGAGGAAGAGAATAGAGGAGGAAAGTAGAAAAAGGGAAGAGAAGGAAGGAGGGAGGGATAGGAGAGAGATGAAAGAGGAGAAGAGGAAAGAAGGAAGGGAGAGAGAGGAGAGACGAAAGAAGATAAATAGAGGAAAGAAGAGGAGAGCAGAGGTGGGAAGAAGAGAGAAGGGAGAGAAGAGATAAAAGAGGAAAAGAGGAAAAGAAGAGAGAGAAAGGAAAGAGGGAGAATAAGAGGAAGGAGAGAGATAGGGAAGAAAGGGGGGAGAGGGGAGAGATGAAAGGGGGAAAGAAGAGAGAGAGGCAAGAAGGAGAGAAACACGAAGAGAATAAAGTGAGGGGGAAGGAGAGGGAAGAGGAAAAAGAGAGGAGAGAAAGGAAGAAGGGGATAAGAAAGGAGAGAGGGGAGATGGGGGGAGGGGAGGGAGAAGAAAAGGCCCAACTTCTTGAGCTGCAGCTGGACAGGATATTGCCAGAGCTGTTTGCAGATTTCCACTTTGAACAGGCCCAGTTTAGGGAATGCCAGGAGCGGAAACTGTTCAGAACTGGATTAACACAAGCCAAGTTTAACTGCATCCTACTTCTTCCCAGCTCATGTGCTGGGCCCAAAGACACTGACCCAGAATGAGAGGCCATTGTTTTCCTTTCAGACATACTTTAGTGGCTTAGAAAGAAAGGCCTTTTGATGGACCTAAATTTCATAGTGTTTCTGGCTTCCCCTAAATGTTCTGACCTTCCGACATTACATATGACACTAGAATTATGGAATCATAGGTTTGGGAGCTCTTAGAGACATCTAGGTAAACCTTACATTACAGAAGGACTCATGAAAAGCATTCTGGAGTCAGAGGACCTGGGTTCAAATTCCACTTTTACCCTCCTTGGACCTCAGATCCTCATCTGTAAAATGAGGGAGGTTGGTTTAAATGGCCTCTAAGGTAGGTCTAACCTTTTCACTTCTTGATATAGATGACATAAGTCATCTAAGGGCACATGGTGATATTACCTACCTAGCAGTCAGGATTCAAACTTAGGTCCACTGAGTTCAAATTCAGTAGGATGAAAGGGCCAAATTGTTAAGAGGAAGAGGTAGGGACCTGTGCCACAAGCTTTAGCTCAGGTCTATGACACATCACAACTCTCCTTTTGGGGGTTTGTCCCGGGGTGAGGGGTGGGGGTAGAGAGGGGGAGAATGTTGAGATTGGCCCTTCTCTCCACTGGGTAGCCCAATTCCTGTTCCTGGGGACAAGGATATGTGTGCAAAGGAAGGTCAGCTGGTTTTTGCCAGGTCACAGAATTCATTGGTCTTTTGTGACGTCAGGAGGCTTCTCTTCACAGAGAAATAGCAAAATAAACCCTCCCGGAGAAGCAAAGGAAAGGGTGGGCTCCTGGGAAAAGTCACCGGATGCAAGGGCCTTGAACTTGAAGGAATCAGTTCAAAGCTAGCTGCGGGGGTTTCAGGGCTGACTTCTGGCCAAGCTCAAACATAAGGCCCACAGGGCTGACCTGCAGAAGCAATCTCTGAATGCAGCAGCCCCAGGCCGCAGAGGGTCCAGGCAGTCCTGACCTCCTCGCCAGCGAAACTCTCCATTCTTCCTCACAGAGGATGCTGGCAGGAGGAGAAGGGGAAGCTGGCACTGTGGCTGTCCTGTTCTGTGAATAAACAGAGGAAGTCCCAGGCTATCGTTTTTGGCACCTCTCCTTACTGCTTATTCACTATTATACAATCCTTGATATTTTGGCAAGGTGTGTTAAGGGCAATTATTACCCTTATTAGTCATTTTTTTTTCTGGGGTGAAGGCCCAAGCCTTTCCTTTATGTCCAGAATGCAGTCTCATGAAATGGATAGAAATAGAATTTCTACTTATCTTCAGAAGCAGGTGGCATCAACTCTGGATGTTGGACATCTGGGTTCAAATCCCACCACTTTCCTTAGCCTCCCTTTCATTTGCAAAATGGAACAGATTGGGGGTAGACTGAGTGAACAGAAGTTCTTTCCAGCTGAGGCCCAACCCCCAGAGATAAAGATCCATGATCTCCAATGAGACAGAGGCTTGTAAACCTTTGATCCTAGGTAAAGATGAGCTACTGGGATAGCAAGGCAGCTGAGTGGATAGAATGCTAGGCCTTGAGTCAGGAAGATTCCTCTTCCCGAGTTCAAATCCAACCTCAGACACTAGCTGTGTGACCCTGGCCAAGTCACTTCACCCTGCTTGCCTCAGTTTCCTCATGTGTAAAGGAAGGAAATGGGAAACCACTGAGTATCTCTGCGAAGAAAACCCCAAATGGGACCATGAAGAGTCACACTCGCTTTAACAGTTGAACGACATTATCTTATAATGGCAGCTAAGTGGCAAAGTAGATAGAGGACCTGACTTGGGAGCTCCAAGGACTTGGGTTCTGATCCTGCCTGTCACTAGCTGTGTGACTCCATAGAAAAAACTAAACCTCTGCAACTGTAAAATGGAGATCATAGCACCACCATCTCTCAGGGTCTTGAGGATCAAATCAAGTATTTGTAAGGTGCTTAACACAGGGTCTGGCACATAGTAGGTACTATGTTTATTTTCTCCCTATTATTATTGTTGTGAAGACCAAATAGGAAAAAACAGTTGCAAAGCAATTTGCCAACTTCACAGGACCATACAAATGCCAGCTTTTATAGTATTTAGCTGTAAATATCACTGAACCTTGTGAAGTAGAGTGCTATAGGTATAATCCCCAGTTTATAGACAAAAAAACTGAGGCTCAGTACCATGTTAATACTGGTCAAAACCTTGTTTCCATTCAGTGCCCATACATTTGAGAGCTTCACAGCAGTGCATAAGTTAGAAAGTAAGGTAATTTTGAAAGCTTAACTCTATTTCCTTTCGTATAATGCCTTACAACCTTTAAGAAATGCTGACCCCTAAAACATATCACTCTCTTGCATGATGGAGAAGTTGGTAGGAATACACTTGAAGGGAGAAGGGGAGAAAAAAAAAATCAGATTCTCAATAACCAAAATAGTTATTTATTAATAACTTAAGATAACATTCTCATAAAATTCCAGCTTAAAATTTTACAACACGAACATAATCAAGCAAAGTAACTCTCCCTTCTTGGCAAACTGTGCCACTCACCTCTCAAACACAAGGGTACCCATGCTCACACACACTTCCAGTTTTTTTTATTTTTTGTTTTTTACAAAAAAAAAAAAGAAAACAAACCAAAATATTGCATTTTGAGGTGACTCTCCCTGAAGAATTTTGTACAGAGGTATGCACTGTTGAACACAGCTGAAAGTAAAAAATAAAATAAAAAGCGAACACAGATTTTCCTTGTGTCTTTAAAAGAAAAACCCCTCCATGAGAACACAGGCCAATATATTTACAAAAGGTAAGGCATAGTCAAACTACATCAATGGGGGAAAATCACAAGGAAAAGATATATGTCAGAAGATAAAGAATTGCACCACACTCACAGAATGTGAGGGGCAACATTCTGTCTTTGAATTTCAACCCAGGAGTCTGCCAGAGCTGAAACAATTGTTTGTTTTTTAAGCATGCTGCAAAATGTACCCTTTGGATTAGAAATTAAAAAAAAAAGATAAATGATTTTGTAATGGAGTGATACTTTGATTCTTCCCTCCCTTTGGATGATTTCTTTTAAGCTAATCAAAGGGGAGAAAAAAAAAACTCACAAGAACAACCATCATCATCAACTTGATTTAAAAGTGAAATATTTACAACAATCAAACATCTGAGTTCTTTGCAAACAGGTAGGTAACTCCAGATTCAGAGCTGACACCTCTCTTTGGCTCCTCTAATTCAAAAATGAACCAGTCTTCACTGAAGACAATTATGTAGTATAATTCCAAATGCAAAAAAGGAAAACATCCAGCCAATCCTTAAAGAATATGGGTTCCTACCCTTTAGTCCTAGCCTATGCACTTGGAAGTCCTCAAGCCTCCTGCCTCTGCATAGGAAGGCTTGTACACACAGGGGCCCAGAACCCTGCCAGGAGCTATGTACACAGCGTCTCATGTTCCTCCACAGAGAATATAACACTTTTCTCCCTTTTTGCAATAACCAATTCCAAACATGGTAACCTTGTCTAACAACCCCGACAGCTTTTTATCATTTTGACACCGTGGGCCACAAACAAAGAAAAACCTGCCCTAGATGACTAGGACCTCTCCCCAGCGAGGAGGAGAACAGAGCCAGGTTTCACGTGGACTGCAGAGAATCCACTTGAAACACATTCTGGTTGGATGGAGTGGTGAAATAAAGCTGTTGGGCTGGTACCCGATTGTCACAGGGGCTGCTCAGCCCTAGAGTCCTCTCAAAGTCCAGCAGCTGGCCCATGAAGTTGAAGTTTGGGGAGATATTGGACTTCTTCATCTTGACAATGTCATAGGCATCATTCATGGACAGGTTAAGCTTCTGCATGAGGTAAGCCACAGTGACTGTGACTGAGCGACTGATTCCGGCTAAGCAATGCACCAAGACTCCACAATTTTTTCCTCGGGCTTCATCTGGGAACATACAGAAGAGAGAAAAAAAAGAGTGATCAGAAAACTGGAATCAGCCTAAACAGAGAGCTGTATTTTTTAATTCATCAAAAATTAACTGTCTGTGGCAGGCCAGCCCTACAGACAGGAGAAGCTATATCATTGAGATAAACTGTCTCTGCTGGAGCACAATTACATATTTTAGATGTTTGCTAAAAAGGGAGCTATTGTATAAAGTTTCTGCCAACAAAAAACTCCCTTAATGTGTACATTCTTTGCCTCAGCATGTGAATACCAGAAACAGTGCAATATGGCCGTGAAAGCCTTTTATACAGACAAGCAGACTGCAAAGGTCTATTAAATTATTCTCCAACTGTTGTGGAGCTAACAATGGAGGTATTCAGGCATTTTAAAAGAAAGAGGGAAGTCACTGGGGACAGCCCATTAGGAGGAACAGGATGTCAACACTGCTTGAAAATGAGTTCCTTTGTAATAGGAAATGCATTACAATGGCTGGGGATTAGTTTCTCGGTGGCTTCCAGCCCACATTTCTTCCTGCAGTGCTCGGATTACCTATACTCCCTTCACTATAACCGGTATCACAGTATCATTCAACTAGATTACAACATTTAGCATTCACACAGCTTTCCAACAATTAACAGGCTGTCCTAAAATAACTTCCAGGTCTTTAAAAAAAAAAAAAAAGCCTGCAGCAAGATGTGAGAATTCCTGCCTCCAGAGCTTTCTATCCTTTGCTTCAACTGGGAATCACTGTGTGTGGGAGGGAAAAATTCTGTAGTCCAATCGTTCACATGGCCTGCTTTCAGTGCCTGGGACACAGTAAGCGCTTAATAAATGCTTGCTAACTGACATTTCATAAGCAGTCTGAGGCCGTTTTTAAAGGGAACATTTTTTTTCCTTTTAGGCCTAAACGAGTTTTAAGGGGGAAAAATACCCTATAGTGCCCTACAAAACATTTTGAAACAGGTATTTCCAATAAATTAGCATCAGTGACAATGATTAAAGGTTAACTCCAGAGAAAAGCTGGTAGTTGTTTTAGCATTTAAAAGTCATTTGAACTTATTGCTAATTAGTCTCACCTATAAAAGAAATGGCCTCCGGGAAAAACTGAGACAAGTTTTGGCTCCAGTGATCTGAGATTGGGATCTGTTTATACTTAAACTCTCCGGCATTCTCGAAGAGATTAGGCAGGTTAGGGGTTACATTCAAGATGTATTTGATGCCAAACTCTTCTAAAACGTCCAGGTTGGTGGAATCCTTAGCACACCCCAGGTAGAGAAAAGGAAGAATCTCCACGGGGAAGGAAGGCTGACTGTTGGACAAAGGGCTGCCATCCGAGTCAGTGGCACTGTTGGGGTCTCGGTCAATGTCAGATTCAATATCCGAAGAGGAATCCGAGCTGATCCGCAGACCTCCCAGTCCTAGGACTGGCAGGGGAGGCGAGCTGCTGCTGCTACCAGAGCCGTCTAAATTGGTCTCACAATGCAGAGCGAACTCGGCTTGGAACTTACTGAACCCACCTGCCAAGAAAAGGAAAGAAATAATGTAACCTGAGATGATTCAGTAGTAGTTTTCGCGGCATGCGTGTTAATGGGGCGCTTTTGGGTACAGACAGAATCAAATAAGCAATCCCGTACACAGGCACAAAATCGTCACAATTATTTTTTAAAATGGGCAACGCTATAGTCAGTCACCAACTCTCAGCTTCTAAAACCCAACACTCGCAAAATGCATCCAACCTGACAACTTTCCAGTTTCCAGGAGGAAAAATAAAAACCAATCTGGGCGCAATTTAACCCCCACCCGCCACCCCCGACCGTGTTTTGCTTCTTAATTGCCTCTTTTTTAAGGCAGGAGTGCTGCGGGGCATTAAAGCACATCTGACTCTAAGAAAAGCTCCCCCCGCCCCAATAAATGTGCAATCTGGAGGCCGGAAGCGTCAGCGCCTCCTTGGTCCCAGGCCCTGCCACCCAGGATTGGTCTTGCACAACTACCCCGGTATTTACCGCACGTGTCACCCCTCTCCCACCTTGGGAACCAGGGCAATGGTACAAGATAAAAAACTGCAAGCCAGGAGTCTTTCCGGTCGTCCCCTTCTTTCCCCCAGGGCGCTAACCCCCCCATCCACAACATCTCCCTAGACCACCCCCCTCCCCCATCTCCCTATCTCCAGGGTCGCAAAAACTGGGAAAAGCGGTCCAACCAGTCCTTACCTTCCAGGTAAAATGCCCTGCAGCCTTCGTCCTTCAGCCTCGTGAGCAGAAGCCCCAGCACGGACTCTCCCCCCGTGTTCTCGTTCCATTCGCTGCTGTTCTCATCGTACAGGACCACTGTGTCCGTACCGCAGCGCCGAGTGAAGCGGTCACGGTCTTCTCCGCGAGAGAAGAGCGAACGCACGGGCAGGTTGCCCTTCTGCAGCCGCCGCAGCATGATGCCCGGAATGGCCACGTTGATGGCCGACTCGATGTGGGACGACTCGTACAACTCTTGCGGCCGGCAGTCCAGCAGCAGCAGCCGGTCGCTGCCCAGCTCCAGCTGCTCGTTCAGCCACGCCACCGTCTTACTAATCGCCATTTCCGACACGAAAGACACGGGTCTGAACGTATCTATCATGAGGATAAGCGGAGGGCCAGGGAGCGGTGCCTAACAGATGCTTCCCGCTGCAGGCATATGCTAGAAGGCGGCTCCCCTACCCGGAGCTCACCCCCAAAGCAGCAACCCTTACTAGCACCGGAGAATGGAATCTGGATAATGAAACAGACCTGCAGCCTCTAAGTCCAGAATTGAGAGATTTGCGAGGAAAGGAAAAGTAAACGCTTGGGTTTTCAGAAGCATAGGCTTGCAACACTCCAGACAGCCGTTCAGTCTCTGGTCTCCCTGTCAATGGATCTCTGAATGAAGAGCCGTAATCGCCCCAGTCCAGACCGCTTTCTTTTCTCCCCGAGTGAATGAAATCCAATTAGTTTATGGCTCTGGGATCCGGCTCCGGTGCTACCGCAAGAAAGTCCATTTGCTCTTAATCTCTCCTGGGTACATACCACAGTCAACCCGGTAGTCTTCTCATAATATGATTCAGTCCTTTATTTGAGCAATGTCCCTTTGACTAAGGCTCGCACACCCCCTGCGCGAGGCAGCTCCTCAATGGATACAAACATGGAACGTCTCAATGGATACATTCTCTCCGTCAGCCAATGAGCGCCCGCGGAAGGGGCTGTTGCCGTGGGGACGGGCCGGCTGGAACAGGTTGTGTTGATGAATTGTTAATGAGTTTGTCATTCACAAAAACGGAAAGGAATTTCCGCTCCGGATAAAGCCGAGAGCAAACAAGCAGCCTCTGCGGCTCAGCAGGAGGAAGGAGAAAGAGGAGGAGGAGGAGGAGGAGGAGGAGGAGAAGAAGGAGGAGGAGGGAGGGGGGAAGAGGAGGAGGAGGAGGGAGAGGGGGGAAGAGGAGGAGGAGGGAGAGGGAGAACGAGGAGGAGGAGAAGGGTACCTAAACCGGGGTATTTCAGTGTCTCTTGTTTTCTTCTCCTGAAGTTCACACATAGCATCAGAACTTCTGCACAGAAATGGTCCAATTATCAGACACAAAAGCCCTCCAGCCACCTTAAAAAAATCCTCTGACTTCTTTCTCTCCTCCAACTCATTTGCACCCAAGGTTCTTTTTTAAGGCCGTTTCCCCCATTGAAGAGGAAGGGGGAGAGGGGGGAGGAGATGTGTGTGCGGTATTTGATGTTTGAGAGCAAAGCTCTGGTGTTCATTTAGTTGGCGCTTTGTTTGGACTGGCGCTGCTCAGAATGGTAGAGTGTCGAATCCTGAAACCAAGGTCTCCGGAAACAAAAGGAGATTTTGTTGAAACAGGATTATGTTGTTGTTGAAGCAAGCAAACTCCCGTGCAGAAAATCAATTTCGTTTTAAAGCTAATTTTCAAAATCCAAAGAGAATGTATAAGCAGGAGCTCTCTGGAAACGCCCCCCCCCCCCAATTTAAAAAAATTTTAAAAACCTTTTTTTTTTTTGATGGAACGTGTTTTTTGTTTTGTTTTGTTTTTTTGTTTTGTTTTAGGTTAGATGCTTCTCTCCTCCTCCTCCCCCCCCCCCGCCCCCGTGCTGGTGGCATTAAGGTTTACTGCCCATTGTTAGGAGGAACTAAAGTCATTCATCTCCCCCCCCTTCCCACCACCATCCCCACCCCCCCTTCAGTCTCCACCCCCGACCGCTACCCAGGGTCACCCTCGTTAATCATTTCTATACTGAAAATCACTGGAGCGGGAGCAAGACTTCTAACAAAGGTGCAGACGAGTTGACAGGGGGCTGTCTGGGCCGCGGCCCCTTAAACGCCCGGGTCGGAGCACATCTCGTTATAGAACATGCAACCTCGACCCCCACCCCCTCCAGCCCAAGGAGAAATAAACCAGAAGGGAAATTCTTTAGCAGGGACTGCGGGTTTTCTCTTGGAGGGGAGTGGGAAACCTGCTACAATTTTAATCAGCCGGGTGTAGGGAGTGGGGGCTCAGGGAAGCGATGCAGCCATTGGCTACTGTAGCTGGAGGGAATCGTGACTGTAGGAAAGCCTCTCCTCCGCCCACCCGGCTTTCACTGCCCGCCCCCCGCGGCCCTTTCTCTCTCGCCTTCTACTTCGGGCGCTAGGATCCCCCGCGCCTGCGCAGAACTTTCCCTCTTCCTCCTGCTGAGGGGACTAAATGTTACGTAACTGAGTAGACAGGTGCTTGGAGCAAAGGGCGGGATTTTCTTCCCGGGCTGGGGGTAGAGAAGGGTCGAGGGCTACCGGGTGAGGGGTGTCCTATAAGCTGGAGAGGCCTATTTTTTTTTTCCAGGACTGGAGGAGGAGAGAAAGGAGCCTCTAGAAATGCCTTCTTTGGGTTGCATACCAAGCAGGTAACTAAAGTGAGCTACCTTTCCCCTGCCCCCCACCTCCAACGATCCTGCGCCCTGGGACTGGGCAGAAACCGCGGGAAGGGCGCGAAACCGCCTGGCTGGGAGCAGGAGTGGGGACCGAGCGACCCTTCCTCACTCCTTCCTCCCCCCGAAGTGCATTCCTGGGGATCAGCACGTGGTTCTTTAAAAGTAGCCGGGGCCCGCCCCAGTTCTGAGCGCGCCACCTGTGTGCTGGTGCTGGCCCAGCAGGGGGCCGAGAGATTGCAGGGCTCGGTTCCGAAGGCTTGGGGCCTCCTAGTTCCCCCATTCGCAAAATAAAAGCACCCACTCCAAATCGGAGTGTTATTGAGAGGGAAAGAATCTTAAGGCCAGCCGGCATTTATTAAGCGCCTATTCTGTGCCAGGCGAGGGACCCGGAAAGGTTTACTGCGGAAAGTGGAATCTGAGCTACTGAGTCTTGAGGGAATTCGGTAAATCTTCAATTTAAAACTGGAAGAATTTAGAGGACACCCAGCCCAACTCTTCATTTTACAAATGATGAAACTGAGGCCCAGAAAGATTAGTTTGTAAATTTCTTGAGCATAGGGATTGTTGCATTTTTTTTGTAACCCTGTTGCCGTAGTGCACGGTAGTAGTCTAATAAATGTTTGATTTGATAGCCTCGGGCAGTAAATGGATTTGAATTTAGTTCTTTCGATGTCGAAGGAGAAAGGGTTTGAAGCCAAATCGTTGATTCATTGCTCTTCAAAACCTGGATTATTTTTGCTGTTCCCGGTGAGTGGTGATACAGCCGGCCCGGTGGGGGCGGGGATTGGGGGTTCTTCAATGGCTGGTGCACTTACTAAACTACCTGGATCCCTCTTATTCTTCTGTTTGCTTATTGCAGGTTTGGGGGCTGGGGGAAAGGAAGTCGCAAAGGTTCCCCCAGCCACCCCTTGCCATTTTTGGTTTTTGCCTCCAGGCAGGCTGCTGCTAAAAGGAACGCGCACACCTAGGTGGCAATCGCAACTGTTCCGAATTATTCCTTTTTTGGGTAGCCTGGAAAAAAGCTCCCTCTCCCGCCCAGAGCTGAAAACGCCTCCTTCCTGGAGCTGCAAACAGCAATACGTTCCACTAAAATCATCTTCCAAATACCCGTGCCTATCTGTACCGGCTCGGTTATTATCCCGTGACCCTGGGCAATGCTGTTTGATTCTTGGACTTCAACGTCTTCGCCTGTGAAATGAAACGTTTGTCTCTTAATCTCTTAAGGTCTCTTAATGCCCCAACAGCCTGTGATTCATAACTACACAATAGAATCTTTAATTCGATAGAGAAACGAGGTTTGGTATTTCCTCACCCATTAATAATACCTGTCCAGAGATGGAAGGAGGTCTATATTTACATTTAGACATGCGCCTTTAAAAAAAAAACCCATTAAAAAAAAAAACCACCACCAAAACCCGAGTCTATTCATGTTTTCACTCAGCCCTCCACAATCAGACTCCAACCTGTTATCTCAAAACATTGCCCATTACATCCTCCACCTTTGGCTGGATAATAATAACTGCCGTTTCCAGAGCGATTTAAGGTTTGATTGACCCTATGTCACATTTCTTCCCCTCCCATACTACAGCTCTGATCAAATAATAAAAGAGTCACATTTCTATATGTGTTAAGGTTTACAAAGCTTCATTCACAACAACCCTGTGACTTAATGTAGACAAGATACAAACAAAATTGTACTGTGTAACATCCCAGAATAGAGGCAGTTGGTAGTTCAGTGGTTAGAATGCTGCATCTAGGGGAGGGGGAAAGGCCAGAACCACCCGAGTTTCAACCCATTCTTCATGGGACAATCAAGCATTTATTAAGCATCCACAATGAGCCAACCACTGCTAAACCTTGGGCCTACAAAGACAAAAATGAGTCCCTGCCCCTAACCATTCTAAAAAGGGAAACAGCATGTTTATGTGTATATGTAGATAGACATTGGACTAGGTGGTGCAGTGGATAGAGTGTCAGGCCTGGAGTTAGGAAGACTTCTCTTCCTGAGGTCACATCTGGCCTCAGACTTGCTAGTTGTGTGACCCTGGGCAAGTCACTTCACCCTGTTTGCCTCAGTTTCCTCATCGGTCAAATGACCTGGAGAAGGAAATGGCAAAGCACTCCAGTATCTTTACCAAGAAAACCCCAAATAGGGTCACAAAGAGTCAGACACAACTGAAACAAGTGAACAAATGGGAATAATGATCGCACCTGCCTCCCAGGGTGCTTGTGAATCTCAAACGAGATAATAATTATAAATTATAAAGCTGCCTAGCACACAGTAAACAGTGTATAAATGTTAGCTATTATTATGACACTTGCTAGCCTTAGACACTGGCTGTGCAACCCCAGGCAAGTCACTTAACCTCTTAGCCTCAGTTTCCTCGTCTGTAAAATGAGCTTAATAATAAATAGCATGTATGTTCCAGGATTGTTGTGATGCTTCATTATATAGGATGTTGTGTCAAGTGCCTAACTATATAAATGTTAGCTGTTGTTATTATTGTTATGAAGATTTGTTGAATGAACGAATGAGTTAGTGAATGATCACAAGTTTCCCGTGTTATCTGCCCCACTTTTCCTCTGCCAACCTCTTCTCTAAGACTCTCCTTTTCAACACAAGGCTCTGGTTTTCCCATCTTCTGTTTTTACTGATTTTGCAACACCCTCTCCCTACCCCACACCCCACTTCTGCTCCCAACCTGTGGCTTTGTGACTTCCTCCAGCATGCCTCAGCAACTCCCAAGTAGGATTCAGAGAAGGCAGATGTTAGAGGTTACTAAGGGTTGAGGCTTATTGGGTTGAGAACTGTGGAAGAACCACTGGACGAGGAAGTCAACTATGAAAAAATAGAGTGCACCTCTAAAATCGACAACCATGGATTCAAGACCATAATAATTGCAAACTTGGAGGCAGGGGCGGGGGCGGGGGGGAGAGTAGTATGGCATAGTCAATAAAACTTTGGTCCCAATCTCCCCTCAGTTACACACTGGTCAAGTCACCCTGGGGAAGTCACCCAACCTGGCAACTCTCTAAGATTGTAGAGTGACGACCTGCATGGCTACAGGGAGTCTCTTTATCCAGAAGTTCCTTATTTAATAATGAAGACTAGCAATTATGGAGCACCTTAATCTATGCCATATACTTACAATCTCAGCCCAGGGCTTTTCCCCTGTCCTTATGGTAAAACCCTTTAACATACATTATCCCACTTAGTCTTCATCAATCCTGTAAAGGATGGGGGTTTAGTACAAATATTATCCCCATTTTGAGAAAGAGGGAGCAGGTGCAGGGGAGTTAAAGCCCTTGCCCTAGAGTCACACAGCTAGTGAATGTCCAGTCAGAATTTGAACCAGTGTAACTCAGACCAATATTGTTTCCATTACACCAACACCTAGCACCATGCTTGGCACATAAAAATAATTGATAGTCAGTAGTATTTATTAAGAGATGGCTCAGCAAATAGTGCTGGGTCTGGAGTCAGGAAGACATGAGTTCAAATCCAGCCTCAGAGGCTTACTAGCTGTGTGATCCTGGGCAAGTCACTTAACCTCTGTTTGCCTAATCCACTGGAGAAAGAAATGCCGAACCATTCGAGTATCTTTTCCAAAAAAACCCCAAAAACAATCAGAATCACCAAGAGCCAGATACAACTGAATGACAACAACAAATATACCAAGGATGCTGGCCTCCTGGCTGTTCCATGAACACAAGACAGCCCATCTCTTGGCTCCTGGCATTTACTCTGGCTGTCCCACATGGCCTGGAATGATCTCCTTTCTGTGCTCTTACTACTGACCACTCTGGCTTCCTTTAAATCTCAACTAAAATCCCACTATCTAAAGGAAACCATCAACAGCCCCTCTTAATTCTAGTGGCTTCTAGAATTATTGTTTCCTATTTATCCTGTATGTAGCTTGCTTCATATATATCTGTTTGCATTCTGTCTCCCCTATTAGATTGTAAGTTCTCTGAAGACAAGGACTATTATTTTTGCCTCTTTTTGTATCCCCAGTGCTTGGCACAGTGCCTGGCACTAGTAGATACTTAACAAATATTTACTGATTGAAGTGCAAGGTACCGTGCTAAGCACCAAAGATAGGGAAAAAAATGACCAAGACAGGCGAAAGACAGTCCCTGCTCTTCTAAGAGGGCCTGAAAGCCTATGGACTATGAAGTCTAAAGGGGGAGGTGATATGTATACAACTAATAATAGCTAGTATTTATATGTAGTATGCATGTGTTTATGTATATGTGTTCTATATTCCTATATGGTATATATAATATATATAGTGCTATATTTCTATATAGTATATATGTGTTTATGTATATGTGTTCTGTATTCCTATATGGTATACATAATATATATAGTGCTGTATTTCTATATATTATATAGTATATACGTGTTTATGTATATGTGTTCTGTATTCCTATGTGGTATATATAATATAGTATATATAGTGTTATATTTCTATATATTATCTAGTATATACATGTTTATGTATATGTGTTCTGTATTCCTATATGGTAAATATAATATAGTATATATAGTGCTATATTTCTATATATTATATAGTATGTATGTGTTTATGTATATATTATATATAATATGTATAATATAGTATATGTAATGCTATATTTCTGTATAGCACTTTAAGGTTTCTAAAGCTCTTTACAAATATCTCATTTCTCAGTCCTGGGAGGTAAGTGCTATTACTATCTCCACTTTATAGATGAGAAACTGAGGCAGGCAGAGATTAAATGATTTGCTCAGGATCATACAACTAGTAAGTTTCTGAGGCTGGATTTGAACTCAGGTCTTCCTGACTCTACCTAATCTATCCACTGTACCACCTAATTACTTCTAATAATTAATTATTAATATATAACATAATATAATAATATTATATAATATAAAATATTAATATAATAATAGCTGATAAAATTTGAACGAATAAAATGATGCCCCTCACAGAAAGGAAGTAAAATCAGTTAGGGAGTTGATGGACTGAGAGAGTAGGGAAGCATTGAATTCAAGGTTAATAGTCTTAGAAATAGAAGTAACCTTAGAGGCCATCTACTTCAATTCCCTCATTTTACAGGTGAGGGAACTGAAGCTCAGGAAGCTTGTGACAAAGATAATAAAAATCAGACCCAGGATTTGAGCCCAGGTCCTCTGCCTTTAGAACTAGTTCTCTTTCTGCTGAACCACATTGTTTTCCAAGAACAAGAGAGATTGTGCAGAATATGAGAGACAGCAGAGGGCGTGGGGGCAGGGCGGGGGAGGGAAGGAAAGGGGAGAAGGGGAGAAGGAGGGAGAGGGGAGAGAGAGAAAAGAGAAAGGGGCACAGAGAGAGACAGAGACATACAGAGAGAGAAGACAAGACTGTGGTTAGAGATGAGAATGTGAGAGTTCAGAACCTTGGGGGTGGGGTGCAGTTCTGCTCAGAGGTAGGGTGAACAAGGAAACTGTAGGGGTTTAAGAGTAAAGAGGCAAGGGCATAAACAAGTTCACTAGCAGACAACATATGTTGGGTGGAGAGGAAGACTGTAAACCAGGTACTAAAGTCACTGAAGATAGTGGAAGACTGTCCCATAGGTCACACCATGACAGCATAGATCAAAAGAGGACCGTACAATCAGATGGAATGTTTCTGGCACTGAATTACAGAGGAGGGGAGGTCATTGAAAGATGAGGACAGAGCAAAGGTCCTGAAGGTTTGGCTGATGATTACTCGTGGCCTTTGGTCTTCAAGGTGTGAGGAGGAATAGTCAAGTACCTAGGGGTAAATGAAAGCAGATCAAGTCCTCAAGGAAAAAGGCAGGTTTCACCTAGGGCCGGGGGATGAGACAAGTACTGTATAGTACGAAGATTTAGAGAATGAAAGGTTTGCTAATAATGGCGGAAGGGAGGGGATGAGCCAGGAAGAAGGGGCTCTACTGGGCACAGTGAAAAAGGCAGAGGGAGGAATTTAGGGACCAGGAGGGGTAGGATTTTGGGGAATAAGAATGGGAGAGACCTTCTGGCTTTGAAAGTCGAAGGACCTGGTTTCAAATCCTGGCTCTGCCACTTACTTCCTGTGAGACTCTGGGCAAATCACAACCCTCTTTTGTAACAAAGAAAAAGTACATAATCAAAACCAATTTGTTGTATATGCAAAATTCTGAACCTGTAGCCACATACCCCAGTTTCTCCCTAGAGAAGAGAGAGGGATAACTCCTCTCCAGGAAGAAGATTGGTTATTAGAATTAAATCGATATTTGAGTTGGCTGACTTTTAATGTTGTTCTGATTTATTTATTCTAGTCTATACTGTTCTACTGGTTTTTCTTGCTTCAGGCTGTATCGGTCCATAGGAGTCTTCCCTTGTCTCTCTGAAATCCTCTCATTTGTCCCCTTTCTTGTTGCTCGGTCATATTCCATTACATCTATATACCACAGTTTGTTCAACCATTCCTCAATCTAGGGGCACCCACTTCATTGCCTCAAAAGAGTACTACTATGGATATTTTGGGCTATGTTTTCAATCTTGGAGGTACCTGGGTCAATCTCCATGGGTTTAGAGCTAGAAGAAATCCTAGAGACCGTCAAATACAACAGTTGAAGAAATTGACACCTAGGGAGGTGAATGGATTTGCACCACAGTTGGTCAAAGGGTCTGGATGTTTTAGTGACATTTATCTCATATGCAAACTGTTTTCCAGAATGGGTGGACATGTGGTGTTTGCCTGTCTTCTTGCAACTCCTCCTAACACAGACCATTTTCTACAGTCCCTCCAGCACCGGCTAACTCTGTCCAATACTATCTCTGCCAATTTCCTGGGAAGGAGGGAAAACCTTAAAGTTGTTTTGATTTGCATTTCTCTTAAAATGAATGATTTGCAGCTTTCCCAATTTTTGTAAATGACAATAGGAAGGGGGAGTGGTTGGGAGAAGATAGACAGTAATCCCTTTCCTAGCAAGATAATAAATTAGCCAAACTGAATTAACACTGTGAGGCAGTTTATCTCCCAGAAGCTCATTCTTTTGATACTTTCATACTTAGACTTCCACTTTTTGCACTTCTCTATGAAAATAAAGAGGGGAAGAGGAACCTGTGAGATTAGTTTCTACATGGAAATATCTGCAACAGTTCAGTCATTTTAGTTGTGTCTGACTTTTCATGACCCCCATCTGGGGTTTTCTTGGCAAAGATACTGAAGTAGTTTGCCATTTCCTTTTTCAGGCAAACAGGATTAAGTGACTTGCCCAGGGTCATGCAGCTAGTAATTGAGGCCAAATTTGAATTGAGGAAGATGAGTCTTCTTGACTCCAGGCTTGAAGTTCTGTCTACTATGACTAGCTGCCTATACATGCATCACTAATTAAATCAAGCTCACTTACTAATTTGTTAGAAAACAGATTACCATCATAGTGTCTCCCTACCCTATAACTCGTAGGGTAACATTCACTTAGCCTGTCTTCTAGGGATTCTAGTCCTATTGTGAAACATCCTGTGTGGAACAGTGCTGAGAAATACTTAACCGTTTCATAAGAAAGAGATTTCCCTAAAGCATAGGTCTGACTATGTCACTCTTCTTTTCAGTAGATTCCAGTGGCTACCTATTACCGTATACTGGACAGTCGGCTGAAGCCCTTCTCAAAATCATGTTTTTAGATACATAAAATACATACCAATTATATTGAAAAAGTTATCAACCTATTAAAAAATATCAAGGATTTCAGGTTCAGAATCAGGGTCTGCGGGGTGGCATTTGTAGCCTTTCACAACCTGGCTCTAGTTGACCTTTCTAGGGTCATTGTGCATGACTCCTCTTTCTACATTCTATGGTCTAGCCAAATTGTCTTTCTCGTTCCCCACGTATTCTAGGTGCCTGCGTCTCTGTACGTGTACGCGAGCTGCTCCTCATGCCAGGAATGCACTCCCCTCTTAGAACCCCGAGCTTCCTCCAAAGCTCAGCTAAAGCACCGCCTCCTACATGAGGCCTCTCCTGATTGATCCCAACTGTGCCTGGTTCTCCTGGATTTATCTTGTCTGTATTTACATTTACTCATACAGGCACATGGTGTTTCTTAGGATGGAATGTAAACTCCCAGAGGGCAGGAACTATGTGACTTTTGTGTCTCTGGGTCTCCGTGTCCTAGCCCAGTGCCTGAAACACAGTGACCTTTTGACAAGTATTTACTGATTAAGCATGCTTCCTTATTCCACAGGAGCTGGTTGGCTGCCTCCATAACATGGCCAATGTTTCCTCAGGGACTTTACCTCTTTCACTAGGTGTCAAGGGCAGTAAATAGACTGCTGGACTTGGAAGACTGGAGTTCAAATCCAGCTTCAGACACTTAGTAGCTGTGTGACCTTGGGCAAGTCAGGCAACTTTTCTTGACCTCAGTTTACTTGTCTGTAAAATGGACATAATAATAATACCTATGTCCCTGCTAGGCAACTACGTGGCTGGGGGGATAGAACACCAGGCCTGAAGTCAGAAAGAATTGAGTTCAAATATGGGCTCAGACACTAGCAGTGCGATCCTGGTCTAGTCACTTAACCCTGTTTGCCTCGGATTCCTCATCTGTCAAATGAGCCAGAGAAGGAAATGGCAAACCACTCCAGTCTCTTTGCCAAGAAAACCCCAAGTGGAGTTATAAAGAGTCAGACATGATTGAAGCAACTGTGCACCTCGCTGCTAAGATAAAACCTGAGATAATATTTGTAAAGTGCTTTTGCAAACATCATACTGCCATATAAATGGCCGCATATTAGTATAGCATAGCATAGTATAGTATTATGTAGGTATGTGCACAGTCTAACACTTGTATAAAAGAAATGATGACTCCACTCAGCAGGAACAACTTCCAGCAACTCATCTTCTCACACCAAAAGGTGGAAATAAGATGTGTGGGGCTAGGCCAGGAATACTTTAATGAGCTTTGATCAGGTATCCCTAAGCTATTTTTGTGTTGTGAACCCCTTTGGCCATCTAGTGAAGTCCATGGATCCCTTCTCTGAATCATATTTTCAAATGCATAAGATAAAATGCATGGGATGACAAAGGAAACCAATTAATTTTAAATAAAAATTAATTTTTTTCCCCAATCCAAGTTCATAAGCCCCCTGAAATCCATCCACATAAGGCTTATGGATCTCACATCAAGAACTGGCTTAGAGGGTTAATTGAATTCACTGAATTTGGATATCCTACTGAGAGTTAAGGGTACCTCTGAAAATGTCAAAACTCCACTCAGTAGAAACTTGTTACTTGGTTGGCCTCTAAGGCAGGTTTATCCCGTAGCCCAATTCTAGCATTATAATGGTTTAGACTGTCTTTATTGGATAAATTTACACATATAGTAGGCATTTAATAAATAGTGACTTTGAAGAGAGTAGAATGGAGAATTTGCCAGGATAAAATAGGGTTCTCATTGGGAGCCCCAGGATTTCAGTTTTATAGAGAAATTAACAAAGAGAGCACAGGCTTACCAGACATCTGGTTTTGATGTTGATAACGAAGAAATTGAGTTTTTACTTCAACATCATGAAAAGTTTTGTTAAATGTTTGGGAAGGAAAGGGCAGCCACCTGAATTCTAGGGATTGCTAAATTGTCCAAAAGTTGAATGTTCATATGGCTGGGTCCTCTTATGCTTACGCCTCTACCAAGCCTACCAAGACAGAGCATTCTTACCCCTACCTCTACATCCTCGAGTTTGGGGCTTTGCTGAAGGGGACCTTGAAGTTCTGCTAAGGAGGACTACAATGCCAGAGGTGAAGTATTCTTATCACGAGCTATCATTCTAATTGAGAAAGCAGATAATGTGTGTAGGTGAGCTAAGCTCCAGGCATATGGTAGGGGCTAGGAATCCTTTGTGGGCAGCTAGGTGGACAGAGTGCAGGGCCTGGAGTCAGGAGGACCCGAATTCAAATGTGACCTCAGACACTTACCAGCTGTGTGACCCTGGACAAGTCACTTCATGTTGTTTGCCTCATTTTCCTCATCTGTAAAGTGAACTGGAGAAGGAAATGGCAAACCACTCCAGTGTCTTTGCCAAGAAAACCCTAAATGGGGTCATGAAGAGTCAGATAAGACTGAAATGACTGAACAACAGGAGTCCTTAGGGTGCAGTGTCAGGAATAGGAAACTCTGCTGGGACATTGTTAGGGGAGGGTATTGGGGGAAAGGGTTCCAAGCCTCTCCAGGCTTTGCCTATTTAGCACTTTGTAGTAATCCCTGGGTTTTGGGCTGGGGCCATTTAGGGATGGAAGGTTTAGAGGATTTCTGCTCTATTATTATCTCTGTTTTATAAATGAGGAAACTGAGGCTGACAATGCTTACATGAATTTCTCAGGGTCACAGATCTACTGTCTAAAGAGGAATTTGACTCCAGATCCTCTTGACCCCAGATCTAATGTACTACCCCCTAGACCAAGAGATGTCAAACACAGGACTCACAAAACTCCCCAGTGCCCCAAACCCTATTAACATGTAACTGGGAAATATTTAACAAAATACATAAGACTACAATATAACACAGATAATGTTAATCTGTGATTTTCTAAGTCAATATGCGGCCTGCAGGGATCCTTATGTATTGGATAGTGGCTCCCATTCCTAGTTTAGTTGGACAGGCAATGCCCCAGACCCCAAGGCCTCCAGAGTGGGTTGAGTTCTGAGAAATCCGAGGTACATAGCTAATAAGTATCAGAGAAAGGATTTAAACTCTTCTTGACTCTACACATACCTGAATTTATTCAGTCATACCCCAATCGGTGGGTCCCTGCTTTGTTTCTAGTGTTTTGAATAGCTTAAGTTAAAATCATACTGTCCAAAATGCCAATACTGTTCATGAGGTTTTCTTGGCAAAGATACTGGAATGGTTTGCCATTTCCTTCTCCAGTGGACTAAGGTAAACAAAGGTTTGCCCAAGGTCACACAGTTATAAGTGTCTAAGGCTAGATTTGGATTCTGGTCCTCCTGATTCCAGGGCCAGCACCTAGCTGCCCTGAGGTATGGTGCAATGGAAGGAATGCTACATTTGGAGTTGGGGGCCATGAGTTCAAATCCTGATCTAGACACTTACTATGTGTGTGACCATTTCCTCATCTGTAAAATGAGGGTGGATGTGTGCATTAGGTAACCTCTGTCTCTAGGATTCTGTGATCAGTGATCATCTCGGGGCTATCTTCTTTCCATCCAAATGAGCTCCTTACCTGCCTTTAATAGCACATACTCAGATAAGACAAGACAAGGGAATTCTAGTAAATGAACTTCATGATGGAAGGGACTCAGGTTAGGGAGAAGTAATTTGCTGGCTCGTGGTAAACCTAATGCTCAAATACAGGCTTCAGGGCAGGGAGGGAAAGGAAGTGAGAAATGACATTTCTCTTCTTTCTAGAGGCTCTTTGAATGAAACCTTCCCCCAGCATGTCTAAAAGGAGCCTATCTCTTGATAAACATCCTACTTCCTTAATTCTCTAATCTCTCTGCCTCCCCTCCCATTGCACACAAACTCCCTTCCTCTGTCTCAGATTACCACTGCCCTGAAATGATACACAAATCATTCCCCCTTCCTCCTCCCCACCCCAGTTCTTCTAGTGCTAGCTCAGGCATTTGGCCTCAATCAATCAACAAGCATTAATTAACCCATTACTAGCTCTCCCCCACCACCACCCCTACCACCTTTTCTCAGAATGGAGGATACCACAAACTTAACTTAATTCCTGTAGGGAAATTTTTAAAAGGTTATATAATTAATACAGAGACAGTCTGGTCTGAGGGACACAGTTTCAGCCTTCTAGTTAGGAAGGCCTGAATTCAAATCCTACCTCTGATCAACATAACAATAAATGTTATTGTGACCCTGGACAGTTCGCTTAAAGTGTGTTCCTCAAATAGCTTTTTAAGACTTATCTAGGTGGTTGTATACTACTTATAGTCTGCATTGTGATTTCTCCAGACTGAAAATACAGATAATTACACTACCACCACCACCACCACCACTACTACTACTACCACCACCACCACCACCACCATCACCACCACCACCACCATCACCACCACTACTACTACTACCACCACCACCACCATCACCACCATCACCACCATCACCATTACCACCACTACCACTGCCACTGCTGCTACTTTAGTTGTTCTTGTTCAGTGTTGTTCTAGTCTTCAAGACCCCATGGCCCACAGTATGTCAACACCTGGCATGGGGTTTTCTTGGCAAAGGTACTGGAGTGGTTTGTCATTTCCATCTCCAGCAGATTAAGGCAAAGAGGGGTTAAGTGGCTTGCCTAGGGTCACACAGCTCGTAAGTATCTGAGGCTGGATTTGAACTTAGGTCTTCCTGACTCCCAGGTCTACTAAGCCACCTAGCTGCCACTACCACTATTATTACTATTACTATTACTAGTTATAAGGTAACTAAGGTTTATAAAGTTGTATAGTAACTAAGCACTTACAAAGCACTTTGTATCTATTATCTCATCTTATTTTGGTCCTCAACAACCCTGAGAGGTAAATGCTATGATTATCCCTGTTTTACAGATGAGAAAACTGAGCCAGTGAATGGTTAAGTGATTTGACCAGAGTCAAAGATCTAGTAAGTGTCTGATGCAGGATTCAAACTCAGGTCTTCCTGATCCCAGGTTCAGAGTTCACTTTGCCACCCACCAGTTATGTTTCTAAGAAAAGAGAAAAAGGGAAAACCATGAAGTATTACTCATTTGATAGTTTCTCCCTGACAGAGTCGAATTCATAACGATTGAGAGGCAGTCTATAATTGAAAAATTGCTGGACTGAAAATCTCTCCACTTCCTGACTTCCCTGGTTTTCTTCAAGTCCAAGCTAAAATTCCACTTTCTGCAACAAAGCCTTTTTTGATATCCAGTATCAGACACAACTGAAATGACAAAAAAAAAAAGAAGAAGAAGCTATTATCCCTTAATGGGCAACTAGGTGGTACAGTTAGAGTGCTGGGCCTGGAGTCAGGAAGACTCATCTTCCTGAGTTCAAATCTGGCCTCAGACACTCCCTAGCTTTGTTACCCTGGGCAAGTCACATAACCCTGTCTGCCTTAGCTTCCCCATCTGTAAAATGAGCTGGAGAAGGAAATGTCAAATCACTCCAGCATCTCCACCAAGAAAACCCCAAAATGAAGCCGTGAAGAGTAGGGCACGACTGAAATGACTCAACAACATTTATGTGGTTTGCAAAGTGCTTTGCATATGTTATCTCATATTTTTAGTAAAATAAGATATCAAAGGAACATGTAGCTAGTAGAGAAGCTATTTTTAAAATGTATTCATTTACTTATTAGTTCAGAAGAGTCTTTATTATTTTTCCCACATTCAAAATTTATTTTTAGAAAGTTTTATTGATATCTTTTTACTTTTATATCATCTTTATTTCTAATTACAGTCTTCCCCACTATGTTTCCCAGAAAGACATGCCTTGTAACAAATTTTTTTTTTTTAAGGAAAAAAAAACAGCTCAGCCAAACTAACCAACACACGTTAGTTGAGTCTGATAGCATATATGATGTTCCATACCCACAGTCCCCTACCTCAAAAGCAGTCATTTTAGCCAATGATACAATCAAGTCACAATTAACGATTACTGATCTGAAGTATAGTATTACCACAAACATTTAGCAAATACTGTGCAATTGACAGCACTCAAATAAAGTATGGTGTACAGTACTGGGTATAGCCATTGGGAAGACCTTTCAGCTTCTCATATCATACCAACTAGCCATGTGGATAAATTTACTGAACTTTGAGTAATTCCTTAGGTCTTAATTTATTATGTTTTGTGGTGATTGAAGGAAGTTCCAGCACTAAAGAAACTGATCAACAAAAATTACCATACTCTGCTTATTGCACTGGTCATTAAACCTTCTGAACATACTTTCTGAATAACCCTTCAAAGTACTTCAAGCCTTCCATGAGTTTTTCAGTGTAGGTAATCCCTTCACCAGCTCAGATGACAATCCCCAAGCTATATGGTAGATGCTCCTTGAAAACTGCTCTGGTCCAAAATATTCATCACCCTGAGGCTCATCTATCTGGTGAGAAACTTCTCTCAATGTCATTGAACTGGTCTCCAAACAATAGATGTTCAGTCTACCACTAAGTCTACATTTCAAGCCTTAGATCCATGGCCCAAATCTATTTTAGTCAACAGGCATTTATTAAGCACCTACTGTATACCAGGTGTTGTGCTAAGCACTGGAAATGCAAAGAAAGGCAAGAAAGCAGTCCTCCCTCTCAAGGAGCTCACAGTTTAATGGGGAAGACAACATGTAAGCAACTATGAACAAAAAAGATACAGACAGGATAAAGTGGGGGTAGTCTCAGAGGAGGCAGCAGCGCTGCTGCTGTTTAGGTGTGTCCAATTCTTCATGACTCCTTTTGGGGGGTTTTCTTGGCAGAGATACTAGAGTGGTTTGCCATTTCCTTTTCCAGTTCATTTTACAGATGAGGAAACTGAGGCAAACAGTGTTAAGTAATTTGCCCAGGGTCACACAACTAATGTCTGAGTTTTCCTGTTTCCACGCCCAGTATTCCACCCACTGCACCACCTAGCTGCCCATGTAAATGTTATCTATTACTATGCTGAGAACATCTAATCCAATCTACCTGAAGAAGAACTCTTTTATACCATCACAAAGAAATAGTTAGCACTACGATATTTTGATATGCAAAAGTTGTTTCTGCTGTAGAAATTGATCTATGCCTAGTCAAGGGGGAAGACGTCCACAGAATTTATCAGAGAGACGTTCCAAGTTTCTAGATGGAAGGCAGACCAGTGGGGATACTTCAGTGAGTTGAAGCCTGGCAAATGCAAGATAAATGCTCTCTCTACTCATTTGGCAAAAGCTTCTCCCACTCACTCTACACCAAAGGTTTGACTCAAATTGGGGATTACAAAGGGGTTGTTGCTCTTTCATATTTGCGGAGGAGTGAGTAGAAATTTTTTTTCCAGTAACAGTTGGGTGGAAGGTGCTGGTGGCCAGTGAATAATCCAATTTGCAGAAATTAGTGCTCCCATGAGGGTTGAGGTCTTCTTAGGGAGAAGAAGTGCATTCCCTCCAGGTATCAGTACAGAGCCCCAGTTGTGCTAGCCTGGTTACAGCTCTATACGGTTATAACTACCTGGCTTATAATAAGATTGATTTCTTAAAATCACATTGGAAATGGACTTTCTCATTTCCAACTGTTCCTGGTGGGTTTTCCATCATTATAACCCATTTACAGGGAAATGTTAAAAGTATTAAGTATCACTATTATTAAGATGATTCTGCTCATAATGGGCATCCTCAGATGATGATTAAGACAAGTTTATCGATCTGTTCCAGTGAAGAAAGGGTTGGGTTGAATTTGGAGTCAAGAACACCTGAGTTCCAATCCTGCCTTAGATCCTTATAATCCTGGGCAAGTCATTAAACCTCTCTCAACCTCCATGTCCACATCTGTAAAGTGAAGGGGTTGGACTTAATGCCCTTTAAGGTCCCTTCCAGCTTTCAATCTATGATCCTAAGAAAGATAAAGGCAAGTTGGCCTTGTGGATAGAGCAACAGACCTAGAGTTGAGAAACCTAGGTTGTAATACTGCCTCAGATACTTATTTGTAGCATATGGTCATGGGTAAGGTACATAAACTAGCCTCAGTTTCTACATCTGCGATATAGGGATAACAATACTTTAATAACTTCACTTACTAGCTGTGAGACCCTGGGCAAGTCACTTCACCTTATTTGCCTCAGTTTGCTCATCTGTAAAGTGAGCTGGAGAAAGAAATGGCAAACCACTCTCTCTCTCTCAATATCCCTATCCTTCTCTCTGTCTCTGTCTCTCCCCCTGTCTGTCTCCTTTTCTCTCTCCATTTCTCTCTCTCTCTCTCTCTCTCTCTCTCTCTCTCTCTCTCTCTCTCTCTGTCTGTCTCTCTCATTGCCTTCCCCCACCCCACACTCTGCCCCCAAACAAAAAGCACTCTGACGTGGGCTTTTTCCACCCATCTCATAGAGCTTCTGAGGGTTGGAACACTCCTTCATCTCACTGTGATTTCACTTTTCTCTAAGTGAGAGTGGCAGTAAGTGCTCTTTGGAGGAAAGCCTCCATGGAAATGCTGAGCACTCTCAGCTCAGAAATGTCATTTCTATTACAGTTTTCCAAGTAAAAGTATTTTAGCAACATCAGATGTAAAGCAACTTTCTTTACAGAATTTTTAAAAAATTTAACAAAATGAACCCTGACTTCCCATTGTCTTCCAGTGTAAAAATGGAGCCAGAAGAGTAGTGTTTGGTGCTGGGGATACAAAGGCGGAATTGAAATGACACCCCGCCTGTCCTCAGGGACCTTCTGTTCTATCAGGGGAGATAAATGGTACACACGTAAGTATGTACAAAATATATACAAGGTGATTTTGTCAGGGAGACACTGACAAAATTGGATTTGTTCTGTATGGCACCAGAAGGTAGAACCAGGTGGACTTGATGTCAAAGCAAAAAACAAAACAAAACAAAAAAAAAAAACAAACAAATCAAACCAAAAACCCCAAACTTCCTAACAACTGGAGCCATCCAGCCTTGGAAGATAGTGCATTCCCCAGCTCAGATAACAACTTGCTACTGGCTAGGCAATCCATTAAATTAGTCTAACAGCACATTGATGCTAGATGGGGATTGCAGAAGCGAAAAGATGCCAAGCCTTGAAATGAAGAGGTCTGACAGTGGGCTTTGAATAGCATTTATAAAATTGTATGGTGATTCCAGTGATCCTAACCTATTAATATATACAAATGCCCAGCCTTTAAAAAAAGACAACCAAATAATTGTTTAGGCTCATTTTTGACTACAAATCATGTAATGTTCTCAGAAGAATCAAAATTACAGGCGACTCAAAAGTCAATGGAAGGATGTAAGATAAATATTAGTATGATGCAGCATATTAGCACATATGATCAGGAAGGCAGGCAGGCTGGCCATATAGCCGGAGGGAGGGATAACAGATGCCCTGCTTGGTTGCTACATCTAGGGGCTGTAGGATACAAGAGCATTAGAGTTAAAAGACATGAGTTCAAATCCTGTCTCTGATGTTTACTAGGTAAACCTTAGACAAATTCCTTAGGGCCTAAGTTTTCACATCTGTAAAGTGATATGGCTGGGCTAGATTGCTTCTGAGGTCCCTCTCAGATCTGGTTCTGTGATTCAGGGTATTCAGAAAAATATCAAAAGTATCAGCTGAAGGCCTCCTGTGTGTTGGGTAAGTCTTCTTTGGAGGTCCTCTATGGAAAGATACAGGCAAGAATCACTCAGGATAAAAAACCTATGATGCTTTCTAAGACAATAGCCCAGTTGAAACATCCAAGGAAGGAAAACGCTTTAAACAAAGTGTGTTGGGGCACCTTCCTCCCCCACTTTTCAGGAGAGGTCCCCCAAGAGCAGTAGAGTCAAAGAAACTTCCTTGTGGGTCATATATTGATTTAGTAAATTCTTGTAACAGATATTTCTAGTTAAGCAAAACAAATTCTTACATTTTCTGTGTCTAAAAACGTGTCTTATTCTGAATCTTGAGTCCATTACCTCTCAGTCAAGAGATAGGTAGCATGCATCATCATCAGGCCTCTTGACTCATAACTGGTCCTTGTACTAGTCAGAGTTCTCAAGTCTTTCAGCACTGTTTTTCTTTACAGTGTTATTATTGTATCAATTGTCCTCCTGGTTCTTCACTCTTCATGAGTCCATATAGGTCTTCCAAGATTTCTCTGAAACCATCCATTTTATTATTTCTTATACATACATATGGATAGCCAGGTGGATAAAGTGCCTGGCCTGGAGTTGGGAAGATTCATCCTGAAGAATTCAAATGTAGCCTCAGACACTTACTAGATGTGTGACCCTGGGCAAGTCACTTAAGCCTGTTTACCTCATTTTCCTCATTTGTAAAATGAGCTGGAGAAGGAAATAGCGAACCACTCCAGTATCTTTGCCAAGAAAACCCTATATGCAGTGGTGGGATCCAGCCAGTTCACACTGGTAACCAGTACCTAATTTTAGGTTGAGTTTAGTGAATCTGTTGTTAGCAGGGGCAGGGCCTGCACCTACCATGTCAGCAGCGTTGGGGCCTTGGTTCAGTTTCATGGAGAACCAATTGTTAATTTATTTGAATCCCACCACTGCCTATATGGGGTCACAAAGAGTCAGAAACAACTGAACAACATACATACATACATACATACGTATAGATAGATATAAAACATGATAGTATAATATACCACATGTTATAATATTCTTTTGCATTCATATACTATAATTTGTGTAGCCTTTCTTCAATAGAGAAATAGTTAAATAAATTCCCTAAGTTTCCAGGTCTTAGCTACTACAAAAAGATCTGTTATAAATATTTTTGTACAGAGAGATTTTTTTCCACGTGGTATAGGCCTAGGTGTGATATAGATTGGTCAAAGGGTTTGCACTGGTTAAGGACATGGGGGGTATAGTTCTGAACTGCTTTCCAGAATGACTGGCCCAGTTCAGGGCTCCATCAGCAGTGCATTAAGTTTCTGAGGCATTTTGCTTGATTGCACATGTATAACCTGCATCAAATTGTGGATATTAGAGTGGAACGGAGAGAATTTGGAGCTCAAAGTTTTAAAAAATGAAACTTAAAAATTGTCTTTACTTGTAATTGAGAAATAAAATAAAATAAAATACTATTTAAAAAAAAAGTTTCCAAAGCCCTTCCAAAAACTGTCATTTTTTTTCCCTCTTTTTGTCTGATGGATATGAGGCAGGGACAGAGCCACGGCCGTGTGACTGAGCAAACTATTTAACCTCTCAGTCCATTAGTTTGCATTTCTGTAATATTAGAGATTTGGAACATCTTTTCATATGTTTGATAGTTTGGATTTTTTCCTTTGAAAGCTGCCTATTAGAGTTTTGGACCATTATTTGTGGTGGAATGACTCCTTTTGGCAAGACTTGGACTGGCTGCCTTGTCAGGGGCGCTAAGGGACTAAAGACTTGGTCTCCCCTTCAGAATGGATGAAGCTATGACAGCAGCAGAATGGGAGAGGGGAATTTTTTCTGTTGCAGCAGCAGTTTTAAGTCTCTTTGGAGGAAGACTCAGGGAGAGAGTGAGTGGTGGCAGAAACAGATGGAGGATTATTTCCAGGAGACTTGAGTCTTTAGAGGCAGCTGTTGGTACAATGGATAGAGTGCTGGGGCTGGAGTCAGGAAGACCTGAGTTCAAATGTGACCTCAGGCACTTATTAGCTGTCTAACCTTGAGCAAGTCACTGAACACTGTTTGCCTCAGTTGCCTCATCTGTAAAGTGAGCAGGAAAAGGAAATGGCAAGCCACCCCAGTGTCTCTGCCAAGAAAATCCCAGTGGGGTCACAGAGAGTCAAACATGACCGAAAAACAACTGAACAACAGCTGTGTGAGTCCTGGTTAGTTACTAAATGTTTCTCTGCTATTTTAAATTTTGCTTCCTGGGTATTGATATTTTTAATGATTGTTTTTCTAGATAAAGATAACATCATTTTAATTGCATTCTGAGTTGGCATTTTTTTGCTGATCATGTTGATAAAGGGGTGGGGGAAACCAATGAGCAATTCATTAAACCAAATTTAATTGGCCAAGGAAATCTTTTTAGCCTGGTGATCAAAAGAATTGCCTGGGGGTTCAGAGCTTTATGAATTTTATTAATAATCTGCATTTTGAAGTTTTATCACTTTGTGGTGCCTGGCCCCTTTCCCTGGGCCAAAAAACCACTAAATCCTGTAAGCTAATCTATCTCCCAGCTCTCAGATCACTCTGTACCAGGAATCTTTGGATTTTTAGCTCTTCCCTGTTGCCCAGGTAAAAAAAGGGTAGGGGAATAGAGGCTGGGACCCCCAAAGAAGGCAACACCCTGAGTTGGCTCTTTTAGCTGAGATAGAAGAGGTCAGAGAGAATCAATTCTATTCATTCCCCAAAGGCTGGATGGGGAAAAATACTCCTTAGCCACACAGCCCTCCACAGTGGTATCTCCTGGGAAACAAGAATAAGCTTGGAATTTACAGTTTATTTTGGAAGCAAGTTAGAGAATATAAAACAAAAATCTCCACTCCATTTTAGTAGTTTTAAATTTTAAAGCTTTATTTCTGAAGAGCTAGATAAAAACTACTGACAAATGAATGCTTTTTTTTTTAAATTAAGGAGCTGAATTTGATTGAAGAGGAAGAAAGAAAATCTGAGGGAAATGGTTTTTATATCCATGAATCTATAAATACTGGGTTTACTTTGATGTGATGCTCTCGGGTTCCCATGGGATACCTCAGTCACATCATCCAAAGTACAGAGCCAGGCTTAAGCTTTAGGAAGGAAGGAAGGAAATAGACATCCCTTAAGTACCTCCTCTGGGTGAAGTGACTTACAAATATTACACTGGAGCCTCACAACAACCCTGGGAGGTAGGCGCTATTATGATCCCCATTTAACAGTTGAGGAAACTGATACAGAAGTTAAGTGACTTGCCCAGGGTCACACAGCCACTAGGTATCTGAGGCTGGATTTGAACTCAGGTCTTCCTAACACCAAGGCCAGTGGGCTATCCTCTTCACCACCTACTTGATTTAGAACGAAGAGTTGTCCACAATTTATTCATTCATAAGAGGCTTCAGAAGATCTAAGATTTCATTGGTACAGTTTTGCTAATCCAGAGAAACAATACGAGACTGCTTCTGGAGGCAGAAGACCTGGGTTCAAATCCCACCTCAGTTACTTCTTGAATTAAAGACCTTGAGTAAGTCCCTTAATCTCTTCCTGTCTCAATTTCCTCAGCTGTGAAATGAGTGGGGTGGGCTAGGTTTCTATTATTTGAGGTCCCTTCTTGCTCTGTGCTCCTGGGTTGAACATAACTTTTCTACTTCTTGGTCAACAGCTTAAAGAGTTCCTAGCACCCAAAACATTAACTTACAGAACTAATCTTCTAGGGATGAGGCCTCTGTGAATTTAAGGAGACTGGTCCTTTTACCCCCAGACACTCAGTCTATTTCCAGGCCTATACTGGCAGCCTTTACGTTGGGTAGATCCTGTCAGTACTTGAGTTCCATTGATATGGCCAGAAGCCCAGGGCCACCTCCTTGCCAGGATGAGGTATTGCAATATCCTGCAGTTTCAAGTAGGATGACTCCTTAGGGTCCCTTTCTGTTTTAAAGCTATGACCATGTGAACAAACACCAAGGATGAAGAGAACAAAGTGAGTGGATTTGGCGTTACTGTACCTAGATGTAGACAGGGTTAGCAATGGTGTCATCCAGTCCCCAACACCACCAGTAGCCAATCCATGCAAAGAATCAGAAGGGCTTATCTCATGAAGTGACTGGAACTCACTGGCCAGCTAATCAATTCTCACTGGCCAACGTGTTAGGAAAGACTCAGAGAATGGGCTTTTTCAGCTAAAAGGCAATTTGCTAAAATAACATCAGTTAGCATTAATGGGAATTCTATATCCCTCGTTCATCACTAGTCATCAAAAGGAAAATAGGCTGTAAGTAGGAAGCTGGATTGGACAAGAAATCCTTTAAACTAGCTAGTCGCTGTATTATAGGGTATCCCAAAAAGTTTTAGTGTAGAAAGCTTCAATAGCTTTGGGACACCTTGTATTATCATAGCATCATTGATGTAGAGCTAAAAGGGAACTCAGAGACCATCTAGTTCCATTGATTCTTATTCAGATTATATTATTATATTATTACCTTATATAATATTATTACAATCAACATTACTGCTACTATTGAGAACTTTTACATAGCATTTTAAGGTTTGTAAAGCACTTTACAAATATTATCTCCTGTCCTCACAACCCTGGGAGACAGGTGCTATTACTAACCCTATTTTACAGATGAGGAAGCTGAGGCAGAGAGCATTAGCCTCATGTGACTTGTCCATGATCACACAGCTAGTAAGTGTCTGAGTTTGGATTTGAACTTAAGTCTTCCTGACAGCAGTCCCCATGTATACGACTTTGATGCCAAGGACATGCAGGGAGGAAAGGATAGTGTGGACAGGAGGAAGAGTATGCAAAGTCACTTTGGAAGGTCATTTGGAGACAGTCCATGAAGAGCTTTAAAAAGGTTTTGGTTTCTAGGAATCTATATTTTAGGTTAGGAATCTGTATTTTATACTAGAGACAATAAGGAAACACCGAACGTTTATGAATGGCATGGTCAGATCTGTGCTTCAGGAAAGTTATTTTGGCAGCTCTCTGGATTGGTGATGAAGTACGGAGACACATCAGGCAGCTTTGTAGCAATCTAGGCAGGAAGTGGTGGGCATGAAGGAGAGTGGTACCTGAGTCTAGAGAAGGGTTTGAGAGGTGGGGAAATCTAATCAAGACTTGGCTACTGATTGGACATAGGAAATGAGGAAGAGGAAAAACAGGGATGATTCTGAGATTAGGAACCTGGGTGATTGATTGTAAGCAAGATGGTAGTCTTAAGAGAAATAGGGAAATTTGGAGGAAGGTCTGGTTTAGGGGAGGAAATAGAGTTTTGTTTTAAACACGTTGAGTTTGTGATGGCTATAGGCAGGGGTATGCTGGTAAATGTTTGACATCTGTTGTTGTCTTTGAGTTGTTTTTGTCCTGTCTGACTCTTCATGACCCCATTTGGGGTTTTCTTGGCAGAGATACTGAAGTGGTTTGCCATTTCCCTCTCCAGCTCATTTTACAGATAAGGAAATTGAGGCAAACAGGGTGAAGTGACTTGCCTAGGGTCACAAAGTAAGTGTCTGAGGTCAGATTTGAACTCAGGTCTTCTTGACTTCTGGCCTGGTACTCTGTTTACTGGGCTACCTAGCTTCCCTTAACCCTGTAACATCTAGCTCTTCAAAAAAAAGTTTTAATCTGCATTATTAACATTTTCACTACCATTTTTCTTAAATCTGCACAATCAACAAAACAATATATCAAGCCTAGGTTTTCTGATTTCTCACATGTAAATTCTCAAGCTGAGCATTTAACTATCAGGAGACAGAAAGAGCCAGGTCCAATACACAGGAATATTTAGGTTCTATCCAACAGGCAGTTAGTGATAGAGCACCAGAGTATAGGAGAGAGAGGAAGGCTAGATGTATAGATTTGAGAATCATCTGCATAGAGATGATAATTAAATCCATGGACACTGATGATTTCACCAAGAGTGAGGGTAGAGTGGGCCTTGGATATGGACTTGGGGATACCTCTAGTTGGGGGTGGTGGTAAATGATCTAGCAAAAAATAAAGTCTGAGAAGGAACAGTCAGATGGGTAAGAGGAGAACTAGAAAAGAATATTCCAACTTTTGAAAAACATGAGCCAGGGCAGCTAGATGTGCAGTGGATAGAGCATTAGTCCTGGAGTCAGGAGGACCTGAGTTCAAATTTGGTCTGAGACACTAGCTGTGTGACCCTGGGCAAGTCACTTAACCCCCATCTGCCCTCTTTCCTCCCCTCCCTTCCCCCCATGAATCAGTAGATCTAAAAATAAAGTAATAAATCAGCCTGTAGGAAATCATTAATGACAACTTGCATTTATGTACTTCTCACTATGCTCCAGGCTCTGTGCTAGGTGCTGGCCTTAGAGTCAGAAAGACCTGAGTTTGAATGCTGCCTCTAACTCTTGACAGCTATATAACCCTGGGTGAGACATTTATTTCTCTGGGTATCAGTTTCCTCTTCAGTAAAATGAGGTTAATAATAGCATCCACTTCCCAGGGTTGGGATGTACATCCAATTAGATAATAATTGTAAACTGCCTTGCACACCGTAAATGGATATAGAAGTGCTGGCTATCTTGGTGGTTGTTTCACCAGCCTGCCAAAGGGGTCTACAGCACAAAAGAAGGTTAAAACCCCTTTTCTCTGCCTCCCAAGAACTTTATCATTAGTAGAGCAGTTAAAAGAAGTTTACATAGACAGAGGGCATGGATATGAGTCATGTTGGAATGATCTCCAAAAACATGAAGGGGTGAGAAAGAGAGATGAGCTGGGAGAAGGGGGAAGGGAGAGATAGAATGGGGAAAATTTTCTCATGTAAAAAGAGGAGCACAGGGAAGTGCTTTTACAGTAGAGGGGGAAATGGGGAGGTGGCAGGCAATGCTTGAACCTCACTCTTTCCGGAATTGGTTCAAAGAAGGAAGACTACATATACACACTCTGTTGTGTATAGAAATATAATTTACCTAATAGGAAAATAGGAGGGAAGGGGATAAGAGAAAGGCAGGGGAATGATAAAAGGGAAGACAGATTAAGGGAGGCAATGGTTAGAAGCAAAATAGACTTTGAGAAGGGACAGGATGAAAAAAGACAGAGAAGAAGAAACAGAGGAAAATGAAATGGAGGGAAATACATAGTAATCATATTGTTGTAGTTTCTTTTATTTTTTTAAATTTATTTTTTATTTTTAGTTTACAAGACTCAGTTCCACATGTTCTTAGGTTCCAAATTTTCTCTCCCTCCCTCTCGTCCTATCTTCCCCCCAAGACTTTATGGAATCTGGTAGAAGTTCTACATATACCTTATTTACACAATAGTCAAGTTGTAAGGAAGAATTTTAGCCAATGGAATGCATCGTGAGGAAGAAGAAACAAAACCAAAAAGGAAGGAAAAAAGAGAAAGAGCAAACAGTTTGCCTCAATCTGCATTCAGACTCCATAATTCTTTCTCTGGATGTGCATAACTTTTTCCATCGTGAGTATTTTGGAGCTGTCTTTGAACCTTGCGTTGATGAGAAGAGTCAAGTCTATCAGAGTTAGTCATCACAGATGCTGTGGATCTGTAATGGTGTGTAATGTCCTCCTGGTTCTGTTCCCCTCACTCAGCATCAGATCACATAGTTCTTTCCAGGTTGTTATGAAGTCCGTCTGCTCCTCATTTCTTATAGCACAACAGTGTTCCATTACGTTCATATACCACAACTTGTTTAACCATTCCCCAATTGATGGGCATCCCCTTGATTTCCAATTCTTTGCCACCACAAAAAGAGCTGCTGTAAATAAGTTTCTTTCATTTTTGAAGAGGACCAATGACATCATGGGTGTTGATGTCTTGACTTGTGAGTGTTGGATTTAAGACTGGTGGAATGATGATCAACTGTGAAAGACTTGGCTAATCTGATGAATGTAGTAATGCAAGACAACTCCGAAGGGACCATGATGAAAAACTGCCATCCACTTTCAGAGGGAAAACTGATAAAACTCTGAGTGCAAATTGAATTATAGAATTATCTCATTCGCTTTATTTTTCTTGCTTCTTTAAAAATTATGGCTAATGGGGAACTAAGTTTTGCATGATTTCACATACATAATTGATGATATATTGTTTGCCTTCTAAGTGGGTGGGGGAGGGGTGGAAGGGAGGGAGAAAATTTGAAACTCAAAATTTTAAAAAGAGAAGAATGTTTTAAAATAAATAATAAAATAGTAAAAAGTTTTAAAAAAAATTTCAAGAATCCAGAGAATACCTCCAGTAAGATAACAATTAGAAAAAAAGCAAACAAAAACCTGTTCTAGAGGTTTTTGTCTCCTCAAAGTACCAGGAGAGTGAGGAAAGCTTTCCCTTTCATAGGTAGGGAGGGAAAACAAGAACTAACTATACTTACATACCCTCAGATTCCCCAACCTGAACAATAGAGCAGGTGGGGAAAAAACCAAGCATCCACAAAGCCATGGCTGCTATTTGCTAATCTTTTATGACTACATAATGAGATTGGTTAATGTCAGGAAAGTGATTAGGATCATTCAGAGGAGTATTGGGGGAGAGAGGGAGGGCAGTTACTTTTCTAGTGGGGTACAGATCTGGTGGGGTGGGGGCAGGGAGGGAAGGCAGCAGAAAGAACAGGGCCCAATTTACCTGAAGATACCTGAAAGGCAGACACAGCTTCCCACTGCCGAATGGATGCCCAATTAGAAAGAAATGGATCCCACCCCATCAGGGAGGTGTTCACTGTTCCAAGGAAACAGTTCTTTCCCCCCTTTCCCCCAACACACATACTTCCTGCAGATGATTCATCCCTGCTCATTTCCCACCCCCACCCTCCTTCTAGTAAAGGCATTAGGGCAAAATGTCATTAAGCAAAGTTGAGCCCAAGGCTATGGGAATGAGGGAGGACTAAGCACTCCGGAATTTCTTAAAGCAAACAAAAAGAGCCTTTCAGTCACAGGGCCAGGTCACAGGATCAGGTGTTTAGAACTGGAAGGGGCCTTAGAGGTCATACAGTCCAACTTCATTTTACATATAAGGAAACTAAGACCTATGGGCAGCCAGGTAACATAGTAGATAGAGTGCCATGCCTGGAACTAGAAGAATTAGGAATCATCTTCATAAATTCGAATCCAGTTTCTGACACTAGCTGTGTGACCCAGAATAAGTCCCTTAACCCTGCTTGTCTCAGCTTCCTCATCTGTAAAATGAGCTGGAGAAGGGAATGGCAAACCATTCCAGTATCTTTGCCAAGAAAACGCCAAATGGAGTTGAGAAGAGTCAGACATGACTCAACAACAGTAAGGACAACAGACCCTGAGACCCAGAGAAATTGAGTGGCTTGTCCCAGATCACAGAGGCAGGAAGCGTCAGAGAGATGATTCAAACCCCAAAGCCTCCTACTCTAAATTTAATGCTCTCAGGTACATCACTTCCAAAAATTAGTAGAGAGCTGGCCTCAAGGCAAGGAAAACTTGGGTGCAAGCCCTGCTTCTGACATACTGACTTTGTAACCAAGGGCAAGCTCAAGTATTCTAGGCAATGCTCTACAACTATAAATTGCAGAGAAAGTGCTGACCTGCATTGGTGGAGGGAGTTTCTTCACCTGGGAGTTCCCTCTATCAGTAAATCACAGGTATATTCTTTATTCCTATCACTGCCATAAAGATTATTGAATTGCATAAAGAATCCTGCATTAAAAAAATATTGGATTTGGAATCGGAAAACCTAAATTTTGGCTCTGGCTCTGTTCTCTCTTGTGTCATATGTATTCATGTGTAAATGTGTTTCCTTACTAGACTGTAAGCTCTTTGAGAGCAAGGTCTGTGGCACATTTGTTGCCCCCCAATACTTAACATCATGCCCTGTCCTGTGTAGGCGTTTTAATAAATACTTATTATTGAAGTGATCTTAGGAAGTCATAAACACCATAGGATCATGGAGCTAGAAATGGTCATCTATTCCAGCACCCTCATCTTAACAGGTGTTTCAGAGATTAAAGAGAGATTAAAGTGGCCTGTCCCAAGTCATTCTCGTAGTAGGTGAATTCAGACTCAGGTTCTGTGGCTTCTCCCACCCCCACCTTGATTTTAGGAGACAGCAAAAAAAATATAAAAAACCCTGAAGAAATTTAATGATAACCCCTGCTTCATGGCTGGGTCGAGCAAATATAGGAGAAAAGTCAATCCTTCCCAAACTAATTTAGAGTCATTTTCTTGAATGTTTCCTCATATGCCAAATGGAGGATAATGACACATGCCATATTAGCAGGACTAAAGTCCTAGCCAGTGACCCATCAAGGCCTGGAGATGACCCTGGCTTCACCAATAGATTTCAAGCTCTGGTAGGCCCTTTTAAGATGTACTTCATGAACAAAACAGGCCTAGTAATAGACTGTGAGTCTGTTTTCTGAGGATCAGCTTGTCTAATTTGGAGAGGTTTTTCACTAGGCAATGAATTTTTTGGGTCAAAGTAACTCCCGAATAATAATTTGTCAAGTAAGTGTGACTTCATTGGCGTGGATATTCCACCCCCGATGCAGATAGAAACTCCTTTATGATAAGATTAATGAGTTTTGAAAGTTTCTCTGACCAAAAATACTTCTCTCCCTTTAGTTAACTTGGTCATTTCTGGGCCCACTGTACTCAAAATCTTTCCAGGTTGGCAGGACTTGTTGGAGTTTATATTCCACTAAGAAAAGCTTTTAGTTAGTGAATCAACAAGCATTTATTAGGTGCTGACCAGGTACCAGGCACAGTGCTAAGTGTTGGGGATACAAAGAAAGGCAAAAACAACAAAAAATAGTCTCTGCTCCCAAGCAGCTCACAGTCTAATCAAGGAGATTTGGAGGAGTCAGAGTGAGTTATCTCCAAAGCCCAATGAAGTATTGGAAGAGGAGGTTAGTGAAATTTCAAGTATTAGCATACTCAATTTAACAGATGGACATTAATAATAATACTGATAGCTTCAAGAGATGAGGTTTAGTTGATATGGGGATTCTTAAATGAGGAAACTCTACATTTGTAGGTTGGCAGCTTCCCTGCAACTAGAGTACTAAGAGGTTAAGTCCTTTGCCCAGAATTGTGGAGTCAGTATGGACTTAAACTCAGGTCTTCCTAAATATAAGGTTGGTTCTTTACCTACCCACTACTCCTACTCTATACTGCTACCAACCACATGGAAGACCAATGCAGAATTTCTTCTTCCAGAAGCTGCCCCATCAGTACTTAGGATGGAAGAAATAGGAAGACTGTGACCACAATGAGTATGCTTCATGGTAGAGGCTGGCAAAATACCACAAGGCTGAGAGATGTAATGACTGAGGTGGGTTACTGAATTCTAGAAACCTCTCAGAGACCACGAAGGCATTTTCTGATTGTCTGTAGAATGTAAGTTTCCTGAAGGCAAAAGCTGTTTGTTATTGTCATTTTAGAGTTAACACTGTGCCCAGCAAATAACAGATGCCTAACTGCTGAACTGAATTGCATTGATCTTAGCATTCCAATCATGTCCACAGCTACTATCTATCTGAAGATAAATAACTTATGATCTTTTTTTTCAGGAAAGTAAACAGATTAACCCTCTTTGTAAATGTTCTAATGAATTATGTCTGCTGGGGAATACTCCAAGAAGGAACTCCATCCATAAGCATTTATTAAGCTCCTTCTAAACACTAGGCACAGAGTAGGAGATATAAAATCTACTCTCCCCTCCCCCCAAGAAAAAGAAAGAAGGAAGGAAGGAAGATAGAAAAGGTCTCTGCTCTCAAAGAGCTTACTTCTAGTAAGGAATATATACAAATATATGTAAATGCAAAGCATATACAGAGTAAATACATGGGAATGGGGTGGAGGAAAGGCACTAGCGGCTGAGGGTTCATACAGGCCTCCTGTAAAAGGTGGCATTTGAGCAGCATTATTGAGAAATCTAGGGATTGTGAGAGGTGGTGATGAGGAGAGAGTGGATTCCAGGAATGAGGAGACGGCTGTGAAAAGGAATGATATGAGGAGATGAAGTATCATGTATAAGGAGCAACAGGAAGGCTGTTTTGGCTGGAGGATGGCATATGTGATGGAGAGTAACATATAATAAGCCTAGAAGGGTAGTTTGGAGCCAGGCTATACTGGGCTTTAAGAGCTAACCAGAGGGGTTTGTATTTGGTTCTAGAGGCAACCGGGCATCAGTGGAATGTAATGAGCAGGAGAGTTACATCTTTGTTTTGGGAACAGCACTCTTCCTAAATACATTGGCTAGATTGCAGAAAGATGAGACTCCCAGATCCACAGGATGTGGGTACAGTGTGTTTGTGTGTGTGTGTGTGTGTGTGTGTGTGTGTGTGTGTGTGTATGTATGTTGGGTGGAATGGGGAGAAAGGACTAAGGCCAGCAGTGGAAACGATTTTGGGATTTTATGGTCAATTCTAGTCTAGGCTTACGATTATACATTAGGATATGGAAACAAAGAAAGATCCTCCCGGAAACAAATGTCACTGAGAGTCCCCTGGCCTGGGAGTCACAGCAGGGAGGGTATGGGTACAAAGCCTAGCAACATATCTCTCCAAACCCTCACAGGGCTTGTTGTGGCATGGGAATGGAGCAGAGGAAGTGAGAGCTATAGGCTTGTGCTATAGCGCTGATGGTTCTTAGAGCTGAGATCACTAAGGCCAGCTCCCTCATTGTTTGGATAAGGAAACCCCAGGCCAGAGAGGTGGTAGGACTGGTCTAAGGTCTCACAGTAGAGTTTTTAAATTGCTAACAGTTCCAAGATTCAAGATGAAGCACCAGCCATGTCCTGACAAATCATGGAAGATATTGGTCCCAACTCACCTTGGTCCACTGACAATAGCCATAAGATTTGAGAGTTGGGAGGAACTTTATTGTCCATCTAATCTAACTTGTACATAAAAGGAATCCTCCCTGTAATATTGTTGGTGTTTGTCCTTTGTTTTTGAAGAGGACAATGAGATCAGGAAGGTGATGCCATGAGTTGCAAGTGAATTGGATTTAAGTGAATAAGATCTCCTCTGGAGTCATCTGGGTCCAGTGGAAAGATATAGATCAGAAAACTGGAGATGGCCCCGATGCAGTGGGAGAACTTGGCCTTTGCTAAGATCTTTCCGAGGCCTTGACTGAGGTAGTTTGACTGAGGCAATGCCCATTCAGTGATTAAGGCTAGGTAAAAAATGAGGCAAAGAATGGCCTCTTTTACCTAGTTTTAAAAAAAGGACCCTCAGGGTTTCTGGCCAAAACAGAAAAAAAAATTGCTATTTACATTCACTCTGAGCTGTCCAAACAACGACCACATGGGGCTTAGGCTGGGATTGGCCAATCAATGAGAGCCAGAGTGATTTGGGCTTAAGACATGGTCCTTAAGAAAGAAATCTAGCCAATAAACCCCAAGATATCTTGTGAGGTTTCAGTGATCAAAATTTACATTCCTTTGGGAAGAGCACTCGTAGGTAAGGATATGATACCCTGTGTCCCTGTAACATGCCTGACAAAGGGCTTTTCAGTTCCTACTTGAAGACATGTAAGGAGGGGAAAACCACCATCACTTGAGGCATCACATTCTGCTTTTGGTATTGTTGTTCAGTCATTCAGTTGTATCAGACTCTTCATGACCCCATGGACCAACTGTCCATGGGATTTTCTTCTCAAAGATACCTGAGTGGTTTACCATTTTTTTCTCCAGCTCATTTTACAATGAGGAAACTGAAGCAAACAGGGTTAAGTGACTTGCCAGGGTCACACAGCTGGTATGTATCTGAGGTCAGATTTGGACTCTGGTCTTCAGCTTTTGGAAAGCTCTAATTGTAAGGAATTTTTTTTTCCTGACATTGAGCCTAAATTGGACTCTTAAGTAAACTTAAATCCCTCACAATCGATATAATAACTCATTTTCTCAAACAAGCAAAGCAAGTGGGGCAGTAGGTCTGGAGGTGAGGATATTTACTTGGTTGCTCCCCAGTCTACAATAGAAATTTCCCTGCTAACTCTAAGGGAATTATAATTTCTTCCCTGAAAATACGATTTAACAATAGTTCTGGGCTGTTAGGCATTTTCCATAATGGTAAATTAAGAATTCTATGCATACCAACCCCTTTCAGTCTCTTTCACTGGTCCACCTTCCTTTTCCCACCCCATAAGTGTGGGCAGAGTCATTCATCAGCCCTGTTCTCTTTCTCTGCCTTCCTTCTCTCTCTGACTCTCTCTTTCCTCTCTGTCTTTCTCTTTCTCTCTGTGTGTTTCTGTCCCTGTCTCTCTTTCTGTCTCTTTCTCTCTCTCTCCTTGCTTGACAACTTCATCCTTTTCCATGCAGTCAGTCACCACTGCTATGCATATGCCTCCTAAATCTATAAATCCTGGCTCCTTCTCTCCCCAAGCTCCAGTCCCGAATTTGGTGGGTTGTTGGTGGTGGGAGGAGTGGAGCTCCGTATCTTAGGTTTCATGAGGCAGCTAGATAGTACAGTAGGAAAAGCCAGGAGTCAGGGTTTGGAGTCAGGGAGACCAGAATCCAAGTCTGGCCTTAGACACTTACTAGCTGTGTGACTCTGAACAAGTCGCTTAATCATGATTTGCCTCTGTTTCCTCAGCTGTAAAAGGGGGATAATAACAGCACTTATTTCCCGGACTTGTTGGAAGGATCAAATGAGATATTTACAAAGCACTTAGCACATAGTAGGTGATACATAAATGTGAATTCCCTTCCTTTCATGGAACTCCTAATGGAAAAACACCCCCTTTATGCAATTACCACTTCAAATAAGTCTGCAATCTCCTTCATCATGAACTTGCTTCTTTACATTTCAAGGCTTCTCTCTGCCTGCCCCCCTCCGAATAATAAATCCTTCGAAAGGCATCTCTTATAGAAAACAGAAGAAGATGAGGTTTCCTAGAGTCCACCCCATGCCACACACACACACACACACACACACGTGTGCATGCGTGCGTACCAATCATCTTCTGGACTGTCTCTACTCAATAGGGACCAATCAGGAGTTGCTTTGAAAGCCTGGTAAGATGTAAGTCCTTCGTCAAGGAGCCAGAGTCTATTCCGTGGGAAGTACCTCTGTCCAATAAATCAAGTATTCCCTGTTCTTTTCCAATATACCTAGAACACTTCTTCATTTCTGCCTTGAGATTCTACTCTGCTTCCCAGACTCAGCCCAGGTATCACCTACATCTTCCATGAGACCTTCAAACTTAGCTAAAAAAATATCTCTCCCCCTAAATTTTCATAGATAATGTTGTCTGTGCCCCAACTTTGCCCATATTGATTTCTACTTTGCATCTTAATGATTTGTGTGCATACCATAATCACCCCCAAACTAGATTATATTTGTGATAGGGACTGTCATACATAGGATGCTTCTGATGGCATCTCCCCAGAAGGAAGAAGCTAGAGAGCTTATTTCTGGGAGAAATAGTAGCAACAGTCTCTAGTTCCAGTCAACTCACTTCATGGTGAACTGTGGGCTCTTTGACTGGCAGTAGAGGTATTAAAAAAGAATTATCTAACAGGGCCTCAGGAATTTTCTCTTTGGCAGTGAGTTTGGTGAATCTCTTGGACTCTTGCTTATGGCAACTGATGTGAAACAATGCTGAAATTGCAGTAGGAGCAACACCACTAGTGGGGGCTCAAGCAGATGAACTGAAAGAAGAAACATGAGAAAATCCTTAGGCTATCACTAAGACCCTGAGAGGAAGATATAGCCAGGCTATCCCCAGAGAGTATACTTGCTTTCTGCTATATTTCTTTCTACAAACTGAGCAAACTTTAGGTTTTCTTCATCTCTTCATCTTCAAAGTGAATAGAATCACATTTATAATACTTTCTGTCAGTCTGTCAATAAATATTTATTAAATACCTAACTATGTACCAGCAGTACATTAAACACTAGAGAAACAAACAGAGGCAAAAGACAGTTCCTGCCTTCCAGCAATGTACAATCTAATGTTTATTGACTAACCCCCGTTTCACTATCTTCAAGGTGAGGAGAAACACATGTGTAATACTTTCTTCATCAAGTAGCTAGAAGTCTGAGAGATGGATGAATGAGAAAAGCCAGCAATTTTCATCTTTTATATTCCCAACTCTTAGCACAGTGTTTCATATAGAGTGATCACCTAAGAAATGTTTGTTGAATTGAATAGAGTTACATTAAGCAAATGACCTCCAAGGTACAGATCATATCTTACATTTCCTTATCCTACCCAGCACTCACACAGGATTAAACACATAGTAGATGTTTGCTTATTGATAGCTTTGGTCTAGATGAATCTGTATTCACCCAGAGTGACTCTGCCCTAAGTGAAATACTTCATGCCTTCTGATGTATTTCCTTTTTATTAACATTTTCTAAAGAGACTGATTTATCATTCATATGCTTATAGCCTGTGAGGTGCCATAATTGATAAAGATGGAGGGAGGAATTTAAAAAATAAATCCTTTAAAAGAGTACCTAAGAAGATGAAGATCCATTTGAAAATTGAAGAGCTCTCAAGCTTGTTTTGAGATATTCTTTCCGGGAATATTTCAGTTTCAACCTGTTTTCACCCATCTGGCTGCTTTATTAACAAAAGAGCGTAGCAATTGAAAAGACTTTCACTTGAGGCAACAGACTTTCCAAAAAATCACGGAAAGAACTTTTGAGATGCTCGCTATCATATTTTTTCTTTCTTTTTTTTATTATTTGGAAAAAATAAATCCCAACCGGAGGGAGAACATTTTATGGAGAGTGTGTGCATAGAAACTCTGAGTGACTCACACATGGTGTTGTAGGTCTATTCCGGTGCGTGGGTGTTTATAGAACAATTACATAAGTGGCAGCCTAGCAAAGGACTTTTGACATTTGTGGCAACTTAATGGAGTTCTTTTCATCGCCGAAAATGTCCTAATTGTTGTTTCCTCAAGTCTAAAATGCATAAAACCAGTGAAGCATCTTAAATTGCTTCTTGGATATTTCTACCAACTATTTGCTTTGTTAGCAAAGGAGCTCAAGAAATTTATTTTTGAGAAAATACACAAGATTAAGTTGGAAGAAATGTCAGCCATTTGATCATTCAACTTATATTGTCTGGAAGCACAGACCATCTTTGAAAAAAAAAAAAACCAACAAAACAGCTTACACCCCATGCAGTTCACTGCAACTCTTCTGGTTAAGGGTTGGTTAGCATTTCCTTTTGCAGCTTACACACCCTTGGCCTTCACCCAGGAGCAAGGTTACCTGGCCTAGTTTACATAGGTCTGTCTCAGAATTTTCCAACCACATATCTTGGTAAGTAGTAGGATCCTAGATTCCACTCCCTTCATAAACAACAGGCATAGAATCCAGAGGCATGCCATTTTTGTTGGCAAAAATAACATTCATAGAAGAGCTGGGTCATTTCTTGGAGCGCTGATAAGGATGTAGTGTGGTATAGCAGAAATGCTGCTATATTTGGATTGAAAGATCAAGTTTCAGATCCTGGGTCCTCCACTTAATACTTATTAAATACCTTTAATAAAATAGAGACCCAGAAAATTGAAATGACTTGGCTAAGGTCACACAGGCAAGTGAATTGCTTCAGGGTCTTCACCTGTAAATGGGGGGGGGTGGGTCTGGAGTAGATGATCTTTAGTATTCTTAAATCCATGATTCTATGAAACATTGCTTTTGAAAAGAGATAACCAAAAATGCTATAAGGCTATAAGAAATGGTGAAAGCAACAGCTTCAGAGAAACTTTAGAAGTCTTATATGGATTGATTCAAAATGAAGTGAGCAGAACCAAGAGAATGATTTATATAACAACATTATAAAGAAAACACCCTAGAAAGACTTAACTTTGGTCAATGTGATGACCAACCATAATTCTAGAAGACTGATAATGAAGGGAGCTATACGCCCCATGACTGGAGTCCTGATGGACCCAGAATGCAAAATAAGAAATCTTTCAACATGGCAAATGTGATCATTTGATTTGTTTGACTATACATATTTGTCATAAGGGTCTTGGTTATTTCTTTTCTTTTTCAATGGAGGGGGAGGGGGGAGATTTTTGTTTATTGAAAAAAAAATTTTAATTTAATTTTAAAAATAGGCCACTAAGTAAATCTCCAAGCTATCCTCCAATTTGAGGAAAGAAGAAGACAGCTGACTAAGGACCTCTGACACTTATCTTCTTGCTTTTTTTTATATGTGGCTCAAAGATCTTGGGGTTTATTACATTGTAGATATTAATAGAATTATTGAATATAGTCCTAGAAAGGATTTTAGAACTTATCTAGTCCAGTACTTCCATTTTACAGATGAGGAAACTGAGGGCCATAATTGTTAGGGTCACAAAGCCCAGTGGATCCTTGGACATTATCTAAATAGAGGCTGGCAAGCTGTGGTCTGCAGGCCAATCTGCCTTGTTATCTGTCTTTGTATGGCCTACAAACTAAGAGTGATTTTTACATTTTAAAATCAAGTGTAACTGTATCTAAATTTCTAGATTCTAGGAAAAGTCTTTTATTTTATAGACGAGAGGTCTAGAGAGGTTAGGCTCATAAGATAATAAATTTCGAAATGGAATGGACCTTAGGAGCCATAAAATCCAGCTTCCTTATTTTACATGCAATGGAGAACTGGGATTATAAGTCCTCATAAGCATTCTCTGCTTAATGCGATTGCCACATGGAGCACATACAGATATTGTTTTGGTCTGTTTACCATCCAACAGTAACTGAAATGCTATGGAGAGTGACCTGTGGCACCCAACCCAGCAGTGAAGACCAGGCAGCCAGAAGACTCTTCTGCAGCCACTTCGTCCATTAGCGGCCCCACATTGGGAAGTGAATTTACTGGGGTGAACACTTGTAACAAGTGCATTAACTCTGAGACCACCTTTTCCTCCAGTCTCCAGGGACTGAAGTGGTGGAGGACAGAGTGTGCCCTGATTCAAGGCGATGGTTCCTACTTCTATTCTTGTTATATCTTCTTAGTGAATATCTTTGTAAAAATGAATCAGTGATAATTGTTTAAATGATGCTGCGATACTAATCACAGGAAGGTATCAGTTATATAAAGGAGATGCCAATCCTAACTGGAGATTGATATTGGGGAAAACATCAGAATGGGGGCCTCAAGCTTATAGTATAGTACAAACCACAAAGAACTCCTGTGATGCTGAGGGAAAGATATCGCCTTCCTCTGGGGGACCTAATTCATCAGTTTATCAGTTCAAATGGAAACTGGGATAAGGAGTTAATAAAACGGAGACCCAGAAAATTGAAATGACTTGGCTAAGGTCACACAGGCAACAAGTAGAAGGACTGGGATTTGAACCTATGTCTTCTGACTCCTAATCCAGCATTCTTAGGACTTTGAGTTTATTGATGTTTGTTTGGCAGTCCTGAATGATTTCTTGGCAGGTCCCTGGGTAAAGATAGGAAATTGAAAGTATGAGGGTGGTGCTATTTACAGGTTAAAAAGAAACAGAACAAAGGTCAAGGCAATAATCAGATGGCCTTTGACTCACAGAGGTCAGTTACTACCCTGCTAACCCTCTTTTAAAGGAGACGGCACAGCCAGAGCACACCCAAGTACAGCTGCAAAAACGCAAGTACACTTGGATTCTTTCCACACCACTGGAGCTCTTAAGCAAGTTTCTTATGCACTGGAAATGAAGCAGCAATGCCCCAGGGTTCTCTGCCTTTATTGTTTAGAAGAGAGGCCCAGCTCTCTGAACTTGGCCTTGGTCAAGGAGGTGGTGAGGTAACGTTTCTTATCAAACTGACTGAGGGTGGAGAAACTGAGAACCTAAGATATGGTCCAAGGGCAGCTATGTGGCACAGTGGATAGAGTTCCTAGAGTCAGGAAGACCTGAGTTCAGATCTGGCCTTAGACACTTACTAGCTGTATGACCTTGGGCAAGTCCCTTAATCATGTATGCTTCAGTTTCCTCATCTGTAAAACGAGCTAGAGAAGGAAATGGCAGACCACTCCAGGATCTTTGCCAAGAAAATCCCAAATGGGGTCATGAAGAGTTAGACGTGACTGAAACAGAGAAGCACAGTGATTATAGAATTCTATAAATAAATATATACTCCTATAAAATACTAATCCTATAGTAAGGTTGGAAGGATCTTAAAGATCATCTAGTCCAACCTTCTCATTTTACTAATAAGGAAACTGAAGCCAAGTGGATGTTATTTCAATTGCCCCCAGATCACACAGATAGTAAGAGTCAGAGGTGGGATTTGAACCCTGGTCCAATGACTCCAAATCCAGCACTAGACTTGGAATCAGGAAGATCTGAGTTCAAATTTGACATCAGACACTTACTAGCCATGTGACCCTGGGCAACACACCTAATCTAAGTCTGCTTCAATTTCTTCATCTGTAAAATGGAGTGGGGGTGGGTGAGAAACACAATAGCACCTATCTTCCAGGATTGTTGTAAGGATAAAATGAGATAATATTTGTAAAATATTTTGCAAACATTAATGTGCTATTATAAATGCTAGCTGCTTTAATTATTATTATTAATTTTTTCACTGTTCCTTATAATCTTTTGGATTAAAAATGAATGTTAAAAGATTGATTCCACTGGGTACAGTGTGTGAAAATATTTTGTAAACCCAAAGCATAATACTAGTGGGTTCTTGGTTATTTATTTTATAAATGTTTTATTACTGAATTTTGATTTTCAAACCATATTCATTTTCCAAAAACACCATAACATAGTTGCCTTCTTCATAACTGAAAAATTAACTGAAGTTAATTAAAACTGACTGATATAACAAGTGTGACTATATAACATGCTGCCATAGTAGTTTCCTACCTTTTTGCTAAGAAAAAGGTAGCATGTGTCAACAATTCCAACATTAGTTATCTGGTTGCATTATGTAAATTGTTGCCTTTTGCATGTTGTCAATATGCATTCTGTTTTCTTTAGTTGTCTTCTTTTATAGAACTGTGGGTCCGTCTTTGTGCATGCTGTTCTCCTGGTTCTACTTTGGGGTTGTTTATTAGTGAATCTCATTTTGTCTGACACCTCTGAGCCACAAGAAGTCTATCAGATCATCACAAATCCATTGCCACAAGCTGTCCTTGCTTTGGTGAGTGTGCTGTGATGGGTTAAATTAAAGTCTAGCCTGTAAGATCCTCCAGCCATTATATCATCCAGCCTTCCCCACCCCCCTGCAATTATTCCTTCTCAGAGATATAGACTCAGACACACTCAGGAAGCCAGTGAAACTCTGGTTATGCATCACTTCCTTCTCTATTAGCCCTTACTCCAGCTGCGTAGAACCTGAAGGCCTTCCCAGTGCCAAACACACACCTAAGATGAGTCTATTGCTGGATTCTTAGTTGTGGTGATACTGAGCGATACAAATATTGTCTGACGAGTCCCCAGGTCTGTAGCAGAGGCTTAAATGGAAAGGTTAAAAAAAGCCACTGGAATAAACTGACTTTGTTGATTCCTGAAACCAAATCCTAATATTATTTTTACTCAGTTACATACAAAATAATCCTAAGTCTTTATATACAGTTTTGGTTTTGTCTTTGTATCCTTATGCCCCAGTGAGGTGACTTGCGCCCCGTAGGTGCTTAAAAAAGTGTTTGTGGAATTAGATTGAATGCTATCCAATGCCTTTGTTTTCTACTGGGTGAAGAAACCTGGCTTATTTATTTATTTGGAAATATTTATTATCTTAGAGATGTTATCTTTCCAATTAATCATTTCTGGTCCTATCAGAATTCTCATGTGGCAGTGGTGTGAGCCAGTGCTTTAGAGTTGGAGAACCCGGGTTCAAACTCTACCTCTGCTCCTTACTGCCTGTCCTCAGACAAGTTACTTAGCCTCAGTGGGCCTCGATTTCCTCATCTGTAAAATGTATTGATTGTACTGGAAGGCCTCTAATGTCACTACCAGCTCTAGATTTATGAGGCAAACAGGTGGTCTGGTAGATAGAACACTGGACCTGGAGTCAAATCTGGCCTCAGACACTTCCTAGATGTGTTACCCTGGGCAAGTCACTTAATCTCTGTCTGCCTCAGTTTCCCTATCTGTAAAATGGGAATGATAACAGCCCCTACCTCCCAAGGTTGTTGTGAGGATCAGATGAGATAATAATTGTAAAGTGCTTTGCAACCTTAAATATTAGACTATATAAATGTTACATGTTGTTTCTATTACTATCCTAAGGGCTGTTAGGTGGGACAGTGGATAGAACACCAGGCCTGAAGTCAGGCAGACTCATCTTCCTGAGTTTAAATCCGGCCTCAGACACTTACTAGCTGTGTGATCCTGGACAAGTCACTTAATCCTCAGTTAAAACCCTAACTTTGCCTCAGTTTCCTCATCTGTAAAATGAGTTAGAGAAGGAAATGGCAAACCCCTTCAGTATCTTCGCCAAGAAAATTCCCAAATGAGACCATCCATGAAGAGTCAGATATGACTGAAACAATAGAACAACATCATTGTTTTCCTACTGTGTGCCATGAACTGTGTGAGGCAGTAGGGATACAAAAACACTAAGATGAAACAATCCTTACTCTCAAAGTTTCTGCTGGGGAAAATAATATAAGTACATGTAGAATGATTTATGTAGCAGTGATACAAAGTAGTTAGGAAGGAAAGACACTAGCAGTTTATGGTGGTAGGAAAAACCAGGAGAGGTTTCAACGATCCCTTCCAGGTTAAAAATTCAGTGCCTCCTGGAACATAGTAGGTAATTACAGTATTCTCTGAACCTGTGGTCCCTGGCCATTATCACATGGTTAACTGGGTCAGAACCGTATACCTTTGTGGGTTCACTGATGCTGCTGTAGCAACCTGTGAAGGTGAACCTGGTTATTCAAGCCTATCCTGTGAGTGTCAGAGACCCTTAACCACCAACTGGTCTGTCATTATCAACATGGTAATTACATAGCAGATTTTGCAGAAGGGGCCCCTTTACTCAGGCTCATGGGTGTTTTCTTAATTACTACATAGGTATTTGTTCAAACCATAGCCACCTATTAAAGAGATTGCCTTTCACAGACAAGCCGCTTTCTTCCCTTCGAGACTTAAAGATACGTGAAATTGTTGTTTATCTATTGCAATTCTCTGAGAAGCTGCAGACCGTTTCTTTTAATTTGCCATCTAGGGTGTCTCCTGGGATCTGAGTACATTGTGTTTGTACATTGGAGTTTTGTCGTTATCCATGCTCGTGTCCTTTCTTAGGAAAGTGGTCATTTCTGTTTGTTCAAAATATACCACAAAGCGGTGATGCCTAATTGTTTTATTTTTTGATCTAGTGATACTGTTTGTTTTTATGTCACCTTCACTTCTCCCCAGAGAGCCATCCCTTATGACAAAGAATAAAAAAGAAATAGAAAAAAAAAGCAATTGACAAAACTAAAAAATATATCAGCTCCATACTCTATTCTTTCATCTTTGAAAAGAAGGAAAGGAGTTGAATTTTCTTCTCTCTTCTTCAAGGCCATGCTTGATTATTATAAATTTATAGCATTTAGGTTGTTAATTTTGACCATCGACATAGAGGTAGCCACAGGGTATGCTGCTTTTCTGCTTCTGCTAACCTCGTGTTGTATGAGTTTCTTCAAATCCGCCCACATTTCTCTGTATTCTTCATATTTGCCGTTTTGTAGGGTCTTGATATATTTCATCAAATTCTTGTTAATTCACCCAGTCAGCTGTCCAATTCTTTTCAAAGGGGACTTAGGGAGGACTGGGACAGTGGAAAAGAAGCCGTGTCTGTCACAACAACAACAACAATGATAATAATATTGGTATTTATATAGCACTTTAAAGTTTTGCAAAATGCTTTACAAATACAATCTCATCAATCCCCACAACAACCTTGTGAAGTGAGCAATACTATTAATAATAATAACTAACACTTATATAATGCATACTATATGCCAGGCCCAATGCTAAATGCTTTACTATTATTTTCTCATTTAGCCTTCAAAACAACTCTGTGAAGTGAGCGCTATTATTACCTCCATTTTCCAGATGAAGAAACCAAGGCAGAGAGAGGTCAAATAATTTGCCTAATGCACACAGGTAGTAAATGTTTGAGGTGGGATTTGAACTCGGGTCTTATTGACTCTAAACCCAATAGTATCCAGTCCTCCACCTAACTATATTCAATCACCACTTATCTATTGGAAATTTCAACCTGGATGTCCCATACTCTTCCCTTCAAAATCCACCCATTTTCCAAACATCCCCATTTCTGTCAAAGGTATCACCATCCTTCCAGTCCCCCAGGTTCACAATCTTGGGGTTATCCCAACCTCTCTTACCTCATGTATTCAAACAGTTGTCAAATCTTGTCCTTTTCTCCTTCACAACATCTCTTACCTCTGACCCCTTCTCTGTAGTCACACAGAAACCACCTTAGTTCAGGTCCTGATTATCTTTTAGATTATTGCAATGATATCCCAATTGGTTCCCCTGCCTCAAGTTTATCCTCCAGGCTATCCTCTACATTGTTTCCAAAGTGATTTTTCCTTAAGCTCAGATCTGACCTTGTTACTCCTCTATTTAAGCTCTACTGGCTTCCTATTTGTTCTGGAATACAGTATCCTTTGTGAAGGTTTTTAAAGCCCTACACAACTTGACCCTGACTTCTCTTTCTAGCCTCCCTGGATGTTATTAGGTTTGGGGTGCCTTGGTGAATAGAGCACTGGGCCTGAAGTCATGAAGACCTGAGTTCAAATGTGACCTCAGACACTTAATTGCTGTGTGACTCAAGCCAAATCACTTAACCTCTGTCTGCCTCAGTTTTCTCAACTGTAATATGGGGATCATAATAGCACCCACTTCCTGGGGTTGTTGTGAGGATCAAATTTGTCAAGTGCTTAGCATAGAGAAGACGTTTAATAAATGGTACTTTCCTGCCCTCCTTCCTTCCTTCCTTTCCTTCCTTTACTCCTTCCTTTCTTTCCTTCCTTCCCTTCTTCCTTCCTTTCCTTCCTTCCTTTCTTCCTTTCTTCCTTTCCTTCTTCCTTCCTTCCTTCCTTCCTTCCTTTCTTCCTTTCCTTCCTTCCTTTCTTCCTTCCTTCTTTCCTTCCTTCCTTCCTTCCTTCCCTTTCTTCCTTCCTTCCTTCCTTCCTTCCTTCCTTCCTTCCTTCCTTCCTTCCTTCCTTCCTTCCTTCCTTCCTTCCTTCCTTCTCCCATACTCTGTGATCCAGCCAAATGTACATTCTGTCTTCTTTACACACAGCATTCCATTGCCCATCTCTGTGCCTTGTATTGGCTGTCCCCCACATATGGAATTCACTTCCTCCTCACCTCTGATTCACCTGATCCTTCTTTTCCTTTAAAATACAGTTCAAGGATAACCTTAGAACTAAAGCCTTTCCTGGTCCTTGCTAGTATCCCTTCCTTTCAAATTCTTTTGTATATATTTGTTTTTTATTCTTTTATTTTTATTCTTCATATTCATATATGTATATGTATGTGCGTATGCATGTATATATGTATGTATGTATGCATCCCTGTCACTCCCATTCAAATGGAAGAACCTTGCGAGTAGGCATTTTTTTCATTCATTGTAGTTTTTTCCACAGCACCTCGTACAGTGCCTGACACACAGTAAGTGCTTAATAAATGCTTGTTAAGTGTCTGAGACTAGGTTTCTAATGCCTCTTTCAGCTACTACTTGTGATAATAGCTGGTTTTGATATAGGGTTTTACAAAGTGCCTTATGTACATTATCTCATTTGATCCTTAGAGTAACCCTGTGAAACAGACCCTATAAGTATCATTTTCCCCCCATTTTACAGATAGGGAAAGTGAGGCACACAAAGTTGATTGGCTTGCCCCATGATCAAAAAGTTGTTATGTATCAAAGGTGGGATTTGAACCTATGTCTTTCTTGGCTTCAAGTCTGGCACATTTTCCATCGGTGTCCTCTGTAGTCCTTGGCATATCATAAGGGCTTAATCAATGCTTGTCGATCCATAACTTACGTGGAAATATGTTTAATGTGATTGTACATGTGTAGCCTATATCAGATTGCTTGGGGAGGGAGGGAGGGAGAAAAAATTTTGGAACTCAAAATCTTATAAAGGTGAATGTTGAATACTATCTTTACATGTAATTGGAAAAAATAAAATACTATTAATTTGGGGAAAAAATAAATGTTTGCTGACCTATCAATAGTGACACTGAAACATTTCCCCACTGTCAAAGGACCTGGGGCTGGGCGCTGGCTCTGTGACTTACGATTTGCATTATCTTGGGCAGGTCATTTTAACTTCCCTAGGCTTCAGTTTCTTCATCTATATAACAGGAGTTCTTAACCTGGGGTCCACTGATCGGTCAGGGGTCCATGGACAGATTTCAAGAGGTCCATGAACTTGGACATCTTTATTTCAATCCAGTTGGCTTCTTTTGTAATGTCCGGTAATTTTATGCACTTAAAACCTTGATTTGAAGAAGAGTTCCCTAGGTTTCAGCAGGCTGCCCAAGGGGTCGGTGACATACAGAAAGAGGCGAAGGACCCCTGCTGTATAAAATGACATCACCGGATTGGATGGTCTCTAAGGCACCTCCAGCTCTAGTCCTATGACCTTGAGAAAAAGGGCAGTATAACTGCCCTTGCAGTTGAGATATTAAGCAAAACAAATGAAGAGAATGTGCAACGGAGATTCTAAATGGCAGAGAAATCTCTTGCCAAGATTGTGAGCAAAGAACAGGAAACAAAGCTAAAAACTACAGGCAGGGAGAAATCAAGTTGGTTTCCTTGTCTGTGGGTGGATGAGGAGGATGGAGGACTACCGCAGGAAGGCTTAAAATGACAAGATGACAGGAAAGAATACTTTTTATAGAGGGACAAGAAGTGGATCAGTGGCCTGGGAGGGGAGGTGGCTTGGGGTTTTCTAGCACAAACTTGACGCCCACTTGTTAGGCATTTTGTGGATAGGATTCTTGTACAGGCCTGGGTTGGATTAGATGCCTCTGAGGTTCCTTCGATCTCTGAGGTTCTGTGTAGTCTTCATATATTCTTGGACACTAATTCTCTTTTTGGGAGGGTTCTGCTTATGCTAGTCCTGACTTCTCCAGGGAAGCAGTTACCACTGTTTGCATATAGCCCCAGCTTATCATAACAAGTGCACCACATGCTCTGACTCTCTCTTTTAAAGACAAGCTAACTACATCTTCCCCTTAGGGTAGTAAGGTGGCTTGAGGGGTCCGAGTATATCTCTTCTCTTCTACCATTGACTTGAGTGCCCAGTGGCTGATAATATTTGTAAAGTGCTTAGCTCAGTGCCTGGCACATAGCAAGCACTGAATAAATGCTAGTTGTTGGAAGTGTTATTATTATTACTATGGTTGTTGTTATTGTGAGGGGCTAGAGACTAGCACCCCAGTTCCATTTGACCACTTAACATTGGTTAGCTTTTTTCAAAGGAAAATTTACTTAAAAGTTATAGCCAGAATAGATGCCCAAGTATTTTTCTGAATATCTCTAAGGCATACTCTCCTTTATACCACCTCAGTCTCTTGGGGAGTAGGGTCAAAACTTAGCTCAGTTTCTGCATGGCAGGTTAATATCCAGATATAATACACCTGCAGGATGAATCCACGTCACAGCTACAGGTAGGAAAGAAGGAAGGAAGGAGAGGGGAAAGAAAGATGGATAGAAAGAGAAAGATAAAGGAAGGGAAGGGAAGGAGGAAATAAAAAGACAGGGAAGAAAGAGGGAGCAAAGAGAGGGAAGAAAGAGAAAAAAAAAGAAAATTAACTCATTGGTTGGAGACTGGATTTTTTTTGTTGCTTCAGTCACATTTTAAAACATGTTTTATAGATGATTTAAAAAACAAAAAGTAAGTATTAAGCACCTACTATATACCATGCCTTGTGCTAGGTGCTAGAGACACAAAGAATAAAATACATTCTACTAGCAGTGAGCTTACCTTCTGATGAGGCAGGTAATAATCAGGAAAGCATCACTGCCCTGAAGATGAACATGGCCTCCAAACATATGTAAATATCATTCTCCTTTGGACTTCATGGATAAACCTGGGAAAGCAGACATGGGTCGAATGATAACCAGTGGGTATTTATTGTCTGAGGGCCAACCTGCCTAACTGTGGAGAGGCTGGGCACCAGATGGAGAGCCACCAGGTGATGAATGCTTTTGGCCAAGGCAGCCTATAAAATAGGTAAAAATACAAAAAGAAGAGTCCATTGTGGATATGGGGAAACTAGTTGGAGAGAAAGCTCCAGGAGGAGAGGTTGTGGAGGGAGGGAGGGATCATGGGAAAAGGCTCTAGAGTTGGAAGGGACCTCTGACTCTACCTAGTCTAATCTTTCCTCTTACAGATGAGCAAGTCGAGGTTCCATGATTTGCCCTAGGTTGCCTTTCCTGCTGTACCATAGTGTTTCCAAGAGTTGGGAGGGAGGAGAGAGGACAAGAAATGATACTCTCCTGCTGCCCCACCCTGGAGATCCCACCAGGGCCTGGCAAGTTCACAGCTGTGTTCATTGGTTTAAAAGTGTTGTGAAACCCTCTCTAGATGGGTTAGATAGTTCAACCTCAAAATGGGAAGTGGAATGTGAGCCTAGCTCAGGGCTGCAAACACTTGTCAAGAGATCATCCAGTTATCAAAATTCTCTGTGCAATTCAAAGTGTACTATCTCTTCTTCCTTCTTGCAGCTCTCCTCACCTTGTGTCAAGGGACTGAGTCTCAAACACGAATATATAGATTCCAGTGTGAACACCAACCACTACAGGAATGAAAGGGAGAGTCAAAAGACAATCGTTGTTTTCTAATCTTTCTTTGTCAAAATACCAGAGCCAAAACTATCATGGGGTGACTGGGGACGGGGCCAGGGTCCCATTTCTCACCACAGCCCCCCAGATCTGGGGACTGGTGTAGGAAATGTAGGATTCCTGCCCCTCCCCCCTCTCCCAGCCCTAGCCACCCTATAGCCTGTTTGTTCCTTTGCCTGATCAAAGCTACTATTCCCCTCCCCCTGACTCTGACTCCCTGAGGTCTTGTGCATTCTCCTAGCTTTGTGCTTTTGTAGGTAAATTACCACAGCTAGGATCACCAAAATAAAAATAAAACTCAGCCGCAATATGAGGCATCATGGTGGGGTGGAAAAAAAATGACTTAGACTTCAGAAGATGGAGACGCAAATCTTGGCTCTACTATTATCTGTGTGACGTTGGGTGAGTTACTCCAAATCACTGGGCATCTGCTAGAAAATGAGAGGGTTGGATTAGATGACCTCTAAAGCCTTTTCCAGAGCTAAGTCTATGACCCTAAATGGATTTAGCTGATACTTTATTATAGAAGCTACTTGCTTCTTACTGATGGGAACAGAGTTTAAATCTGGAAGAGGCCTCAGAAGTCATCTGGTCCAACCTTCTCTTTTTACAGATCAGCAAACAGAGATCCAGAAGGGTGAATCTACTTGCCCAAGACTGCACAGATAGCAAGTGCTTAATCCAGGTCCTCTGAACTCAGGCTCATGTGGGGAAATTTAATGCCATGAAAAGATCCTCCAAAGATCTCTACTCAAAGTGTAATCATTTAGATCTGTAGCTAATCCGTATTCTTAAAAAAAACCCCTCTGTCCCCCACTTCCAGGAACAATTTTTATAATATTGAACTTAATAGAGGAATAATAGCATTTGTCTGGAGAGACAAATATAGGTACACCGGGAAACTTGTCCACCAACTTAAATCTTAAAAAATATATACAGAAGATGAAAGCACGGGCAAATAGCCAAAGATGTGTATAAGAGTATGACTCACAGGGTAAAAATAGTGTGAAGAACGCTAAAGTTCAGAATGAGCTGAGGCAGGCAAGTGAAGCAAAGAACAACAGAAAGGGATTTTAGTGGCAGCTGGGCATGCAGTCAGGAAGATCTGAGTTCTAATCTGGCCTCAGACACTTACGAATCTTGGGAAAGTCATGTAATTGCTGTCTGCCTCAGTTTCCTTACCTGTAACATAAGGGTGATAACAGCATCTACCTCCCCAGCTTGTTATAAGGATAAAATGAGATAATAATGGTAATAATACATGTAAAGCACTCAGCACAATGCCTGGCACACTGTCAGTGCTATATAAATGTTTGCTATTATTATTATTAGCTATTTTTTAAGGCTCTATTGGGAGAAAAGGAGGTTCCAAGAAGGGAAAGGAATATTGTTTGGGGGGTAGATAGGACAATGATAACAGAGAAAGAGAAGCTGCTTAATTCATGGTGTTGGTTTTTTGGTTTTTTTTTTTTTTTTTTGTTAGGACCTTTACACTGGAAATGATAGCTTGAAAATGATTAATAGGTAGCTGATATTCAATATAAGTAAGAACAGAATAAGTGAACATCTGGTTGCTCTGGATGACTTCTAGCGACCTGGCTAATTTCCTGAAAGAACTGACCAATGTGATTCCAGAACCATTATCAGTGATTTGAAAAATCATGTAAAAATGGGAGAGTCAAGATTGGACAAGAGCAAAGCTGAGTGATGTGAGATGTGAGATTGGAAAGGCAGCTGAGTGATGTGAGATGAGGAGGAGAAAAGGCAGCTTCATAGAGTAGCCTTAATTTTTTCAGTAAAATATTAAACAAGCTTAGAAAGTATGGAAGAGAACCACAAGAGGTTTTAGGAGATTTGGAAAAGCTGATGTGGGCAATACTGACTATTTTTTGACCAGTGGAGACAAGATCAGATTCTTCTTTGAGAAAGGAGTGTTTGACAAGGAAGGCAATTTTCTATTCCCGCCAGAGAAATCTTCAAAAGAGAAAAATGAATAAAGCCTGAAAGATACAAGCCAGTGAGGTTGACTTTGATTCCTAGTTCCAAAATGTTGTTTGTCCTTTGTTTTCAATGACAACACAGGGTGATGTCTTGACCTTTGTGTGAATTGGATTTAAGTGAAGCAGAGTTGTACAAGTATAAGATGAGAGTGGCCTACATATATAGCAGTTGTTCTAAAAAAAAATCTGTGGGTTTCAGTAGACCACAAGGAGAACATGAGTAAAGCAGTGTGACATGGCAGCCTGATGAGGCTAGATTATCCCTGTGGAATTTTATCTGATTAGAATTAGCCCAATACTCTAGCCTAGGAGCTGGCAAATATGGCCTATGTGCTAAATCTTGTCACTGCCTGTTTTGGTGGTGACTCAAGAGCCATGGATGGATTTTATATTATTAATTAAAGTTTTACTCTATTTAAAAACTTTTTTTTAGTTTTCATCTGTAGGAAAACAGACAGCTTGCTAAATTTGGCCTTGAAGCCTTAGTTTGCTAACCTCTGCTGTAGACTGTCAAGATTCCTTTGTGCCTAGACTCTGCCATCAATTGTCTTAGCTAAATCTCTCAGTTTTGTGTAATATGAAAAGGTGAGGATATACCATTCTTAATTAGCCTAAAAGCTGCATGAGGAGTGTCATATCCTCCAGGACTTACCAGAGAGGTCACGTAATAGGATCATAGATGAAAATTTTTTTCTTTATTTTTTCTTTTAAACAGTATTTTATTTTTTCCAATTACATATAAATACAATTTTTAACATTCATTTTTTAAATAAAATCTTCAGTTCCAAATTTTCTCCCTTCCTCCTCCCTGTGAAGGGTAAGCAATTTGACATAGATTACATATGTACAATCATGGAAAACATATTTCCGTATTAGTCATGTTGTATAAGAAAAAGAAGAAAAGGAAAAAAAAACACCTACAAAAAATAAAGAAAGTGAAACTAGTATGCTTTGATTTGCATTCAGACTCCATCAGCTCTTTCTCTAGAGGTGGAGAACATGTTTCATCATGAGTCTTGGAACTGTTTTGGATCATTGTGTTGCTGAGAAGAGCTAAGTCAGTCATAGTTGATCATTATATAATGTGTACAATGGCAAGTTATTACTGTGTACTGTGTACAATGTTTTCCTGGTTCTGATCACTTAGCTTTGCATCAGTTCATGTAAGTCTTTATAGGTTTTTCTGAAAGGATAATAGATTTAAAGCTAGAAGGCGCCTTAGAGGACACTGAGTCCAGTCCTCTCATTTTACAGATGAGGCAGTTGAGGCTAAGAGAGTAATATGAGTTGACCAAGGTCACACAGCTAATAAGTGTCTGAGGTAGTGTTTGAACACTGGTCTTTTCAGCTTAAACCCAGAACTCTATCTGTTGTGTTACCTAACTGCCAAAGTGGGGTGGGGGAGCTCTCCCTACTTGGAGGTTATTTATGCAGAGGCTATATGACCACATGTGGGGTATAGCTATAGTGGTGATTTCCTTGTGTATGAGTTAGACTAGACAGCCCCTGAGATCCTTCTAGTTCTCAAATTCTGCGATTCTTTGAACCTAGAGCTTGATCCCATCTTTTTTAAAAAAAATTCATTTTCATTTTCTTTTCATTTCCAGATTCTCTTCCTCCCACACCCATTGAGAAAGCAAGAAATACAAGACCCATTATAAATATGAAGCTGGTCCTCTATTTGAAAACGAGATATATATCACAAGCCTTCAGGGGAGTCAGCTTTTAATAATTCGAAGACAGGATGTCAACAGCTATAATTAGTGAGTATGAAGAGTTTATTATTATTGTTATTAAGAACACAGCATCCCCCTGCATGTTAATGAATTGCAATCAGCTCTGAGAGAGACAAGTTTTTAGCTCCCAGAAACCGCAGCAGATTCTCCAAATCTGAGTGAGAGCACCGGGAAACACTGAAGCTCTTTGTTTCATGAAGGGATGCTAGCCTGGCTTTAATAGTTTCCGGGAGATTAACCCCATTGATCTGAAGCACCTGTGCTCCTGGAAAAATTCGGACATTATCAATTTTTACCATTTGCCTAGGAAGTAGGGCCTGAACTCAATGTTATTTGTACAGCTGAACACACTAACTCTCTGACTATGGAGATCAAAGCAGCCAAGTCAGGAATTTCATAATGTCTTAGATGTGTCCTGGACGATTTCCCGAGGCTTATAACCCTGATCAATGAACACTGGTGCCAGATTACAAAATACCACATCATACTCATGATTTATTAAAAGGATAAAGATAAAGGAGGAAACATTGATCATGGGGTCTGACATATTTTAGTGGTTCCTAGTTCACCCATGTAGGCAGATTCTGAAGGTTTCCTTAAAATTCAGCACAGTGCACAGGGAGGCTGTTTGTAACAGCTTGAAGCTACAATTTGCAGTTATGAGGTCCTTGAGAGAGTTAAAGGAAGGACAAATAAGTAATTCTATGAGAGGGACTTCTTAGATTTATCTCCTCCATTCATTCTTCCTCTGAGTCTTTTCCTTTTCTCCTGCATTGTTAACCAAGATAGTGAAAATAGGCAGTAAAGGCAACTTGGGGTGGGAAATACATTATCCAGGACCACCAAGACATCTCGAATCTTAGGGCAGAAGGGGATTGTAGAGGTCATCTGATCCAACCTATGACCAAACCAGAATTTTATCTACCACATGCCAAGGTATCATTAAATCCCTGTTTGAAGATGTTCACCAAGAGGGCAGCCATGATTTTTCCCAGGTAGCCTGATCCGCTGTTGGATAGTTCTATGGGGAAAGTGAATGGATCAAAGTTACGTAGAATCATAGATCCCAAGATTAAAGGTCTAGAGCTAAATGGGCCATCAGAAGCCAGTTAGTCCAATTTAAATGTGCAAATTGAAGCCTAGTAAATGGCTTGCCTTAGAATTGGCAGGGATTTCAGAGGCCATCTGGACCAGCCCCCTCATTTTACAGATGTGGAGACCAAAGACCCAAAGGCTAAAGTCATTTGCGCAGGATCACATCAGTTTTAAATGGCAGATGTTCAGTTGTTTTTCAGTCATGTCCAACTCTCCGTAACCCCATTTGGGGTTTTCATGGCAAAAATACTACAGTGGTTTGCCATTTCCTTCTCCAGCTCATTTTACAGATGAGAAAACTGAGGCAAACAAGGTTAAGTGACTTGCCCAGGGTCACACAGCTTCTAGGTATCTGAGGCCAGATTTGAATTCAGGAAGATGAATCTTCCTGACTCCAAGCCAAGCACTCTCTATCCACTGGGCTACCTAGCTGCTCTAAATGGCACAGCCAAGAGTCAACTCAGGTTGACTCAGACTATGACAGAGTAGTCTTGATTTTCAGTGTAGTCATGTGTCAGATTTCCTTTTTTGCTCAACAGAAGCATAAGGGAGGGAGCACTTGGTCCTTTACCCAACTCAGTTAATGTATCAGCCAGGATATAATCAGAAATGGAGAGGTATAAATGTGGTAACAAGTTATTAACACCCAGTGATCACTCTACAAAATGTGAACACCTTTCTTTGATGGAATTAAAGTAATCCTGGCCATCTGATGAACAATAATAGCAACAAAATAATAAAAAGGCCAGGTTAGGGGCTTTAAATAGAGACAATATAATCCCCAAAGTTCAAAGCTGGAGAGCTCAGTGAGGCAGTGGGGGAGGGGGAGAGGGGGAAGGGAGGTGGCGGGGGCGGGGGGAAGGATTTTGTCTCCTTCTGCCTTTGTGGATTGTACCATTTAGCAAAGGAGCTACTCTGCCAAAAAGGGGATACTCCATCCAGCAGCTGGAGGAACAGTCAGTTTGAGAGAGTATGAGGGAGCAGAGATATACCCTAGACAGACACAGATACAGACAGACAGTCATTCAAAGCAGCTTCAAGGAGAGTGACCTCTGGCAGCAAAGAAAAGATTGGTTAAGGACTCAAAAGAGCACTATCCTATATAATAATGACTTAAGTTAGAAAGGAATAGACCATTGGGAACCCAGCTGAGCTCTCCACTCACCCAGCAGAAATGCTATACCCAAGGAGATGCTTTGTGAGGATTTTATAGTAGAGAAAGTATTTCAAAGCCCAGCAGTGCTATAGGGATGAGTAGCTTTGGGTACACGTAGTACTTACATATGTGCCTCTGTAAGCAGAATGGCCTTTGTTTTCTTTGAATGACTCAGTTTATCTCATTGAACCTTGCTGGGTGCTGGGACCCAGCCCAGAGCCCTGTTAGGTGTGGAACCTTGGTAGGGCCCAAGGTAGGGCTAACTCCAGGGAGGGCCTAGTTTACATGTCTGGGACAGCAGAGGCTTTTAGACCACGTAGGTTTAAGTCTGCCTCTTTGTGACGATTCATGGGGCTGGCTAAGGGGAGGTGTTAACTCCAGAGCCATGCCCTATTGGGTGTTAACCTAATCTACGTGGATGTGAATCTCCCAGGGTCCTAAGGGGAGGGGCCAACTCAAGAACCAATCAGCTCTGGTCATTCAGGAGATGCTTGATGATGTCAAAAACTCTATAAGAGGAGAGAAGACAGCTTGAAGACCCCTTTTTTTTCCTGTTGGAGCCAGAGACAGCTACACCTGAAGCTGAAGCAGGAGCTGCCGGTAGCAGAGTTGACCCATGTGTGGACCGAGGAGTGCTGATCAAGGACTTGAGGCCAGTGGGTAATCTTTTTACCGTAGAGGGGAAGCAGTATATGATTTTGCTTTATACCATCATGCTTCTCTGTGGCCTCCTGGTCACTCTTGTGAGGCAGACTTATTGGGCCTGGAAGCTTTTGATCAAAATATCAAAATGGGGACACTGGTTCGTGGGTCTGTTACTTTGGAGCTTAAATACATGCTTTAATTCTTCTGCCTCCTACCTAGAGAATTCCTTATATCCTGCGGTTCCAAACCTTTCAGACATATATATGATTCTCTTTGAAATCATAAATTCTGCCTTCATAATACAGCCTCTAAGTTTGTGTCTGCTATTCCCATACATGCTATACATATTTGTGAGGAGACAGCTCTAGGTTTTTCAAGGGAATATTTTGTAACTTTTGCTAAGAGCTAATTGTATCTACTGCCTGACTGCTAATGGAAAGCACACTGGTGGGGGCTCATGAGTTGGTACCCACAGGTTATCCTAGAACTACTCTTCTCCACCAGAGATCCAACTAGCAAGTATAAATGCATGTGTGGAGAGTACCACAGAATAGAGGCTACAAAGAGTCTGTGGTAAGGAATAGAAAAGTGAAAAGAAAAAAAAAGGAAAAAAAAAACAGATGGGCCAGGAAGAAAAGATAGACTTAAGGACCTTCCAAACCCAAACATGATTAACCTGGGAAGTGAAAGGCTAAAAGAAGCTTTTAGATATGGGAAATAGATGCAGAAACTCCTTCTCTATTTCCCATCTGGATTGAGGAGGCAGGAGGATTTCCTAAACATCAGATCATAAAACCAGGCAGCCTCCAAGGCTGGGAAATGATTGTTACCAGACTGATGCCTGGCTCCATGAATCAGTTTGAAAATTAGTTTAACAAAGGTAGGAGGGAAACAACTTCAGAACAGCACTGCTGGTGTTCTTCCTTTTCTTTCCTTAATTATAATGCTGCAGAGCTCTTGAAAAGTTAACTGCTAAACTTAATCAAGATTCAGTGATAAAATGAAGGTGATCTTATGCAAAGCACACACACACATACAATGCCTCATGTGCTCCATGAACATCAACTTCCTTACAAGGTAGCATCCCAAGGGCTCTTAGCTGGGGTAGGTCCTCTGAAAATCAGCAATATGAATTGAAAAGGGAAAGAATAAGAAAGCCTGATTTAGAATGAATAGTCACCTTCTTAACATTTTCTCTTTTCTTTCTTTTTTAAAGTTACTTTTATTTTACTTTTTAAAAAAGATCTATAGTTTCTTTTAAAAAAAATAGTCACTCATTCATTTCCCTTTGAATTCTACCCCTTTGCCATTGGACTGTTCCTTGTAACAAAAAGAATTTAAGAAAAGCCAGTTGAAATAGCAACCACATTGGACAGTGTACTAGGGAAGGGGAACCTGCAGCCTTGAGGCCACATGTGGCCCTCTAGGTCCTCAAGTGCAACCCTTTGACTTCATCCAACTTTACAGAACAAAAAACTTGAGGACCTAGAGGGTCACATGTGGCCTCAAGGCTGTAAGTTTCCCACCCCTGGTAGACCACATTCCCTATTTATAGCCCCTATCTCTATCCTGACTGGATGACACAGTGGATAGATCACTGAACCTGGCATCAGGAAGACCTGAGTCTAAAGCTATCCTTAGATCCTGACCAGCTATCTGAACCTCAACAATCTACAACTTTTGACTGCTTCAATTTTCTCACCCATAAAATAGAGATAGAATAGCACCTACTTCCCAGGGTTGTTGTAGGGATAAAATCAGATAACATTTGTATATAAATGCTAACTATTACTATTGGTTCTGGGCAGCTAGGTGGCACAGTGATAAGAGTGTCAGGCCTAGAGTCAGTAAGACCTTAGTTCAAATTGAGCTTCTGACACTTACTAACTGTGTGACTCTTGCCAAGTCAGTGAACCCTGTTTACCTCAGTTTCCTCATCGGTAAAATGAGCTGGAGAAGGAAATGGCAAACCACTCCACTATCTTTGCCAAGAAAACTTCAAATGGAGTCATGAAGAATTGGCTATGACTTAAATGATTGAATAACAAACAACAATTATTTGGTTCTCTATGACTGTGATTGTTTACTCCAATTATTCAATGCTTGATGGTTTGGGTTCTTTTTTTTTTTGTTTGGTGTTATTATCCCTTACATAAATGAATGGTTCTCTTGATTCTGCTTTCTCTGTTATGCATCACTTCATAGCTATTCTCCATATTTCTTCAAATTCCTCATATTCAATTCTACTTTACAATAATATGCCATTACATTCACATACCACAATTTGTTCAGCCATTCTTTAATTGATGGGTGCCCATTTTTTCAAGTTTTTTTTCCCCTACCACAAGGAGTAACGTTGTAAATATTTTGTTATAAATGGGGTCTTTCCTTTTTTTTTTTGTCATTAACCTCTTTTGGCATATATACCTAGTGTTGGGATCTCTGAGCCAAAAGAAAGGAACAGTTTGATCATTTTTCTCCCATAATTACAAATTGATTTCCAGAAGAGTTGGTCCTATCCAGTTTCCCCAGCTGTGTATTAGAATACCTCTCTCCCTACACTTCCTACACTATACCTCTCTACCTACGCTTTCACTCTTTCCATTTTGTCTTCTCTGTCTCTCTCTGTCTCTCTCTGTCTCTCTCTCTCTTTCTGTCTCCCTCTCTCTCTCTCTCTCTCTCTCTCTCTCTCTCTCTCTCTCTGCCTATTTGGTGAATGGGAGGCGAAACCTCCCTCTTGGCATTAGTCATGTTAAAATAAGTGAGGCTTGAGGTATTTTCATTGCATGCCATACTTTCCCCCTTCCCACTCCCACCCCTTTCTAAGCTTTATATTAATTTTGGTCTTTGCTCTAACAAGTTAGTGGTTTGACTGTATGCAGACAGCTGATTCAGGAATGACTCCCACATCAGTAACAAGTCATTTCCTGTCTGTTAAAACATAATTAATTTCATTTTTGTAATTTTTTTGATGCTGTGTCCAACAGCTCCTGATTCTTTTCTCAAAGAAAGTATTTATGATGTTTTAAGTGAGAGGCTTCTGTGTAATCACCAAGTCCTTGGCTTCTTTCTTTCATTTTTTCTGATCCATATGTTCCAGTGTCTTTTTCACAAAAAAAAATTAATTTCCAAAAGATTTTTTTACTGACATATTTAGCAGAGTGTCCTGGGTAAGATCCATAGCTACTCAAAAAAGTTTGTTCTGACTATCCTTTCAGTAAAAGCCAAGTGGATGGAGAATAGCTATTGTCCAAATTATGGTATGCAGTTCTATAAACAAACCAGAGAGCTCATTCAGCAGTATATATGTCTTGGACAGACACAGCAAATGGACCATAAGTTGGGCCCAGAATTGAACAGGAGGTGAGTGGGCTGAATTGCCTTTGGGAAACTGCTAAGTTCTTGTAATGATCTCAAACTTCTTCCTGAACCAAAGTCCCATCTTTTTATTACCAAGAGCCAATGTGGTGCTATAGATAGCTGGTTTCAGAGCCAGGGAGATCTGAAGTCAAGTCTCATTTCTGTCCTATAACTGGCTGTGTGTCCTGAGGCAAATCACTTAACCTCTCTCAGTGTTGTAAGCAACCCTCTAAGACTTGAAGAGAGGGTGCCCATCTCTGGAATTTCTTTATTAAGGGCTTCTCTGTCTAGGCTCAGTCCCAATTCTACTGTGCTGTTGTTAGCTGAAATATGTAGAAAACTACAATGTACAAGAAATTGCAAATGAGTATCACTCATAGGATAATGGAGAGGTGAAAGATGGGGGGAGGTGTATAAAGAGCTACAACATATTGGAAACAAGGAATTATGGAGGAGAACCAGAGAAAAGTAATATCATCAAAGAAATACAGACTTGAAAAAGACGAGCTGATTGTGTGGAAAGCACATAGGGAAAATGGACCTATGGCTTGTGTAATACACAGGTATCCTTGGGATGTCACCAGAAATGGAGGAAGGCCTCCAGCATGTTGGGTGGACCCTAATAGAGTCTGCTACCCAGTTATAGCAGGTCTACTGTGCTCTATTCCCAAATGGCTTAATTCTCAGCTAGCTGTCAATTCCTTTCTTAGATTCGATTCCAAGGTGTTAAATGATAAGGATATTTATATATTAATGGGGAAAGGGCTGGCAAGATGAGACACATTTCAGCAGCTCTGAAGCTTGTGGATATAGGTTTTGACTCCACAAATCTCATCCCGTTCAATTCTTGCCCTTTGTGGTTATTATTGGGTTGTTTTCAGTGGTGGGTTTGACTCTTTGTGACCCCATTTGGAGTTTTCTTGGCAAAGATACTAGAGTGGTTTGCCAGGTCTTTCTCCAGTTCATTTTACAGATTGGGAAACTGAGGCAAACAGGGTGAAGTGACATGCCCACACAGCTAGTAACTGTCTGAAGCCAGATTTGAATTCACAAAGAGTCTTCCCGACTCCAGGCCAAGTGTTCTATTCATTGTGCTATTTAGCTGCTCTCAATTCTTGCCCTAGTCTTCCCATAAATCTTCCAAGGAGGGAGCCATAGGAAGCCTTCCTGACTGACTGAGGTCAGTGTAGCAGTTGGGCAGTCTGGTGTAGTGGACACTCTCAGGATGACATGAATCAAAATCGAGAGTGTGCTGAAGTCAGCTTGTATGGCTCCCAAGAGCTGATGATTAAATTTTCAGTGTGAAGGTTTACAACTTTAGAAATTGGCAAAAGCTACAAATCAGAGCTTGATTTATTATTTTTGTTGTCTAAATTTAAGAAGGTGATGGTAAAAATATTATTAATGCAGTTTAAACTTAAAAGTGAGGCATGCATAATTTTTAAAAAATAGCTGATTATTAAATATTTATTGGTACGCCACTGGTTCTAATTATACCTTAACAGCTGTGTAGCCTTGGGTAACCCTGACTTTCTAGGTCTCACTGTCTTCATCTGTATAATGGGAGAGTGGGTTGGGCTTAATGACCTTTTAAGATCCCTTCGAACTCTAAAGCTATGAATCTATGATATCTTACTCCTTAATGCTCTCTTGTGACCAGCCCACCTCCCCTTCTGGTCATGAATTTTTAATTGATTTAATCATGTGTTTATATTGTTCTTCTTATTAATATGGTCTGTTAAGTTTATACCTTTCTTTTTAATTTTTTAGAAACTATACCTTCAATGCCCCATCTTATGTGCCACTGATCACTGATTGTACAATTGTTGGTTTAAGTAGATTGTACTTAAAGCCTATGACAATTTTGATTCTTCCAAGATTAGTCTTTCTGGATCTGTAGCCAGCCTTGTTTGTTGCTCATCCTTCATTCTCAGAGAGGCCCAAAGACGTCACAAGGGTGATGTCTTGCTCATGAATTGGATTTAAGTGATGCAGAGCAGCACGAAATCATCAGCCTCACACTCTCCTCCAGAGTCATCAAAGTCCATATAAAATCACCAGGAAAATACTGGTGTCAAAATAATGAATTTCTGTGTCAGAGTGCTGAATGGGACTGGTGGAGAGGGGCAGCTTGAGACAGTGGAAAGAGCACTGGCTTTATGATCCCAGAATCTGGCTTTGAATCCCATGTCTAACATTTACAATCCCTGTGCTCATGGTCAAGTCAAGTCACTTCATTAAAAAAACTTTTTTTATTTTAATTAATTTATTTTTTTTAAGCAATAGCAGTTAAGTGATTCACCCAGGGTCACATAGCTACTAAGTATTTGAGGTCACATTTGAACTCAGGTTCTCCTGACTCTAAGGCTGGTGTTCTGTCCACTGTGCTACCTAGCTGCCCCTAAATCACTTCCTTTCCATCAACCTTAATATCCTTATGTATAAAATGGCAGGTAGGATTTTTAAATTGGAAATTGGATGGCACCTAGACTATCCCACTCATTTCACAGACTGAACCCCAGTGAAATTAAGTGACTTAACTCAAGGTCACATAGGATGTACGTAGTCAAGTTGCAGTTTGAACTGTGGTGAAATTTCATCTTTGTTGGTCTTTTGACTAAAATGTTTGAGAGGAATACAATCTATGTACTATTCAATTGTTTTTCAGCTTTTCAGGAAATTATTCTTGATTAGCCAAGCTAATATAATAAAAATATGACAATTCTACCTAAAAATAAAACCATGCCAGGGTTGGACTAGAGGGCCCTTAAGGTATCTTCCAGCTTTTGATCCTGTAAATAGTTCCCTAAAGGCTATCTAGACTTTTTTTTTTTTTGCCCCCTCTTAGTCATTAGTTCATTGAGGAAGATCTGGTAGGCAGCAATATAGGGCAGTAAGGTATGATAAAAGTAGGCAAAGCGGCTTTAAATGCCAGAGAAGTTTATATAGGATGCTATAGGCAAGATGGAGCCTCTGGAGCTTTTTGGGCAAGAGGGTGACCTGGTCACAGCTGTGTTTTAGGAATATCAATTTGGCAGCTAGGTGGAGGATAGTCTGGAGAGGGAAGATATTGGAAAACTGGTTGAAAGCCTATTGAACTGGTCCAAATGGGAAGAAATAGAAAGCCTAGCCTAGGAAGCCTAAGACTTGAAAAAAAGAACCGGGAGATTTTAAGAGGTAGAAGTGAGGAGGAAGTGCATTGTGGGCATGAGGATGGCCAGTACAAACTTTTGAAAGGAGGAGGTGGAGCACCGTATGTGAGGACCAGCAAGAAGACACTTTGGCTGGGCCATGGAGTGCAGGCAGGGGAACAACGTAGCATGAGCTGGAAAGGCAGGTAGGGACCAGACTGTAAAGTATTTTAAAAGCCAAATAGGGACTTTATATTTTATTGTCAAGGCAATTGGAGCCATTGGGGTTTATTAAGTAGAGAAGAAAGGAGAATGATCAATCAATCATGGTCCTGGAGATGAGAAAGGATGGGGTGAAAGGGCATTTTTTTCCCCTCCAAGGATTTAGATTGATTGGAGAAAAGAACCATCAAAAATACTCAAAATATATTGAAAAAAATATTCTTGGCAGCACTACTAAAAAAATTATTGATATCTTTTGTTTTCATATTGCCTTAATTTCTGCAGCTAGGTGGTACAGTGGATAGAGTGCCAGGAAGACCTGAGTTCAAATCCAGTCTCAGACACTAGTTGTACGACCCTGGTCAAGTCATTTAACCTTGTTTACCTCAGTTGCCTCATCTGTAAAATGAGCTGGAGAAGGAAATGGCAAACCATTCCATATCTTTGCTGAGAAAACCCCAAATGGGAGTCATAAAGAGCCAGACATGACTGAAAGGATTGAACAAAAATTTCTGAATATGTTCCTCCTCTCCCACAGCCACCAAGCCATTCCCTGTAACATTAAAGAAAAAAAAATAGCTCAAAACAGCTAAGAAACAAATCAAGTAAATCTGATAACCTATGGAACATTCCACCCATTTCTGTAAAGGAGGAAGGGGAATTTTATGGGGGAGCAGGGATTTGGTTCCCCTTCCTCCCCCCAGGGGACGTAATGTGTTAATGCAAGATGTTAACACCTTGTTATCCTTCTAAAAAGTATGAATTAGGGAGCAATGTCATTGGAGGAGAAGTGACTGGCCATGCTCCCAGGTGACCCTTAAAAGACATAATCAGGCAGTTGGAGAGGCAATCCATTCCAGGAAGTTGCGGGAGTTACTCTCGAGAGGGGCCCACTGTGTGGGGGAAGAGTGGGGAGGGGAAGAGCTTTCTCCACTCCACCCCCCCCACACCCCTATCAACCATGACATCCGGCGGCAGAGCCACTCACCCAGTAGGAGACATTCCACCCAGCAGCTGGAGTGTCAGTTATAGAGAGTGCAAAGCACGGTTGAGCAAGCAGAGACACACGCTATTTAATCTTTTGTTTATACATCATCTTCACTTTCCAATATATCCCTTACCTACCCTACTTAGAGAGCCATCCCTTTTTAACAAAGAATAAAAAAGGGGAAAAAAAATCTTCAGCAAAAACTAATCAACCCAATGACTGAGTCTGACAGTATGTGCAGTGTTCTTTACCCATATGTCCCACCTTAGTAAAGAAGGGAGTTGGATTTTTGGAGCTTGTATTTTTGATAGAAATGAAAATAATATTTAGAAAAAACCCACCATCAAATGAATAGGTGAGCACCACGTGCTACAAAAGGGTTAGGATGGTAGTCTGAAACTCAAGGAAAATTGCCTCAGTTTGCTCATCTGTAAAATAGACTACATCATCTCTAAGATCCTTTGCAGCTTTAAATCCTATGAAATATCTGGGGTAGCCTTGACAGCTGAAGCAATTTCTGTCTTACTGCCTGGCTAAACTGCATGACTGAAGGACTTTTCCAGGATGCTGTTGGTGAGGGATGGGGATGGGCTTTACCAGGTGACCAAGGAGAAGAACCCTTCCAGCTCTGGGATTTGATTGTCATGCCACGCAGGGCCATGGTGACCTGGCATGACCATGGCAGCTCAACCCAGTCCCACAGGTTGCTCTGCCTGTTCCCACAACACTCCTGATGGGATCAGCGACACTGCTAATCCGTAGATTATTAATCCTATTGTTTGCAAAGATTGCTTCTGGTTTGTTTAGCAGAATTTAGCATTATTATGGTTTTTGCTTAACTTCTTTCCCTCTGTCCATTTTTCCTTTCTCCTTCACTCTTTCCTTTCTTCCTTTTTCTTCCTTCCTTCCTTCCTCCCTTCCTTCACTCTCTCTCTCTCTCTCTCTCTCTCTCTCTCTCTCTCTCTCTCTCTCTCTCCCTCCCTCCCCTCCTTTTCCTCCTCCTCCTCTTCCTCCTCCTCTTCCTCCTTCTTCTTCTTCCCCCCCCCCTTCCTTTTCTCTCCCTCTCAGACTTTTTTCTTCTTCTTAACCAATTCCAATTCAGGTCTCCCCTGAAAATGTTGGTGGACAGATCATAAGCTTAAGAATTAAGTACAATTGAACACTAAAAGCTATTCCAAGGACACTAAAACTCTAAAGTCTTTGGGAACAAGGCAGTGATTCTTGTCTGCAAACAGGATAACCAGCTCTAAAAGATGCCTGTGTAACCCGGTAGAATTTTGGAAACAAACATGTAAGGCGCCCGAGAAGGCTAAAGGAAGAAAGGAAAAAAAAATGAACCCCACTCAGCAGTAAAAGGCCATGTCGGGTAAACAGGAAAGAAAGGCTCATAGCTGCTCGAGGCCCGGAGGTGGAAAGACTGGGGAGAGTTCCGATCTGAAATCCTGATAGGGGAAGCAGAATGGACAGATTTCCTAACACTCTGGCTGCCTAAATCATTTATATTTCTGAAGGGTGGCTACGGCCGGAGCTAAATGTGCTTCTGCCCTGGTCCTACTGCTAACCTGACTGTAGCACGGCATGACCCACTGGATCTATTCTGGGTTCCCTCCCTGACAGAGAGCCTTCCCATCTATCTGCCCCCTTCAGAACAGCCCCTAAATTCAGGTAACTACATCCTTTTTACTAGTACTAGCTCTCCCAGTCTATACTGTGCTTCTAGGACAGAGGGAAATACATGGCGAACACACAAGCTGATATTAGAGACTTATATCTGCAACATATTCCCCGATCTGTCATCAGGGAAGTATGGATTCCATCCAGTCTCAGCAAGTTGCATATGATAGTAACTGACTGTCACATCAATGACCTTGAGATACTATGATCCAGTCCAATCCAAGCCAACAAACACTGATTAAGCACCTGCTGTATACAGACCACATCATAGTGGACAGAAAGGGGCCCTTGGAGTCAAAAGGACACAGGTTCAAGTTCTGTCCCTGAAACTTCATGGCTGTGTGACTGTGGGCAAATCACTTAACCTTTCAAGGCCCCAGGCAAGTCTTTAAAAGGGCAGCTGGTAAAGATCTGCATTGGTGAACAGTTTCCTCATTGGGAATTCTTTATGTTGAGTGAAATCACCAGTCTAGGTGCTGAAGTGGATAGAGCACCAGCCATGAAGTCAGGAGGAGGCCCTGAGTTCAAATCCATCCTCAGACACATACCAGCTGTGTGACCCCAGGCAAGTCACTTATCCCCATTTGCTTCAAAAAAAAAAAAAAAGAAAAAAAATCACAAGTCTAGCTCCCCTCTACCTCCCCCCTTTCCTCCCTTCCCTCAAATGTGCTGATAGAGTTATAATTCAATTCAATAAACATTTATTAAGTCAGATATAAAGACAAAAAGGAAAAATGGTCCCTGACCACAAGGAGCCCACATTCTACTGGAAAGAAGGGGTTACAACACATAAGGGAAAAGTTTGTAGACAATAATTCGAGGAGGGTTTGAGCACTCCCAAACAAGGGGACCAGGAAAGGCTTCTAAGGAAGTAGAGGCAAATGAGTGAAGCCTCACAGGAAGCCAGGGATTCTAAGAGGCAGACAAGAGGAAGGATTGAATTTCAGTGGAGAGGGACAGACTGCACAGAGACAGAGGCAGCAGATGGTCTGGGAAAGAACAATTAGTCCAGTTTGGCTGGATCATAGAGCATGTGAAGGAGGGTAACATGCAATAAACCTGGAAGAATAGGCTGGGGCCAGACTGTAAAGGACTTTAAATGCCAAATCCTAGAGGCAAGAGGGGAACGACATGGTCAATTGTGCTGCTTTGGGAAGGTCATTTTGGCAGCCGCATGGAGGGCAGATCCTATACAAGATCCTACCATACCTTCTGAACTACGATCAAAAGATCGACTTATGTTCAGGGTGGTTTTAATATTGGTTTTTCCCCCCTATTCTTTCAAAATTGGTGATGCATTATGACATCTATTTTTATTCTCTATCTGCTGCAACTTCCAGGCAATCTGAATTTCAATTAATAAACACAACCTGATAAATGGCATTTACTAGCTGACCTTGAGGGCCTTAGTTTCCTTATCTGTAAAATGAAAGGGTTGGACTAGACAGCCTTTGAGAACCCTTCTGGCTGTGGATCTGAGAACCTATGATGTTCTGAAATATTCATTATAATGAATGCTTGGCAAATTAAAATTATAAAATGTTAGGGCTGGGAAAAAGAAAAATAGCCTACATTTTTATAGCACTTTCCCAACAACAACCCCTTGAGGGAGAGGTTTTTAAGAACTTTTAAGAACTATTCTTCCAATTTTACAGATGAAGAAACTGAGGCCCAGACACATTAAATGACTTGCATAAAGAACAGAGCTATTAAATGTTAGTCTGGCATATAGTAGTGCTTAAAAGATGCTTGCTGATTAGCTGATGATTGAAATTGAGGTCTCCCCTGATTCCAAGAGCAGTGTTCTCTCCACTGTCCCACATTGCCTGTCTTTAGGGTCAAGATAACATTGACCTGAAACACACAGAATGAGAAAGATGAGAGAAGTCAATGGCAGATCATAGATTTTTCCCAGAGTCATTACCAAGGGTGATGACAAACCAGGAAAGTGTGATTAGTGGAACCCAAGGATATGAAAAAGCTGGAAATTTTACTTGGAGCAGGTTAGCTAGCTCTCACGTCTTCCAAGAGTTTATGCCTCTGGAGCTGACCTAAAGCAAATCACTTAATCTCACTGAGTCTCACTTTCCTCATATGTAAAGAAAAGAGGCATTGGAGTAGATGGCATCTGAAGTCCCTTCCAGCTTAATAAATGCTTGTAGATTGACTGACTCTTTGAAACTCAAGTCTCCCTTGATACCAGGAGCAGAGTTCTGTCCACCGTGCCTGTATGATGACTGACAGAGGAGGAGTTGGTGCTAGGCAAATGCAGCCACTAAGTTGAAAGCAATGTCATAGGAAAACTGTTTTTTTGTTTTGTTTTGTTTTTGCAGAAAGGATATTCTGGAAGCAGGTCGTGATTTTGATATTGCCTCTAGGTGTTTCTAATACCCTGGGCTCTTTGATAGGATCAGCCAGTTTTTAATTCTCTGGTTCACATTTGCCAAAAGAAGGAAAAATTTAAAAGGCCAAAACCCAAACAGTAAATAGCAAGAGCAAAGTGAGTTCTGTGAGTGCAAACACAGATCTTTCCAATAGATACCCCTTGTAACAGAGGGGAAGCAGAGACTGGGGCTTTTTTTTTTTATTTTTAATTCAGCTGCCTCCCCACTCCTCGAGTCATTTTGCAAAGAGGATGTGCCACACATGGCACTGTGCCAGCTCTCCCTTAGACAAATGATGCAGGAAGCCTTTACTGTTTTCTTAGCACGCTAGATCAACAGGTAATTTGCAAAAGAGAGATAGAAGTGTGACAACTGGGGCTGGAAAAAAAGAGAGAGAGGTGAGATTTTTTTTTTAACTGTAGATAGACTGAAAGAAATTAAAAGCACTTTGTGGTAGAATCTGGCTATCTGCAGGTAATGTCTGATTCCAGCTGTTGATTTTTGCGGCCAGGACATCTGCGCACTGCGGTCTCTTAACAATGGTTAATGTTTAGAAAGGTACAGGGTGTTCTGGTTAAGGACGCTGCTCATTTCCTCTTCCCCCACAGAGCCCTTGTTATTGCAGACCTGCGAAGGAAAGGAAGGGCTTTTTCACCCCATGAAAGCACAAGACCCGGCGCCAAAGCCCCGCTAAATGGAAGGTCACTTGAAAATAAAGACAATCGCAGACTCCAGGAAACGCTTAAGTTTACCTGGGCTCCTGTGGGATCGCTTTGTCGGGGGACCTGGGGAAGGACACCCAGTAATCACTTAAATGTGCTTTAGTGAGGAAACGACAGGAAAGGCTGAATTAAATTGAAATCAAGGAGGGGGTGGGATTTAAATGAGTAAAAGAGAATGGAATTGTAACCTTTTTGCACATTTATAATTTTTTAAAGTAGGATAAAGTCCACAGTCTCCAGATAAACTTGTTATAATAGTAGGTACCATCTGTAAGCATTTTATGCCTTATCTCATATGGTCCTTAAAAATGCTGTAAGAGATAGTGCAGTGACTAGAGCACCAGCCCTGGAATCAGGAGGATCCAAGTTCAAATCCAACCTTAGACACTAACTGTTTGACTCTGGGCAAGTCACTTAACCCCGATTGCCATCCCACCCCACCCCAACCCCCCCCCCCCCTGCCCCCACCTCTCCAAAAAAACTTCTGTGGGAAGTAGGTTGTGCAGGTATTTTTACATTCTTTTGGCAGTAGAGGAAAATGAGGCCACCAGAAATGAAATTTGCCCAAAGAGGTTAAAGAACTTGCTTAGGGTCACATAGTAAACATCAGAGACAAGATTTGAACTCTGATCCTCCTGATAATCTAAGTGTAGCAAGCATTCTTTTGCCAAACTTCCTTTTCAGAACGTAAAGATTTCCAAGTGGCCCTCTCTTCTCCTCCCCACTTCCTAAGGCTACCAATCAAATATACAATAATAGACAAAGAGGGAGAGAATAAAACATTTATTGACAGCCTACTGTGTGCTAAGTGCTTTATAAGTATCGTCTCATTTGATTATTCATTATTACTATCTCATTTGAGACTCACAACAACCATGTGAGGTAGGTGTTGTTATTATCTCTTGAACAGTGAAGGAAACCGAGGTAGAGGTTAAGTGATTTGCCTGGGGTCACACAGCTAATAAGTAGCTGAGGCAGGATTTGAACTTGGGTCTTTCTGACTCCAGATCCAGTGCTCTATCCCTGGTACCACCTAGCAGCCCCTAGGGCTAAAAGGCACCCTATAGGTCACCTAGTCCTAGTCAGTCATTTGACAAATGACAGAACTGAGATTCAGAAGAGAAGGATGATATCACACTGGCAGCTGGAATTAGGACCAGTATTTGAACTCAGTGGATAAAGTATATGCCTGAGTCAGGAAGACCTGAGTTCAGATGCTGGTATACCATCCATGTGACTCTAAGCAAATTATTTAACCTGTCAGAGTCCCAGGCACCTAAGACTAAGTAGTGCTTGGTGTTGGTAGAAATTTACTCATTCATCACAATGAAAAATTATTTTCTCCAATAGATTCTTTTAAAAAATTATTTTTAATTTATGGAATAAAAAACATTTCTATAACAGTACAATAAAAAAGATGATTGCATGTGAAACTATAAGTCTACTACACACAACTTGCTATTCCTTTCAAATATGCAACAAAATTATCACGTAAATTTCTTTTTTTTTTCTTCTCTCCCCTCTCCCCTGCCTTAGAGATGGCTACCATTAGACCCAAATAGGTATAGGTATATGTATATATATGTAAAATTATTCTATACATATTTCTATTTATCACTTCTTTTTCTGGATGGAGATAGCATCTTTCTTCATATGTCCTTTATAGATAATTTAGGTATTTATAATATTCAAAATAACTTAATCGCTCAAAGTCATTCTTAAAACAATATCGCTGTTACTGTATAAAATGTTCTCTTGGTTCTGCTCATTTTGCTCTTCATTATTTCATGCAAGTCCTTAAAAAAAAAAACCCCAGCATTTATTATCTGTCCTTTCCACTGTCCCTCACCTCATTGAACCATTAAGAAAGAAAAACAAATATACATAATCCAGAAAAACAAGTTACCCTTATGGCCATGTCCAAATATGCACGTCTCTCTTTGCACTACTGTAGCAGGAAGTAGATAGCAAGTTTTCTCTTTGGTCCTCTGAACTCATAATTTATCATTGCATCGATCAGTGTTCTAAAGTCTTTCAAAGTTGTTTTTCTTTATATTGTTGTTGTCCTAGAAGTGGTTCTAATTCTGCTTATTTCCCTCTGATCAGTTGATAAAGATCTTCCCAATTTCCTCTGAAACAGCACATTTCATCATTTCTTGTGGCACAAAAATATTCCGTGACATTCGTATGCCATAATTTGTTTAGTTATTCCCCAATAGGAGGAAAGCCTTTTAGATTACCAATTTGGAGCTACTATGAAAAGTTATTATAAATATTTTTGTACATATGGCTCTTTTGCCTCTTTAATCTCTTTCAGGGCAAGGGTCAGCCAGTTATACCAATGAAATTGCAGTTCTGGTTCCCCTCTCTCCCCTCTTCCAAAAAGTGCAGGACAGCAGAGTGAAACTGACTTTGGGTTCTCATCTTTATTTCACAAAAAGATGCTATGAAAAGTACCAATAAAAAGTCAAGGAATGTACATGCCTTTCTATCATTGAATTAAGATAAAACTCCTTTTGAATAAAACTTGGTCCTGCAAATCACTGCGTCATATAGCTATCGAGACTCAAAAGGAGTCATAAACTATTAAAAAAAAAAAGGCTAATGCTGCATCCTAATACCAGCCCCCACTATAATATGTACATACTACCTTCCCAGATGTGCCCAGGTGAGCCCGTCACATGGTCCTAATTTCCAAATACTTCCCTTCAGCAGTTATATAATCAGTCAATACAACATTATTTCTCAATTGAAGACAAGTTTTATGGTTCCCACTCCCTTCCTGCCCTTCCCCCAACTGTACTATAAGGTTCTCTAGAGTCTGTGTTTCTTTTTTATGTCTTTTGTATTCTAATAACAACAACCACTAACATTTTACAAAGTACCATCAAGTTTATTATTGTAGCCAGCTAGCACAAACACTATTCATGCAGTCCAAATACTCCGGTGGATCTTAGAACCATAATTCTGGAGCCAGGAGGGACCTCCAGGGTCAACCCCCTGGGGCAGTCCCCTTCCTTGTTCAAGGTCACACAGCTGGTAAGTGTCAGAAGCAGAATTCCTACCCATACCTCCTGACTCCCGAGGCAGTACTGAACCCGAAGGACTGTTGGACTTAGAATCAGGAAGCTTGGGGTCAAAACCAGCTGTGCATGTTTACTAGCTGTGTGACTCTGGACAAATCACTGAACTTCTCTGAGGGTCAGTTTCCCTGCCTGCAAAATGGGCTAATGAAAGCACCAGCCGTTTGTGAGCATCACATGGTTGAGATGAGACATGCAAATCACTTTGCACACCTTAAAGAGTTTTAAATTTTTGTCATCATTAGTATGTTATTATAATAAGCATTACTATAAGGGGGAGATGAACATTGATTAAGCACTTATTATGTGCCAGGCACCTTACAAATATTATCTTATTTGATTCTCACAACAACCTGGGGAGGTAGGCACTGTTATTATCTCCCTTTTACAGTTAGAGAAACTGAGGCAGAGGGGGGTTAAGTGACTTGCTCAGGGTCATACTGCTAGGAAATTTCTGAGGCCACATTTGAGCTCAGCTCTTTCTGTCTCCAGGCTCAGCACTCTATCCACTGAGCTACCTAGCTGCTTCTATAATTCTCTCATTGATGTGGGTTCCCCTCCAGTGAATGGAGAAACATTTATTTAGTGCCTACCACTGTGCTAGGGCACCTAGGTGGTATAGTGGTTAGAGTGCTGAATCTTCTTGACTTCAAATCCGGCACCCGATGCTTCCTAGCTGTGTGATCCTGGGCAAGTCACTTAACCCTGTTTGCTTGTTACTTCATCTGTAAGATGAGCTGGAGAAAGAAATGGCAAACCACTCCATTATCTTTGCCAAGAAAACCCCAAATGGGGTCACAAAGAGTCAGACATGATTGAAAACAACTGAACAACAATTTAAAAAAAAACTGTGCTAAGCACTGAGGCCATAAATAGAAAATTGGGATGATCCCTGTTCTCAAGGAATCTGTGGTCATGCTGCCCAACCTGGGTGACTCTTCTACAGTCTTCCATTGGTCTACTGCCATCTCCCTTTATCTTTTTGCATGGATTTGCATTGGTCCTCTAACTCTTTACATGAGTGGCTCTTTCCCTCTTCCCCCTCCCCAATCTTCCATTTCTCATCTGTAATTGTTGTAGCCCACTCAAGTCCACCATGGTTGTCTCCGTTAGGTACAATAAGCTGTCTGGCCTGGTACTGGTTACTATACGCAGTATTTAACTACCAACATGACTTTCAGCAAACCACTCAATTCATGCCAACCCATTTATTCTGTAAAATAGGGTAGCAGAAATTGGCAGTGGATTCCTGCTAGCTGTAAGTCAGTATATTACTACACTACTAGCTATAAGTCAATATTTTACTCAGTAATTTCAAAAGGCCCAATTAAAAAATAAACCAAATTTTGTCTGGCTATTTATAAGCTGTAAAATGGGAGGGCTGGATTCTAAGTCATCGGATGCCTTTAATCCCTTCTGAGATTTGTGATCTAAAATGAAATTTTAAACGTTTGAATTTCATATTTAAGATTATTATCAAATTCTTGAAAGGGAAACAAACTACACTTGAAATTAGAAAGACTTGGGTTCGAATCCTACCTCAGACACTTAATAGCTATGTGACTTTAGGTAAGTCACTTAACTCCTCTGGGCCTCAGTTTCCTCATCTGTTAAATGTAAGGGGTGGATTAGATGACTTCTAAGTTCCCTTCTAGCTTCAAAATCTATGATCCCATGAAGTTCCAGTTCCTATCTCATTCACCTTTGTATGTGAATTTATGAAGAAGCTGAGACAACTATCACTTTTTGTCATTGTGAGGAGGAGGAGGAGTACTTGTATTACCAATGATAATAGTAGATATTTAGATAACATTTTAAGGTTTGCAAAGCACTTTGTTCCTTACAACAACCCAGGGAGAAAGGGGCTATTATTTTTATCCCCATTTGACAGAGGAGAGCATGGCATCATTACTAGAATTTCCCTTAGCAACTCTGTGGTATAATTAAAATAAATTATAAATATTTGTTACTATTATTTGTGTTGTTGTTAATAATAATCATTTATATATCACCTACTATGTGCCAGGAACGGTGCTTACAATAATTATCCCATTTGATCCTCACAACAATCCTAGGAGGTAGGCGGTATTATTATTCATGTTTCCAGATGAGAAGACTGAAGCTAAATGACAACAGTCATTTTAGATGCTGATATCATTCCTGTTTTACATATGAGGAAACTGAGGCAGAGAGAAGTTAAATGACTTGTTTACACAGATGGGAAGCATCTGAAGCTGGGTTTGAACTCAGCTCTTCCTGACTCCAGGCTCTACCCATTGTAACAAGATTTTTAAAAGGTCCCCTGTTTACTTACATAGGAAACACGCTAGACTCAGAGCCAGAAGACCTAGGTTTGAATCCCAGCTCTGCCGCTCACTCCACAGGTAACCTTGGGGATGTTCCTTTGCCTCCTAAAGCCTCAGCGTCCTCATCGGTTTTTTAAAATCTTATTTTTGTTCCAAACTTACCAAACACCAAATAAAATTTAGCATTTCCAGCCACATGGAATAGGAGGAAGAGAATTGTACATGAAGCTGCAGGTCTCTTGTTTTTCTTTTTCAGTATATAATACATTCAACTTATAGTTTTCAAAACTATCCTGCTTGGCAAATTTCAGAAAAACCTGGAAAGACTTACACGAACTGATACAAAGTGAAGCAAGCAGAACCAGGAGAACATTGTACACAGTAACAGCAACATTGTAACAATGATCAACTGTGAATGACTTAGCTATTCTCAACAATACAATGATCCAAGACAATTCCAAAGGACTCCTGATGAAAAATGCTACCCACCTCCAGAGAAAGAACTGGTATAGTCTGAAGGCAAATCAAAGCATACTATTTTTCACCTTCTGTATTTTTTCATGTTTTTTTTTTTCCTGCTTTAGGTCTATTTCTTCTTTCACAACATGACTAATATGGTATTAGGTTTTATATGATTGAACATATATAATCTAAAACCCCAAAACTATCCTGCTTATCTTTGCTTCTTTTCGGCTTTCCTTCTGTTCTCTGTGTCTAAAAAAAGGGGCCTCCACAACCCTCTTTCTTTATTGGGTCCTCATCTGTTATATGACGGTCGTAAGATGTACATTTCCTATCCCACAGGGTTATGGTGAGGAAAACACTATGTGAATTTTGGTGATAGGGACTGGAATTTGTGATTTTATTGATACAAGATTCACTCAGATAATGGTAGTTCCCTCAACCAACGTAGGTTGGCACCTTTGTCTCATAGTCTTAATTGCCTAGGCCCTAGGCTAGAACACCAAGATCCCAGGCTTACTCAGAGAACTCAGGTTTTTCTGGCCCTGAGACCAGCTTTCTATAAATTTGAACTATTTGGCCTTGCAAATGACAAATATTGAGTAATTATTTGTATTACCACGATTGTGTGTGATTTAATTTTGGAGGCAGAGGTATTTGGTGACAGATTCTGATGAGCCTGTTGGCAAGACTTTCCTCTGCCTGCAGGTCCCCTGGGGCCCCCACCTCCACACAAGTTGAAGGTTAGATGGCTCAGATTAGAGCTGAAGTGGGGACATTTGTGTTGTTTCTGTCCACACTTTTGGACCCTGGATAAACAGTCCTCCCCACTACAAGGCTGTCAGTTTCACTTGGCTAAATTCCTGAGGCTGTGATGAGGCCAGGCAAAGAGCAATGGGGGTGGGGGGGTGAATAATGAAAGGCGAACCCAATGAGTTTGGCTGGGCCCTGTTAGAGCAAAACTATTTTTTTTTCAAGGTTATGGCTTTTTTGGTGACTATGTACATTTGTTTCAAGGGTTTTAAACTGAGGAAGTGGCGGGGGTGGGGGAGAGGAAATTAATTCTTACTAGTTAAAAATGAAATATGTAATTCAAATGATATATAGTGTATTCTCTGAATCCAAGCCCTTCTTCATATGAAGAGCAAGTTTTTACCATTTCTTGGAATGAGAAATCAGTCATGAAGCATTTATTAAGTACCTTCTATGTGCTGGAAGAAGGGAAAATGAAAAAAAAAAGTTGAGGAAAATTGAGACTTTGGATCTTTAACTTGGAATTTTGAGAGCTGCCAAGCAGCATGGGGCATCTTTTGTTGTCCCCAATCCACTCACAGACTGGCAACAAATTTAAATGGGAAACTGAAAATGAACACACAATTGTGAGCGGAAATGGCATAAATGCTAATCACGGCAGGGCTGGGCTCATTCAGCCTGGATAAAATTCAAGTCACATAGATAGGGAATGAAAGGGCTGGGATTCAAACTCAAGTCCTGTGACTCAGTTTCTGTTTTCCCAAGGCACCACCCTGTTTTGTGTAAAGTAAAATGTATAAATTGAATCCTTCTGGAAGAAGCCTAGATGGAAATGGGAGGGGTGATCCCTTTGTAAAGCAGAGAGGGATAGGAGATAGGATTGACCCAGAAGTTTCCTTGACCACGGGGAAATTTCTGAATGAGAAAGTCCATCTTCTATTTGACCTTAAAGTGTTGCCTGGGGCACTAGGAGGTGAAGTGATATGTTCTGCTTCACAAAGATAGGATTCTTTATGAATTATAGGTCAGAGGCAAGACTTGAATCCAGGTCTTCTGGAGGATTCCAAACCTAGTTCTCTATTTACCAAGTCATGGTGGCTCTGAAAAATGGAATCATCACCCGGTAACTTAGCTGTCTTAAAAAAAAATTCTCTTTAGTCTGACTGCTAGAGATGGTGGATTTCTCGCTGAACTAGGAAAGGGATTTTTGGCCATCCTCTTTACTCTTGTAACAGTCTCATTTTTAAACATTTTTTTTTAAAAAGCATGTTCTGAATGATGCAAGGCTTCTTTATTCTAGCTATCAAATTTGTTGTTGCTGTTGTTCCAGAGGCCAGGAAAGCTGCTGAAGCAGGCACTGGGGAGGGCTTAGAGCTTGGCTGGACAGCAAAGGCAGGCTCCAAGGTCATCCAGTTCATCCCTGGCCATCCTCAGTCATTCTGACTTTTGTCTGACCACTGGACTTCAGTGACTCTGGAAGAGAGAGTGAGACTGACGATCTTGTGCATCTCTGCCACACTTAAATCCAGTTCACAGGCAAGTCGAGATATCACCTGAGGACCCGCGGTCCTCTTCAAAAAAAATGAAGGACGAACAACCAAACAAATTGGTAGAGTCAGGAAAATCCGATTTCAAAACCCACCTGTGAAACTAGCTCAGGTTTCAGAGTTTAGTCATTCAACTTTGTGCCTCAGGAAACTCTCTAAGACCTACCTATTAAAACAGAGGGGGTTGAGATCTGCATTGGTGGAGAGGTGTTCTTGTACTGGGAGTTTTCCCTGAGGAAGAAGTCATAGGGATCTAGAGCTGGAAGGGATCTTATAAATGATATAGGCCAATACCTTGTTTTTGCTTTCATGTGGTCTCCTTCACGAGTTTCTTGGGAGCAGGGACTATCTTTTGCATTTCTTTTATGTCCCCAGGTGGCTTAGCACAGTGCTTAGCATACAGTAGGTGCTTAATAAATGCTTTTTGACTGACTGAGTGATCATATAGACAGGATGAGATTTCAGGTCCCCGGACTTGAAGTTAAGCTTTCCACTATCCCAAGCAGCCTCGACATATTTTCCAATAAATGTATTTATTTGGTTGCCAAAGACCAGAATTAAAACGTCCCAGATGCAAATATCTTTAGCCTCACATACACAGAATACTTTTTTCTGTGTTAAGCTGAATGAATAGATAACAGCAAGCAAAAAATCTCCCAGCCTATGATCTTGAGGGCTCAGAAAGCATGCTAGTCTGTACCATATGCAGCTTTCTCCTCCTAACATGTTCAGAATTACATTTTCACTTGGTTGCCTTTCTCCCAAGCTCCATTTTACCCGTCAGGGAGCAAATGGATTTGATTGGGATTTGTTGTTCACTGAACCAAATCCCCTAGCATCCAGTTCTCTTTCTACCTGATAGAGGCATTCCAAATTGGCATCCATCAAACTGACTATGCCCCCAGCAAGAAAGAGACTCTGCTTACCTGGGTCACATGCAGTTGAGAGAGACAGAGGGACAGATGGAGACACAGACAGAGAAGCAGAGACAGACAGATAGAGACAGAGAAATAGAGACAACGACAGAGAAACAGAAAGACAGAAACAGGGACAGAGACACACAGTGTCAGAGACAGACAAAGAATGAGAGAGACCCAGAGAGAAAGAGACACACAGAAAGAGACTGTCAGAGAGAGACAGAGACACAGAGAGATAGAGTGAGTGTATCAGGAGGGCAGAGTTTATAATCTCGAAGAGGATCATAAACATGTCTGAAAGGTTCGGAATCGCCGGATATAAGAAACTCTCAAAGTAGAAGGCAGAAGAATCAAAACATTTATTTAGGCTCCACAGTAACCAACCCATGAACCAGCAGCCCCATTTTGATATGTTGATCATAATCTTCCAGGCCCAATAAGTACGCCTTGCAAGAGTAACCAGGAGGCTACAGAGAAGCATGATTGCGTAAAGCAAAATCATGTTTCCCCCTTGATGGTAATAAGATTACCCACTGGCCTGAAGTCTTTGTTCAGCTTCCTCCCGTAGATCAGCTCTGCTACTGGCAGCTCCTGCCTCAGCTGTGTCTGTGGCTGAAACTGACGTAACTGTCGTAACTGCCTCTGTAACTGCCTCTGGCTCCAACTGTCGCTGTAACTGTCGCTGTAATGGCCTGAAGTCTTTGTTCAGCTTTCTCCCGTAGGTTAGCTCTGCTACTGGCAGCTCCTGCTTCAGCTGTGTCTGTCGCTGTGGCTGTAACTGACGTAACTGTCGTAACTGCCTCTGTAACTGTCGTTGTAACTGTCGCTGGCTCCAACCGGAAAAGGAAGAGAGAGAATCTTCAAGCTGTCCTCTCCCCTCTTATAGAGTTTGTGACATCATCAAGCTCCGCCCGAATGACCAGGGCCGATTGGTTCCTGAGTTGGCCCCTCCCCCTAGCATAGACATTAACACCTCCCCTCAGCCAGCCCCATGACTCCTCACACAGGAAGCTGTCTGCTTCCCGGCATGCTCCCCGGGCCTCCTGCCCCGGAAGAGCAAGCCACAGTGTCCAGAGGCTCAATGAGGCAAGCTGAGCCATTCAAAGAAAACAAAAGCCATTATGGCTACACTCCACCCCTTGTTATAGGATACATAATCTAATCAGCCATGTATCCTAGAACATACATTGTGATTCAATTACAAAGGAAACTAAAACATATCATTCACAATAAAGCAAAACATATCATTCAGTGACATTCCCAAACATTGGTTAACGATTCAAATGCGATCCACCCCTAGATCCCAGCAAAATAATCTCTTCAATCAATCATCCCCAAAACAATTATCAACAATTCAAATGTCCACCCCTAAATCCTTGTATCCACTACATAGGATCAATAATATCATAACAATAAAACAACACAGCAAGGATAACACAAAATAAGTAAACAGAACACTATCATCATTTCCACCCCCCCTTGAATGATTGGGGCTCAAAATCTTGGGGTGAGGGGTGAAGGTCTCATTTTCCATAGCTTCTTCATGCTGAAATTGGATGTAGAGATGGCCCTGCCCCCAAAAAGTCCCATTCCAGAGGTCATTTCTTTAACGAGCTGGCAGGAATTCCAAGAATGCTACATGCTTAGGCAGTCACCGGAAAGTGCAGGGTGCTTAAGCCTGAAGGAAACAAAACTAGCAACAAGGTTAGCCAAAACAAAGGACAAAAAGAATAGACAAGTATGGACTATAATTCTTCAAATAAAATCATCTCAAGTTTGGTTGAGATTTCAGTTATGCAAAGATCCAACATCAGAGCCAAACTCAGGTGGGAAATGTTTCTTTTCAAAAGGAACATAATGAGGAAGCCAAGAGGATCCCACCCTAGATAGAGACTAAGATTGTCCTCCCAGCCTTTCCCCAAATGTACAAGTTTTCATCCGTTAATCACACAAGGTCACCTTCAGTCTGAGTGGCTTGTAGGCTTGCAGGAGCAGTTCTTATTTCCCTATTTCTCGTGTTATCAAGGCCTTTATCTCTGTACATTCTATATAATTCATTGGTTGGAATTCCATCTATCATTTCAAAACCTACCCCTGCTCTCAATAAAGTAGTAAACATTTCTTTCCTTGTTACTCTCCTTTGGCGCCAAGTTTGCTGGTTATTCACCCTTCTCTCTCGAGGAGATCTATCCCCTCCCCAGTCACCTAAGTCATATAACTGTAAAATCTTATTTATCACTGTTGTAAGACGGCTCCCTACTTCTCCAAGTAATAAATTCAAAATTAGTTGTTTATAAGCAGGGGGAGCTGTCCTAATTATTAAATTCCTATGAGGCAGTTCCATTGAATCATTGTAATATTTGTCTGCAGTTCCTGTCATAATGGCAGTCTTCATTACCTCCTCCTTTAGTCTCATGATACAGTCTCTAAGTGAATACCAGGGTCTGTGCTCAGTGGGCCACATAGAATCAGTAGCATATCTCTTATTGCATCCCACAGCGGCTAATGCCAACAGAGTAGTCCTGCTATCACCATCTCCTTGCTGATGATGTTCCCTAAAAGCTTGTTGAACTAGAGGATCATGGCTGATACCTATGAATCTCATGCAGTCTGTCCCATCTACTGATATTCCACCGGCCCCTTGATCACTGAGTCTTACCATCCAAGATATCAATGGTTCTCCTATTCTTTGGCTGAATCTACTCAAAATATCTGTGACCTCTTGCGGTGAGAAATCTTCCTGAATTTCCCTTGTAACTGAATCTTCACCTCGGGTTTCTGTCTTCCTCCTTTGTATGGGTCGAGCCCTTGTCTGATCATTTAACCATCTCCTATTCTCTGTGTGAGGCACATCCTGAACCCCAGTAGTGTTTTGTGCCTCAACCCCTAACATTGTCTCATTCTCTCCCCACTCACTTCCTCTGCCACCATGGCTAGGACGAAGCAGGCAGTCAGGCTCTTTCTGGGCTGGGTTGAAATGCACTCTGGGCTTTTTTGGTCTCCTGTTGCTCTTAGCCACATTAATAGAAAAGTTCTCATTTGAGTCAGTTTGGTCTCCTGCTATCTGAGATTCCTCTTCTTCCTGTGGGGTAGGAGTGCCCCTACGTCTTTCACTTAATCTCAATCTTTCGTATACTAGCCGGTAGGCTGATAACACTATCCAGCTTTGCCTAGATAGTGATGCCCCTGACTGAATCCCAACTTCTCGTAAACACTTTTCCAAATCCCTAGGATCTCCTCTCCGTAGCCTTGGTTCCCAGTTTTCACAGGGTCCAGCTTTTTTAGCCAATTCTTTTGCTAGGGAGGAATAAAATGGATCCTCCCATCCTGGGATATTCATCTCTTCCTCTGAAATTGTTCTGCTTCTAAATAGAGATCTTATACCTAGCGATCCTGTTCGTGACGCCAAATGTATCAGGAGGGCAGAGTTTATAATCTCGAAGAGGATCATAAACATGTCTGAAAGGTTCGGAATCGCCGGATATAAGAAACTCTCAAAGTAGAAGGCAGAAGAATCAAAACATTTATTTAGGCTCCACAGTAACCAACCCATGAACCAGCAGCCCCATTTTGATATGTTGATCATAATCTTCCAGGCCCAATAAGTACGCCTTGCAAGAGTAACCAGGAGGCTACAGAGAAGCATGATTGCGTAAAGCAAAATCATGTTTCCCCCTTGATGGTAATAAGATTACCCACTGGCCTGAAGTCTTTGTTCAGCTTCCTCCCGTAGGTTAGCTCTGCTACTGGCAGCTCCTGCTTCAGCTGTGTCTGTCGCTGTGGCTGTAACTGACGTAACTGTCGTAACTGCCTCTGTAACTGTCGTTGTAACTGTCGCTGGCTCCAACCGGAAAAGGAAGAGAGAGAATCTTCAAGCTGTCCTCTCCCCTCTTATAGAGTTTGTGACATCATCAAGCTCCGCCCGAATGACCAGGGCCGATTGGTTCCTGAGTTGGCCCCTCCCCCTAGCATAGACATTAACACCTCCCCTCAGCCAGCCCCATGACTCCTCACACAGGAAGCTGTCTGCTTCCCGGCATGCTCCCCGGGCCTCCTGCCCCGGAAGAGCAAGCCACAGTGTCCAGAGGCTCAATGAGGCAAGCTGAGCCATTCAAAGAAAACAAAAGCCATTATGGCTACAGTGAGAGACACAGAGAGAGAGAGAGGTGAGAATACTTTCGCAATATACAGTCTCTAAAATCAGATTAAATAAAAGTTCATTTTAACCTCTGAGACTTTTTAGTATTTTTTCCTTTCTAATATTTGTTATAGAAATTTTCCTTAGTAGAATATAACCTTTTTTGAGGACAGGGACCATTTTATATATTATTGTATTCCTAGTCTTTGCATGTAGTAGGTACTTTATTAAGCATTTGTTGAGTTGAATACATTGGATTTACCCAGTACTACTCTATTCTGGTTTAGTTCTCTTTTGTATGTCCATGGCCCAGTAGCCCCTTTAACTGCAACAGGCTTGTTTTTAGAATCTATAAGGAAATGAGAAATGTCCCAATCAGAGGTCTCCATAATGAAGAGCTATTTTTAGTTTCTTTGAAGGCTTATCGTCACTGAGGTTTGGAGGTGAGGGTAGGGAGGTGGTGAGATGTGAAACCTTCATCAGAGAGAAGGGACTTCCTCTCCAAGTTGGTAATATCTGACAATCTCTCCTACTCTTAGATATTTACTCATTCACCTAGTCAAATAACATTTTTGTTTTAGGTAGCTACTCATGTGAAAAAGTCCCCTAGTATCTCATAACAGCATAGTGGCAACTCTGGGTGCTCAAGACTTATGCCAGTGACACAGACACTCATCAAATCCTACCAAGCTGGAAATGCTTTGAGAATAGTCCCAGGCATGAACTGTGTTTATTATTGACTTAGTCTGGGGACTTGCAGGGAATTTGGAGGTAGGAGAGGTGATCAGACTCTCCTGAACACTTTACTCACCATTTAACTGCAAATGTTCTCTAGACGGGCAAATTTGTGGTAAGCCATCTGCCACACTCTGAAGAAATGAAAGACAGTCCATGCACAAAACTTAACACACTCTGGTAAGATTTATTGAAGGATGTTCTTTGTAGCAAGCCAAGGCTTAGCACACTGCCAGGCACATAGTAGGTGTTCAGTAAGTGTTCATTGGGTTGGATATCCAAAGGTAAGGAGAGAAGAATTGAGATCGGATTCTTGATTCTTCTCTTCTAAGAATCCAATCTTAATTCTTCTCTCCTTCCCTTTCTTTCATAGTCAGTTGCCAAATTTCACAGGTTCCATATAAACTGCATCTTTTCTATTTATCCCTTCTTTACACACAATGCTACCACCACTGGTCCAAGTCTTTATCCCTTCTTGCCTGGACTATTGTAATAGCCTCTCAATTGATCTTCTTGAATGAATGGATGATTTTTAAAAAAGCAATTATTATAGGCTTATTATATACCAATCACTGCTTAAGTACTGGGACCCAAATATAAAAAAGCAAGACAGTCCTTGCCCTGCCCTCAAGTAGCTTATATTCCATTAGATAGGTAAAACACAAAAGAAAATGATGTCCAAGGAAGGGCATTATGGTCTGCAAAGTTTTCCAGAAGGTCAGTGAGGTTTTAGGGCAGTATATATTGACACATGTAATCTAGGAATAATGGGGTGGGGAGGAGGGAAAGACAGAGAGAAGGCAGTTGTTGAGAAGACCGTGTTTGCAGTTTCTCCTTTTTCCAATCTGTCCTGCAGTAGATTCCAAATTAATCTTCCTAATGAACAAGATCAATCATAATAGAAAGATCAGAATTTAAGAATACTTTGAAGGACCTAGCAAATTTTTGCATCAGTTGACTTGCCTGGGCCTTCTAGTACTAGAAACTCAGGGTTTTTCCCTTTCAACTCTAGCATAAAATACCAATTCCTCAGTTTGACACTTAAAGGCCTTCCATAATATGGTTTCTGCCTACCTTTCAACCCTTGCATAATATAATCCTCTTCTTGAACTCTATTCTCTAGCCAAACTGGACTGGTGTGTCCAAAATTACTAGCCATTTGGAGATTCCAAAGTCTAGCTATCCCTCCATGATCATAATATATGCCTTCCTCACCTTATACTACCTTTTAGAATCCTTATTTTCTTTTAAGACTCATCTCATGTACCACCTTCTTTGGCTAGCCTTCCCTCATCTCCCATTCGAATATCCTGTGTCTTGCACAGTTCAATTCCCAGAAAAAAAAAAAAAGGTGCCTACATCATTGCCTCCAGGTACTCTTCTGCTGCTTCTCAGTTCCTTCTGACCTCAAGAAAATCTGCCTTCTGATCTCATCGACCAGCCTAAACTGTTCTCTTCCATCTGGGAGATCTCTGAACGGCCAGATCTGAAGGTCTTTTCTCAGTCCTCCTTGATCTGTCCCGAGGTTTTTGCCATGTCCTCCTCTTGTGTGATAGCATACTCCATAGCTCTGTCCTGTGCCTTTTATCTTTTCTCTCTCTACTCACTGCCCTAGTGATCTTGTCAGCTCCCATGGGTTCTATATCATCTCTGTGAAGATGACTTCCAGCTCTATATATCTAGCTTTGCCTCAGTTCCAGTTCTTCATCACCAAGAATGTACTGGACATTTCCAAATCAACGTCCTGTAGGCATCTCAAACTCAAAATGTACAAAACAGAACTCATTCTCTTTCCAGCCCTCTTCTTAACTTCTGATCCTACCTTTCAAGGCATAGCACACATTACTTACTTTTGCAAACTTTACAGTCTAGTCATTTGTACTAGCTGTTCCCCATGCCTGAAATGCCCTCCTTCCTTATCTCTACCTCTTAGAATTTCAATTTTCCCTAAAATTCAGCTCAAGAGCTTCCTTCTACACAAAGGTAGATTTCTTGATCCCCTCAAGTGCTAATGCTTTCCTTTCAAAATTATTGTCTCTACATCTATGGATGTTGTCTCCCTTTATTAAACAGTAAGCCCAAGGATAAATATTGTTTAATTTTTGTTTTTCTGTCCCTAGAACCGAGTCCAGTGCCTGGAATATAATAAACGTTTCTTGAACTGAATTAGGGGAAACCTTGGTGACTCAGCACATTGGTGTACATTGATATTGCTTCTACTTCCTCAGCCTAGAACTTACTAAATGGACTCCACCTAGATGGATGCTTCTGTACTCAAGGGAGGCATTAAAATAAGGTGAAAAGGAGTCATTGGACTTGGGGTCAACTTCTGGCTCTGCTCTTTTATTACCTGGATGAATTTGGACAAGGCATTGGCACAAGGCACTTAATGTTTCTGAGCCTCAATTTTATTATCTGTAAAATGAAGGCATTGGACTAGATGGTCTCTAAGATCTCTTCCAATTTTAAATCTATGATCCTATGATCTAGGTTTACTTCCACAAGATCCCACTTTCCCCTGAAGCTGCTGCCATGAAAATGAAATCTCAGGTCCTAGGTTGGTGACTCAAGGACATTTTTTTCTCCTCTATTTTCAATACTACATATTTATATCCATTTTGAGGGAGTTGAAACTGATTGGACAGTTAGTGGCACAAAAATGTCTTAAATCTGGATGCTTTAAAAATTTCTATTCATTTTTTTAAAAGGATTTCAGAAAATGGAGACATTTCATAACTCAGTTCATCTTAGCCACAGAGCTAATAAATAACATGCAAAAAACTAGTGGTCATAGTCACTCATACAAGACAAGTCTTCTTGGGAAGAAGTGCTACCTGCTAGGGCCTGGTCAGAGAAATGTCATGTCACCATAGCTAATAAGTAACCCCTATCCCAACAAGTCATAACCTCTGGATATCTGTCCCACAACTGTTAGGGCCTGTGTAGCTATACACTGAGGAAGACAAAGGAGCTAGAATCCATTATAAATGGGCCCATACAGGGTAAAGACTTAAGGTACACCAAGCAGGAGTAGACCGAACGAGGCTAAACAGAAAAGTTGGTAGAATTTCTTTGGAGTCAGCGTTTATCATGGACATTTATCAGTCACTCTAGCTACAGCCTCTCTTCTTGCCTCCTTCAGGGAGGGGCCCAGGTTACCCAGGGGATGAGGTTTATTGTTCTGTTTTGGGCAAAATAAAATTATCTCAGATCACTTCTCTAACTCAGTGTGACCTTGGCTTAGTCACTTCTCTGGGTAATGATTTCCTATCCACAAACTTGGAGTAATACTAAGTAAGTCTCTAACTCTATGTGACCTTGGCTTGGTCACTTCTCTGGGTAATGATTTTCTATCAGCAAACTTGGGGTAATACTAGTAACACTACCTACTTCATTTCTGGTCATGCACTTAGGTAAGGAAAGCACTTTGTAAACTTTAATTATACTCACAGGAGTTATTAATACAAAGGTACAGAAGGTTGCCATTAGTATTGTTAGGATCACCACACCCAGGAAATTGTGGAACTTTTAACTATTGAAATATCAATACTACGTTATTATAGTTTATACTATCATATGTTATATACCATTATAATTTATTGTTATAGTTTTTACATTATTAATAATCATAGTTTCCATTTAAATGGGGATTTATATTTTACAAAGCACTTTATATCAAGCCAGTGGGGTAGGTGTTGCAAACAGGGGCTCGGGACAGATTTTAGAAGGTTTGTGAACTTGGGTGGGGAAAAAAATACCTTTATTTTAATATATTTGGTTTCCTTTGTAATCCTATGGATTTTATGCATTGAAAACCATTATTCTGACAAGGGATCCACAAGCTTCGCCAGACTGATAAAATGTTCCATGACATAAAAGTTTAAGAATCCTAACACTCAATCTACAGATGAGGAAACTGAGGCTCAAAGAGGTTAAATAGCCAACCAGCTAATTGGTAGTCAGATCTGATACTTAAATGGAGGTCCTTTGTCTACTGTACCACCCTTAGCCAGGACAATCCTGTCACCAATGGGAATAAAACCCTGCTGTACCAGGGGAGCCACTGGTGTATAGAATAGAGCATGGCATTTAGATTCAGACCATCTGGTTTTGATTCCTGGTTCTTTTACCTGGGTGACCATTACCTCTCTAATGCTGTCTCCTCATCTCTAAAATGAGTGGATTGGATCAATGGTCTGCAGAATCCCTTCTAGTTCTCAACCTACAATGCTATGTAGCATTGGATAATTTCAGTATTGCATAATTTCATTGGATTATTTCAGCATTAGTGCCAGGTGGATTGGGGAAGATAATTTTGAGCAGGGTATATAGGAAGGTCTCCCAGGACTCCTTGAAATGACATCACACAGGCAGTCACTGACTGCTATCTCTATGTACCTAAACAACAATGGCTGATCCCACCTGTCTGGGGGTCAGCTCATGGGAACCATTGATGGCAAAAAACAGAATACAAGGTTTGTGGCTAATATTTCCCATTTTAAATAAAAGCTCTTAGAGCTGTTTGAAAAACTCATTCAGGTAATTCTTTTCCCACAACACTGTGGCTTTTAGTGCTTTCTTTCAACCCTGAATGTGCTGTTTACCTGTAAAAACGTGGCTCCTTTGTACAGAGTGTATTGAGCACATCTTTCTTGCTGATTTTTTCCATTCACCAGGGGAAAATTCCAAAGGTTATTTTCCTGAAATCTTAATCTTACCACTTGCCCTATAATTTTGAACTAAAATCCTTCTTTAGACTGATTCACCGCAAAGCCCTAAGGACTGAACAAGGCGCCATTATTATGTAGGTAGCTATTTCCAAATAGCTGGCATTGGCTAATTCAACTATTTATAAGTAACTCTGCAAATGTGACTGACCTTCTGATGTGGGAGTTACTGATTATGGGGCTTTAACTGATAAAAAAAAATGTTTCATTAGATCAGGTTAACCCTAAAGCTTCAGTTTGCTTTAGAGAAAGTAGTTAAAGAGAAATGAAAATAAGAGTTTTTCCTCTTTTATTGTGAAATCATTAACAAAACTAGAACACTGGAAATGCATTTCAATTCAACAAATATTTATAAAGTTCTTAAGATGTGTGAGTTCATCAGTTGTGACTGGCTCAATTATTAGCTCTATGCAGATGACTCCCAAATCTATATATTCCAAATCTTAATCTTGCTTCTGAACCCTAATCTTACATGCCTACTGGATAGGTCCTCCTGGATGTCCAATAGGCACCTTAAAATTAACTTGTCTAAAACAGAACATTATTCTTCCATATCTTGATTTTCCACACCTCTAAACTTCCCCATTACTGTAGAAGATATTATCATACTTGCAGTCACCCAGGTTCACAATCTTGGCATCATCCCTGATTCTTTTCTCTCTCATCCCCCATTTCCTTTCTTTTTTTCTTTCTTTCTCTCTCTCTCTCTCTCTCTCTCTCTCTCTCTCTCTCTCTCTCTCTCTCTCTCCCCCCCCCCTTCCTCCCTCCCTCCCTCTCTCTTTCTTTCTTTTGCAATTGGGGTTAAGTGACTTGTCCAGGGTAGTATAGCTAGTGTCAAGTGTCTGAGGTAACATTTGAACTCAGGTCCTCCTGACTCCAGGGCCAGTGCTCTATCCACTACGCAACCTAGCTGCCTCCCTCATTCCCCATTTTTCAATGAGTTTCCAGTACCTGTCAATTCTCCCTTTAAAAAAAATCTGTTGTATCTGTCTCCTCTTCATTTTCACTATCACCACCTTACTTCAGGTTCTTAACTTCTCTTGCCTAGATTAATTCAGTCACTTAATTGGTCTCTCTGTTAACATTTTCTCCCCTCTCCAATCCATCTTCCACAGTTTCCAAAATTACTTTCCTAAAATATTTCCTAAAGCTCTCCAATGTTTCTAGAATAAAACACAAATTCCTCAGCCAGCTTGACCTTCAAAGTCTTTGACAGTCTGGCTCCAGACTGACTTATACACATCATCTCATTTGAGACTCAGAACAGCTCTGCAGTCTATAGATGAGGAAATGGTTACTCACAAGTGGTTTACCCAAAGTCACGTAGCTATTAAGTGTCAGGAATAGGATTCAAATCCAAGTGTCCTCTCACTCCAGGTCAAGTGTTCTTTTGACCACAGGCTGTCTTTTTGGGCGGAAAAGAGACTAAACTTTTTATTCTGTTTAGCTCCAGAGGAAAGAGTTAAAGGTCAAGAGTGGAATTTACGTGGAGTATTTCAGGTCAAAATAAAGAAGAATTAGATCTAAAGCTAGACTGGGTTGTCTCATAATGGAGGGATCCTGTTGCTGGAACACAAGTAGAGGATGAGTGACCTTCTGCTGGGTATGCTGCAGAGGGTGTCATGTAAAGTAGGGTTAGACCATATCAGTGCTTCCAAACCCAAAATGTACTGAGGACCAGTGAAACCCCCAGATTTGCTATATGCATGAAATAGACTTAAAACATAAACATTCATACATAGTGAAAAATAAGGGTTCGGAGTAGAATTTTATTACATCTCAGCCTGATCCAAAAAAGCAGGAATGGCAGTCCTGATCTCAGACTCATCAAAAATAAAACTAGATACACTCAAAAAACCAAGAGAAAACTACATTATGTTTTAAGGCATTGCAGATAATGAAACAACATCAACATTAAACATCTACACGACAATAAGAATGATATCTAAGTAGTCAAAGGAAGACAATATGGTGGAGTCATTAGAGAGCCAGCACACATTGGTCGTATGACTTTGGACAAGTCACTTCATTCATTAGAGTATGAGCTCCTTGAGAGCTTTTTTTGTTTGTTTGGGTGGTTTGGTGCTTTGTGGGGCTTCCCCCCCAATTTCTTTATATCACCATGCCTAACACATAAGTACTTAATGAATGCTTCTTGGCTGCCTGCCTGCCTTTAGAAACATGATAAACATCATAAATAATATTTTAACAACAAAATAATAAAAAATGAAAACAATAAAAATAATAAAAACAACAAAAATATTAAGATTCACCTCGATATGCCAATAGATACTGAAAAAGGCATTGACAAAATAAAGCACTTATTTATTTTAAGAACACAAAGAATAAAATAGTCTTTCCTTGATATGATAAAAATTGTTAAAAATCTAAACCATGAGCAGGTATTATCAACCAATCAACAGTCAACAAGCATTTGTTAAGCACTTATGCATCAGGTCTAGAGGGTAGCTAGGAGTGCAGTGGACAGAGTGCCAGGCCTGAAGTCAGGAAGACTCATCTTTCTGAGCTGAATTCTTGCTTCAGACACTTACTAGCTGTGTGACCCTGGGCAAGTCACTTAACCCTGTTTGCCTCAGTTTCCTCATCTGTAAAATGATCTGGAGAAGGAAATGGCAAACCACTCCAGTATCTTTGCCCAGAAAACTCCAAACGGCGTCACGAAGAGTCAGACAGGACTGACATGATTCAAAAGAAATGTTTCAGGTAGTGTGCTGAGCTACTTAGAGAGGAAAGCACTAGGAGCCAAGGGGACCAGGAAAGGCCTCCTGCAATAGGTGATATTTGAGATGAATCTGAAAGGAAAGCAGGTATTTTAAGAGTTAGAAGTTGGGGGGGCAGCCAGGTGGCACAGAAGAATAGAGAGCACCGGCCCTGGAATCAGGAGGACCTGAGTTCAACTCCACCCTCAGACACTTGACACACTTACTAGCTGGATGACCTCGGGCATGTCACTTAACTGCAATTGCCCTGCCTTCCTCCCTGCATTAAAAAACAAAAAGAAGTTGGGAGTAGAGAATTTCAGAAACAGGGAACAGTCAACGCACATGGATGAAGACGGGAGGAGTGTCAAATGTGAGGACTGGCACATAAGCCAGTATTTATGAGTCATAGAGAGTATGCAGGGAAAGATAATTCAAGAAGATTGCAAAGGAAGGAAAGGCAATGTTGTAAAGAGCTTTAAATGACTTTCTATTGACCTTAGATACAATGATGAGCCACCAGAATTTAGTAAGTGGAAACACAACATGGTCATTCATACCTCTCTCTGCTTTAGGAAGATCACTTTAGCAGCTGAGTGGAAGATGGTCTGGAGTGAGGAGAGGATTAAGACAAGGCTACTGTAATAGTCCAGGCAAGAAATAATAAGGACTTGAATTAGAGTAGTAGCTGTGTGTAGAGAGAAGGAAACATATATGAGAAGTGTTATGAAAATAGAAATTACAAGATCTGGCAACAGATTAGTTATGTGGGAAGAGTGAGAGTAAGGAATTGAGGCTGATGCTGAGATTGTGAGTCTGTAGGAATAGAAGAATGGTTGTTGTTCAGTCGTTTCAGTTGTGTCTGACTCTTTGTGACCCTATTTAGGCTTTTCTTGGCAAAGATATTAGAGTGGTTTGCCATTTCCTTCTGCAGCTCATTTTACAGATAAGGAAACTGAGGCAAACAGCTAGTAAATGTCTGAGGATCACATTTGAACTCAGGTCCTCCTGACTCCAGGGCTAGTGTTCTATCTACTGTGCCACCTAGCTGCCCAAGGATGGTGGTACTCTGGACAATGACAGGGAATTTTAGAAGAGAGGAAGGCTTTGGGAAAAGACAAAAGACACTGAGGCTTGCTTTGAACATGTTGAGTCTGAGATATCTATGGGATATCTGGTTCAAAATAGGCAGTTGGTGATTATAACGTTCACAAGAGTGTCTGTGGCTAGATAAAGACATCTGGGAATCACATGATAACTGAATTTATTGAAGATTCATTCAAGAGATTTATAGAGAAAGAAATTATAAGACTTGGTAACTGATTGGATATGTGGAGTGAGCAAGAAAGAGAAGTCAAAGATAACACTGGGGTTGCAAACTTGGGTGACTTGAAGGATGGTGGTACCCCCTGTAGTCATAAGGATGTTCAAACCATGCAACAGAAACAATAGAACTTTCATAGTTAGATCAGTGATAAAGCAAGGGTGCTCCTTGTTTTTATTACTATTTGATATAGTGGTTAAAAGGGCTAGCTATAACAATAATATGGCAGGGCGGGGGTGGGGGTGGGGGTGGGGAATGAAGGAATAAGCATAGACCAAGGAGAACAAAAGTTATTTCTATTTGCAGATAACCTGATGCTTTAGTAGAGCACACACGAAAAAAATGTATCATTTTTGTAAAGTTGGAGGATACAAAATAAATTTACAAAAAGCATCAACCTTTCTTAACACTGTCATCAAAATCCAGGGAAAAGAGAAATTCCATTTACAATAACAGCAAAAAGAATTAAATATCTGGGAATTAATTTATTGAAACACATGTAGGATTTATGCAAATGGAACTACAAAATTTTTTTGATAGAAATTAGAAAATATCTAAGTAACTGGAGAAAGATTCAACATTCATGGCTGAACTACACCAATGTAGTAACAATGATACTATTACAGATTTAGTACTATACCAATGAAATTACCAAAAGGATCATCAATCGTAGAATTAGATGAAGTAAAACCAAATTTCGTTTAGAGAAAAAACAGTTTTAAAATATCAAGGTATAGGTATAATGGGGAGGAAGGGTGGGGGGTGGGTCTTGGTGTTACCATATCCCAAACTATATTAACAAAATACCAGTTCTATTACTTCATTTAAAAAAATGGAAATCTGATCAGTAGAATGTGATAGACTCATAGGACTTAAAAACAGATGCCATAGCAACCTTGAGTTCCAGAGCCCAAACTACTGGGCAATGGCCTATTGGTTTAGAAGGAGAGCTGGAGAGCACTATGGTGAACCTTTGGCTTAGATAAGTAGCTCATGTTCTGCACCATTGTAAGTTTCAAATAGATAATCTAAAATATTAAAAGTCAGAACATTAAAAAAAGTAGAGAACAGAAGCTTCCTAATTAAGGACAGGTGGAAAGTCAAAGAGATTATGAAAGGCAAAATAATAAATAATAGTTAATAAATATTTATTAGCTACTTATTATGTATAAGGCACTGTGCTAAGTAAGTGCTGGAGATACAAAGAAAGGTAAAACACAGTCCCTGTCCTCGGGGAGTTCACAGTTTAATAGCGAGACAACATGCAATCAGCTAGGTACCAACAAGCTATATACAGGATAAATGGGAAATGATCGACAGAGGGAAGGCACTAGCCATAAGGGTGATCAGAAAAGGCTTCCTGTAGAAAGTGAGATTTTAGCCTGGTACTTGAAGGAAGCCAAGTGGTGGAGATGAGATGGGAAAGAATGAAGAGTATGGGAAACAGCCAGTAAAGATGCCTGGAGTTGGGAGATGGAGCATCTTATGTAAGGACCAGTAAGGAAGACTGTGTCACTAGATTGATGTGTGTGTGTGTGTGTGTGTGTGTGTATGTGTGTGTGTGGTGGGGTAATAAGGTGTAAGAAAACTGAAAACTCTGTGCAGGTTATGAAGGGCTTTGAACACCAAAGAGAATTTAAATTTTGATCTTAGAGATGATAGGGAGCCACTGGAATTTGTCAGATAGGTAGGGTGGCATGCTCAGACCTGTGTTTTAGGAAGATTGCTTTGATAGATGATTGGAAGATGGACTGCAGTAAAGAGAGAATTGTGGCATGCAGACCTACCAGCAGGCTATTATAATAATCCAGGTATGTGGTGCTGGCAGTGTCAGAAGAGAGAAGTGGGCATATGCAAGAGATGCTACAAAGGTAAAATTCACAGACTATGAAAACAGATTGGATATGGGGGTGAAAGAGACTGAGGAGTCAAGGATTACGCCTAGGTTTCAAGCCTGAATGAGAGAGGATGGTATAATAGGAAGCTAGGAATAGGGGAAGGTTTAGTGGGGGAAAAGAATGAATTCAGTTATGGAGGTGTTAAGTTTAATATGTTTATAGTACATTTAGTTCAAGTTGTCTAACAGTCAACTGGAGACTAGCTGAGGGGTTAGGGCTGGATAAGTAGATTTGAGAATCATTAGCATAGACATGATAATTGAACACACAGGAATTGATGAGATCACCAAGTGGAACAGTATAGAGGGAGACAAGAAAAGGGTCTGGGACTTAGCTTTGTGGGATACCTATGACTAGTAGGCCTAACCTGGATTATATGAAATTAAATACATTTTCACAAATGACATCGGTGCAGCTAGCATCAGAAAAAAATACATGGAGGGGAAAATAACACCTTTGCGTTAAATAATTGATAAAATCTGACATCCAAAACCTATAGGAAGTTTGATACAATTTTAAATGAGTAAGATAGTTATCTAATATACAAATTGTTAAAGAATGGGAAAAGTTGACAAAATAAGAAATACAAATTATCAAATATAAGCTGAAAATGTCCAAAATTGCTAATAATCAGACATAAAAATTAAAACAACTTTGAATCTATCTCATGCTGATCAAGCTAGTAAAGATGCCAAAAGATAGAAAATCATTATTGGAGGAGTTGTGGGAAGCTAAGCATGCTAATTCATTGCTGGTACAACTGTCAGTTGGTTCAATGGCTATTCTGTAAAACAGTTTGGAATGATGTAAGAAAAATGGCCAAATTATTCATACTCTTTCACCCAGATATTCTACCACTAAGATTATATGTCATATTGGTTACTGACAAAAGACCCGTGTACAGAAATGTTCATAGCAGCATTCTTTGTTATGCAAAGATATTTGAAGCGAATCGAAGTAAAGATATTTGCCCAATGATTAGACAACAGATGAAAAAGTGTTGATATATTGAAATTATTTCACAGAAATGGTGAATATGAAGACTCTAGAGGAATATGGTGTAGAGTGAAGAAAGCAGAATCCTTGGAAACCAATAAGAAGCCAATGACTAAGAAAATGTAATTCAAGTCGACAATAAATGGCCATAGAATTCTGGTCAAATATATGTCATTGCTGTACTCTATCAAAGTTAAAATATGCCTTTCCCTTCTTCTTTGTTAACAATTAATTGGCTGTCTCGGAGGGCACATATTTTGTATGGGGCTTACTTTGTTGGTAAGCATCTGTCATGTGAAAACAAAAGGTATCAAAATGATAAAAAGAAAGAAAGGAAGGAAGGAAGGAAATGAACTACAGCCAGGTTATGTCCAGGAATACTGATCATTTGGAAGGATTTTGGGAGGGCTACTGCCAAGTAGGTAGATGACATGTGCTTTTCTATTACCCATACCAATGATCCCCTTCATTGACTTAGATAATTGAGAATTGGCTTTATTTTCAAGGTACTAGACAGGTACCAGCTCTTTCCCCTCCAAAAAGGTTTACCCCTAATATTTCAACAGGTTGATGTATCCATATGAGTACTCCATCCAACATCACATATTACAGTCTAGCCATACCTTCTTATCCTGCATTTGCACATTATTCAGTTCTTTTTCAGACCTGTCCAACTCTCCATGACCCCACTTGGGGTTTTCTTGGCAGAGACACTGGAGTGGTTTACTATTTCCTTCTCCAGTTCATTTTACAGATGAGAAAACTGAGGCAAACAGGGTGAAGTGACTTGCCCAGGGTCACACAGCTAGTAAGTGACTAAGACCACATTTGAACTCAGGAAGATGAATCTTCCTGACTCCAGGCCAAGTGCTCTATCCATTATGGTGCCACCTACCTGGAGGAATACTACTGTTTAAAAAAAATAATGGTCTGAGGTTCTGAGATCTGGGTCCTATTTTCTTTTTTCTTTTTCTTTTTTTTGGCGGGAGGCAATCAAGGTTAAGTGACTTGCCCAAGGTCACACAGCTAGTATCTAAAATCAAATTTGAATTCAGGTCCTCCTGACTCCAGGGCTAGTGCTCTGTCTACTGCACCTAGCTGCTCCAAATGGGGTGATATTTTCTATAGGATCATAGGACATCAGATCTGGGAAGAATTTAAAGGATCATGTTCTCAGTGTCCTTATCTTACAGAAGAAACTGAGGCCCACTTATCACATAGGATATTGCTTACACAAAATGCTATAGAGTCCAAAACTTGTTTTTTTTTTCTTCTCCTGTATAATAGAGTTACAGACCAAATCTTACCAATAGGTAACAATCCTTGAGAAAGGCTGTAGAAAGAGAGGAAAGGCAACTTACAAGGTGTTTTTGGTTCTATGGCTCACACTGGACAATGAGCCTAATGGCACCAAATGCTCCAGTTACTTGTGAATACACAGTTACAGGATTTTATCATCTCCAGTTGTGTACATTTACTGGTTTTAATTGCTTCCCATTGCAGATTCCAAAATGCCTTTAGGAATAAACAGAGCAATTTCCTTGAATAAACACACTTTATATTGCAAACAACAAAATCAGATACCGCCACCCCAAGTCCCCCTAAGGTCCTTCCCTTCTTTTATAGGTATATTTATTTTTATCACCTGACATCTGCTTCTAAATTACACCCTGGGCCTTTTGTCTCGGAGCACCTAGTTTATGGTGACAAAAGAAATGCTGGTTGAATGAATGAAACTGTAAATGATTGCAGGGTTAGAAACACATTCTCTCTCTCACAAGGAGGGATCGCCATCTCAAGTATTTTATCATTTCCCACCTGAGGATTGGGTCTTTAATGTTTCCTTTTCAGAAATCTATGTGCATGAGAACAGAGAAAGGAAGGAGGGGAGGAAGGAAAGGGAGAGAGAGGGAAAGAGGAAGGGAGAGGAAATGACAGCGGGGGAGCCAGCAGAAGGAAGGAGGAGGGGGAGAGAATTATAGGGGGGCATAGAGAAGGAAAGAGAATAGGGAGAAGAGATTGGAGGAGGGAAGGAGAGGTGGAGGGAGGGTAGGAGGGCAAGAGTGAAAGGAGACACAGATAGAGACAGAAAGATAGAGACAGAGATGGAGGGCAGAAAGAGAGACACCGAGACGGAATAGGGAGGGAGCAAAAGAAGGAGAGCAGGCTTCTGTGTGTTACAGGTAACAGGAAGCGGGGGCGGGGAACGACTTTCTTTCACTTAAACGATTCTACCTCTTACCTGCCTGAGCTGGAGCAGACAGAGGATTTAACAGGTCTGAACTTTCACATCATTTTCTCTCCGACCCAATTGCAGTCAGGACTCTAATAAACAATAGCCCCCTGCGAGAACTGGCAGCTTCTAAATCATTAATCTTCTCGCAGACCTTGATATTCAATACAGGTGTAGGAATAAACACTCTAAGCCCTCGGGTTCCATCATCAGGGCTTGGAAAAGCTTCAGTGAAATTCTATAGCAAAGGGCCCCAGCGGTTCCTGCGACTTTCTCTTTGTTCTAATTTTTTTTTTAATCTCTCAGAAAAGCGGAGGGATTTCCTCCAGGGATTAGGCGAAGGAAGCAACCTGAGGTGGAGGTAGGGTTTCATTAGAATTGAGAAACACAAAAGGACCCCAAAGCTGACTTGGTAGCCAGAAGTCCTTCCCCTCCCCACCCCCCAACCCGCCTTGGGCTGCTTCCCGCCTTGGGCTGCTTCCCGTCTTGCGGCAGTAAGGAAATTCTTTCCTTGGGCCATCTCAGTCCACAAATCCCGGTAATCTCTGGTCTAACCAATTTTTTTTCCACCTGAATTATCTAGGCCATGTTGAGGGAATGTTTGGGCCCTAAGAGGCAGGAGAAAGTCATCCAACTTCAGAAGGCGCTCAACCCTATCATTTAACAAATGTTGGGAAACTGAGGCCCAAGCAGACTAAACAGGTAGTCAGTATCTGAGGTGGGACAAGAGCCCATGTCCTTTCACTTCCTAGGGAGTGTCCTTTCCAATGTACCAGGAAGGGCAGGAGAAGGAAAGCTAGGAGACTTGACTGCTTGAGGAAAGAAAAAAGATTCTATCCACACACAGAAATACCTGTCTCACTTCTCATCTATCTTACCACCTTTTGGTGTAGGCGTAGAGATCGAAAAAGACAAGATGCAGAGGCAAGAGACTTAGTTACTTCACTGTTAGCTTAGCACGGTGCCTGGTACACAGTAAGAGCTTAATAAATGCTTGTTGACTGTTGATTATTAAAGCTTAACAAGCACAGTGGAATTTTACCTTGGTGTCTCTGAACATGGATAGGAAAAAAATACATTCTAATTTTCACTAACCTCTAACTGAAATTTAGCATTTTCTTCCATTCTGAACATAGGCAACCAACCTGATTCTGAGGAGTCCATAGGCCTTCACCAGACAGCCAATGGGGTCCATGACACACAAAAAGTTAAGAATCCCAGGTGTAAAGAATGAATAGAAAATGGAGAAATTTTTGATCAGAGAATAGTTTTTGGTTTTGCAAGGTACCTAAGATACTACTGTGTAAATTTCCATGGGCAAGACTTCATTTCATCCCACATGGAAAGCTGCTGAAAGGATCAGAGCTGTGATAATAAATTGAAAGGATGTGTCAAAGTAGCTGTAATAGTGTCTATCTGCCATATCTACTAGCAGCACATGGTTAGATTAAAAAGGCTTTTGTCCTTTCTATTAAAGAGCAAGTAAAAACACATCATTTAACACATCTAGCCTGGCTTTTACTTTTCTGAAACCCTCACAGAAATGGGCTGGTCATAGTGTTCTTTGATTTAATTTGGTGACTTTTACTTCCTGGCTGGTGTCTGAGACGTCCCTAGTGACCCAGATGGCCAGATTCTAACCAGAAGCTGTCCTCCATTCTCTTGGAGTAAAAAGACAGGCTCCTTTTTTTGAGACTGGATTCATAGAAATGCAATTGAAGTACTTGGCAATTTGGTGGTGGCTGCAACTAACCTCTGCCTCTTGGACAGTCATTAGCCTATTTTTTTTTTCTCCTTGCAAAGGCTACCATCACGCTACCCAGCTTAGGCATGTACAGCTAACAGAGGACAACTTGACAACTACACCATGTTGCTAAGCCAACATACATTCAAAAGTGCTCCGGTGCATGAAATTGCAAACCTTTGGACTTGCTGAAACCAAGGGGGTACAGACCATCCAAGGAAAATTCGGGGCAGAGAACATATTAGTTGATTTGGGATAATTCTACTTCTAAATGTACCCATGGACCTTCCTGCTGTTTTGCTTATTAAATCTGTTCACGAATTACTTGTAAATTATATGACAGTAACCTCTACTTGGGAAAGGCTGATCAATATCTGGGAAGCTTTAGGGTTTTACCAGTGATGAATGACTAATCCTCATATGTAACCATTGATTTTCCCTGACATGCACAACTCTTCTTTTGAGGTGCACACTTGGAGAGTTGGGAAGTCAAACTTCACACCATACAGCAAAAAGGAAATGTTAAGTTTCCCTGTGATGATCTTTAGATTTCTGAGACACTAACACCACCACCACACCACCACCACCAAAACACATATTGCCTACTTTCTAAAATGGCCAGTGATCAAGGAGAGTATGGGTTGCAGTCAAATAGGGTAGGGGATTGGAAGAGATGATCTCTCAGGTCCTTTCTAGATCTAAGAAATAATAACAGTAATAAAGATAGATAGTGTTTGTACAGCTCTTTAAGATTTGTAAAGCACTTCACAAATATTTTCTCATTTGATCCTCACAACAACCCTTGGAGGTAAGTGCTATTTCCCCATTTTATAGATGAGGAAACTGAGGCAGAGTTGAAGTTAAATGACTTGTCCAGAGTCACACACTACTGGGTGTCTGAGGCTGGATTGGAACTCAGGTCTCCCTGACTCCACACCCAGCACTGTATCCACTGTGCCACTTTGCTGCTCCCTCTCTCTCTCTCTCTCTCTCTCAAACACACATACACACACACAAATTTTTATGAGCACAATCTACATACACAGAGTATGTTTCATAAGGATATTAGAAGGCAAGTAATATTACATAGTAGCTATGGAATTCCTTATGATATTCCACAGTAAACTAAGGCAAAACACTACTAACATAATTGACCAAAAGATGTACAGTATGACATCCTACTACAGGTATTACTTGTTTGCTATCAAAAAAGCATTTGATTGGGTAGAGCAAAATGTTCCCATAAAGGCTGTCCTATGTGTATGCAATTATATTAGGTTCTTCTAAACCTAACAATAGAGATAACCTTGTTTGTTGATACTGTGATTATTGAAAACAGGCAAGGTATAAAATAGAGAGAACCAGCGTAGAATTCAAGTCAAAGAAGACTCTCTATAAATGGTGAGGTCCTCCAGATATTAACTGTTTAAGGACGACATGGCACAGGTTTCATCAACACCCTGGAACACTGCAGATTCTCTTAAACTAAAACCATAACCACTCAAAAGAGTCTGGCTTAACTATATACACAGGAAAAACTAAGCCGAAGAAGAAAGTCTATTGTCCATACTATGATATGCAAGTGAATATGCAACCTATAGAGCTTGTCTATCAGTATGAACATGCATGTACATATACCCATGTGTTCTATCATCTTTCTATTCATCCATTTCTTTTTCTCCATCAAATATGTTATTCCACCTCTTTTTCTCAATCATCTCAACCATCTGTCTGTCTCTCTTCAGCCATCTCTCTTTTTCTAAATCATCCATCCATCCATCTACCTGTCTTCAGCCATCTTTTTCTAAATTGTCCATCTGTCTGTCTGTCTGTCTATCTATCTATCTATCTATCTATCTTTGGAAGGCACTGCAATGGGTTGAGCCCACAGTTGAGCAGGAGGAAGAAATCAAGTTAGATTGTTTTCAGGAAATTGTAGGTTAAAATTTTTTTTTTTTTGTGATTCTAAGCTTGTCTCTGAAACAAAGTCCCGTATTTTTATTGCTAATAAGCTATAGTTGAGACATGGAACGTAACAGTTTCCAAAGGACTGAAAGTGAGACTCACCCAAAGGGCAATGGTTTGTTTGAGCAACACATTACAAACAGAAATGTAGTCGATAAGCATTTATTAAGCATCTACTATGTGTCAGGCACCACGCTAAGTGCTGTACATATGAAGAAGTGATGTAAATAAGGGGGGTCATCACAGAACTATGCAAGAGAAAAGGAAGATGGGATGATTATGTGGTAAGGACAAGGCTTAACTGATGGACAGCCCAGTTCTTCCATTGATAAAAGAGAAAGGCCTCTATCACATTGGATGCCCCCTTGTGGTGACCTTATGGTAGTACAAGAGTCTCACAGGATGACCAGACATGGATGGTTGTGATCTGATTATTGGAAGGAATGCCCACTTTGATGAGCTCCCAGGTCCATTTGTGTATTTGGGGGCCCATTTCAGAGGCTGCCATGTTCGTTTTTTTAAATCACCACCCAGGAGCCAACCTCCTCCATTCTCAGATGGGCTGGTTTCCAGAGAGCAGTTAGTCTATTGCTGTGTCAGAATTATAAGTCCTTTCTTTTTGGTAGGAACTGCCTGAGCTTGAACTTCATTAGGTTAGTTTTTAAGAAGCCGAGGTCACTTCCACATCATCCTACGGCAGGAGAACAGGGCTTTCATGAAGAAAGGAAGGAACTGATTTCAATGAGTTTATGTCTCTTGACCTGGTTGAATTATCCCACAGAGACCTCAAAGAACTTGATCACTGACTGTTTGCTACAGGTCATCTTTCAGAATTAACAGAGAAGGGCAAGGCAGCTGTCAGACTAGAGATGGGGAATGATCCACATTTTTCAAAAAAAGAGGGAAAAATATACCACCAAGTATGACCTTTTATGTTTTAAAATTAATCTTTGTGTAATTTGTGAGGATTCAAAAAGGTGTAGAGTGATTGTTAAGAGTTAGTTGTAAAGGAAAAAAAAATACATGATAATTTTGTTATACATTTGAAAGGAACAGCAAGTTGTGCGTAGTAGAATCGCAGTTTCATGTACAATCATCTTTTTTATTGTATTATGTTATGGAAACGTTTATTTTATTCCATAAATAAAAAATAAAATAAAAAAAAGAGTTAGTTGTGGAAGACTAACATTTCTTTTATTGGCAGAGCTTCTAGACTGAGACACCAATAAGGGAAAGGCTGTTGACTGCAGGACCATAGCACTTTAGTTCTAGAGTTAGAATTAGACTGAGAGGCCGTGGCACATCTAGAACAGCTTCCATTATTTTATAGATGAGGAGAACAAGGCCGACAAGGGTTATTTATTTATTTATTTGCTTAGTATTTTATTTTTCCCCAGTTACATGTAAAAACAATTAATATTTGTTTTTGAAACTGTGAGTTCCAAATTCTTTCCCTTCCTCCCTCCCCACCACCCCTCATTGGGAAGGCAAGCAATTTGATATAGGTTATACATGTGTAGTCATGCAAAACATATCCATAATAGTCATGTTGTGAAAGAAAACAGACCAAAAAAAAACCTGAATAAAAATAAATAAAGTTTTAAAAAAAACATGCTTTAATCTGTATTCTGATACCATTAGTTCTTTACCTGGGGATGGATAGCATTTTTCATCACAGGTCCTTCAAAGTTATCTTGGATCGCTGTGTTGCTGAGAATAGCTAAGTCATTCATGGCCAATCACCTCACAATATTGCTGTTACTTTGTGCCCAGCACATTTCACTTTGCATCAGCCCATGCAAGTCTTTCCAGGATCTTCTGAGGGCATCCTGCTCATCATATCTTACAGTACAATAATATTCCATCATAATCACATAGCATGGCTTGTTCAGTCATTCCTCAATTGATGGGCATCCCCCCAGTTTTTAATTCTTTATCCCCAGAAAAGAGCTGCTATAAATATTTTTGTATATATATGTCCTTTTCCTTTTTGTTTTTTATCTCTTTTGGAATACAGACCTAGTAGTGGTATTGCTAGGTCAAAGGGTATTCCTGGTTTTATAGTCCTTTGGGCATAGTTCCAAATTGTTCTACAGAATGGCTGAATCGGTTCACAACTCCATGAAAAGTGCATTAAATGTCTCATTTTTCCCACATCCTCTCCAACATTTGTCATTTACCTTTTTCTGTCCTATTAGACAATCTAATAGGTATGAGATAGTACCTCAGAATTGTCTTAATTTGCATTTCTCCAATCAATAGTGGGTTAGAATATTTTTTTTTTACTTTTTTTTGAGGGGGGGGGAGGCAGGGCAATTGGGGTTAAGTGACTTGCCCAAGGACACACAGCTAGTGTGTCAAGTGTCTGAGGCCGGATTTGAACTCAGGTCCTCCTCACTCCAGGGCTGGTGCTCTACTTACTGTGCCACGTAGCTGCCCCTAGAATATTTTTTCATGTGGCTATAGATAGCTTTGATTACTTCATCTGAAAACTGATTGCATTTTTTGATCATTCATCAATTGGGGAATGGCTATTTTTATAAATTTGACTCAGTTCTGTATTTGTTTGAGAAATGAGGCCTTTATCAGAGAAATTTGCTTCAAAATTTTTTTCACAATTACTATTGCTAGCTGTATTTCCCTCCACCCTATTCCTCCCACTCATTTATTCTATTTCTTTTTGCCCTATCTCTCCTCAAAAGTGTTTTGCTTCTGACTACCCCCTCCCCCAATCTGCCCTCCTTTCTATCACCCCTCCCCTTTCCTTATCTCTTTTCCCTCCTACTTTTGTGTAGGGCAAGATAATATTTCTATACCCAACTGAGTGTGTATGTTATTCCCTCTTTGAGCCAATTCTGATGAGAGTAAGGTTCACTCACTCCTTCTCACTCCTCCCCCCTCTTTCCTTCCACTGTAAAAGCTTTTTTCTTGTGAGGCAGCATTTGAACTAGGGTCCCCTGACTATATAACCAGTGCTCATTTTACTGTACCACGATGCTGCCAATTTAAATGAAGATACCTGCTGTCTCTTATGATATCATTGGATTAGATGGATGACAGTACATCCCAGTTAGGTGACTGCCAGTGTCCAAAGATTGGGGATTAATACATTAGTGTGAGCTTAGAGCAAGGTCTGTAGTGTCATGCCCTCAGGATTCTGTTCTTGGCTCAGTTCCACTATAGATTTTTATCAGCGACTTGGGAGAAGTCACAGTCATGGCTGGCGTGCTTCTCAAGTTTGTGAATGACACAAATCTATGAGGAATAACTAATACAGTGGATGATTGAATCAAGATGAAAAATATCTTCACAAGCTATAATAATGGGTTCAATCTAGGAAGTGGGCATTTAGATAGGGATAAATGTAAACTTAGGTTAAAAGTACAAGTACCAGGGGAGAGGCAGGAGGGTGGTGTTGGGGAGATGTGACTAGATAAAAATTTCCATGAAAAATATTCAGTTTTTTAGTTGACTCCAAGCCCAGTATGAGTCAACAGTGTGATGTGGTTGTCAAAAAAAAAAGTAAGCTAATGCAATCTTAGGTTGCATTAAAGTTTAGAACAAGGAAAACAATAGTCCCACTGTACTCTATGCTGGCCAGACCACACCTGGAGTATTATGTTCTGTTCTGGGTGCCAACTTTTCAAAGGAACTTTGGGGAGGTGGAGCATATGGTGAGGAAGGCAATGTGGATGATGAAGGGGCTCAAAAACATAACATCTGAAGGTCAGTTTAAAGAACTAGGGATGTTTAGCATGGATTTTTTTTAAAAAAAAGGCTTAAAGTATACTCATTCCAACTACAGGGCCTTGAAAGAGTCTTATATTATTATTTTCTAGAGAGAAAACACTTAAGGGGTATATGTGATGTTCATAGGGCATCCTTAATCTACAGCTGAAAGGGACTTCAGAGGCTGTCTAGTCTAATCCCCTCTGTGCAGAAACTAAGCTGAAGTAGACACAGTGATTTGTCCAAGGTCACATAGTAAGTGTTGGAGGAAGAATCTGAATGCCAGACGTCAGACACCAGAGTTGGGGTGCTTTCCGCTGCATCAGGCTTGCTGTTCAATGTCTGAAGCAATGTCTTTGGGGAAGAGGGATTCGACATTCATCAGCAGTGCCTGTTGGGGAACCATTATGAGTGTAGAGAAAAGGAAAGTTAAATAGTGAAAAGGGAGCTAACACCACTGGCTTGGGTCCCCATCCTTGGACAAACAGGCTTCATTTCATTCTTCCTCTTGTTATCATGGATCTCGTTCTGATTTCTAAGGTCGGTGATATATGCTGGCCCCAGTCCTTGTTGCCAGTCTACACAGGGAGCTGCGAGAAGCCCTAATATGGCAATTATAGCAGCCCAGGGTGAGGTGAAGGAGCCCTTATTTTCCCTTCTTTATTTTTTGAAAATAATTGGGAAATTCTCCACCTGAGGGAGAAAGCAGCAATGGCTTATCTGCATGTGGATCATTGTCTCTATCCTTAGATATTTGAAGATGATACAGGATACTAATCTATGCTCCCAAAGAGACCAAAGAAAGAGGAACAGGACACACATATTTATAGCAGCTCTTTTTGGAATTGGAAGAATTGGAAACTGAGAGGATGTGCATCAACTGGGGAATGGCAGAACAAGTTATAGTATAAGAATGTGATGGAATACTGTTGTGCTGTAAGAAGTGATGAAGGGGATGGTTTTGGAGAAACCTGGGAAGACTTGTATGAACTGATACAAAGAGAAGTAAGCAGAACCGGGAGAACAATTTACACAATAATGACAATATAGTAAAGATGAACAATTATGAAAGACTTAGGAACTCAGATCAATGGAATGACCAACCATGATTCAAAAGGACTCATGATGAAATAGACTATGTATCTCTAGAAAGAACTCATAGGTTCAGATTGCAGAATAAAGCATATGTTCTTCTTTTCTTCCTCCCTCCCTCCCTCTTCTCTCTCTCTCTCCCTCTGTCCCTTTCTCTCTCTCTCTTTCTTTCTCTCTCTCTCTCTCTCACACACACACACACACACTACAACACACACACACTTTCTTTTTCTTTCTTTCTGACGTGACCAATGTAGGGATTTGTTCTGCATGACTATAAATCTTTGAGACAGATTTTGTTTTTCTTGCCTTCTAAAAGAAAATGGTATTCGGAGTTTTTAGTTGGGAAAGAAGGCTCCAAGATCAAGAGAGGAACTCAGCAGCCATCTAGTTTAACCCCTTCCTGTTACAGAAGAGGGAACTGAGACCCATGGAAAGGAAGTGACTTGTCCAAGGACACACTGGTAATAAATGAGTCAAAATTTGAATCCAGGACCTTTAACTCCAGAGTCAGTGAGTGCCCTTTCCACCATACCATGTGGCCTCAGGATTTTTTTGAATTTCATCAAGCCCTAGGAAAACTCATGCAAGAAAAATTTTAAATGTCAATACTGAAAATTCTTCAAAACATTTTTATTTTATCATTCTCACAGAATTTAGAAAAATCAGAATGGACAATTCTATAGAGTCACATAAAAATGGTGGCTATAGAGGTCAGGAGGTCTAGTTTTTCCCAGGCCTTACTCATTAAAAAATATGAAAAACATAAGCAAAATTGTTATAGAAATAGTCTTTATTATTTGAAGAACAGAGTAGAGAAGTAAACAGAAATTGGTTTTCTCAAGGAGGTTATTAAAAAACACCATTTAATCTTTGTAAGCATTTGGAAATGTCTAAAAAATTCAAACCATGTTTGATATGAAGGTACTTGCACCCCATGAACAGATGACCAAAAACTCTGTTTTTGACTTCATAGATAAGATAAAATTAAGGTGTGGGAATATTAAATATATATGCATATATGCACACACACAACAAAGGACTTCATTTTTAAAAAAGTCTAGCCCCCTTCCCCAGTCACTTGCAAACATTGTAAATATGAATTGATTTTTTTTTAACGTTCCCTTTGGTTTTGACACAGGTAAACAGAACCTGCAGATTACATATGGTCAATGCCCATCATCAGAGAACTGTTACCAAATACTCAAGCTAACATATGACTGTAAAAATCCATATGCTTCAATAATTTGCCTGGTTTTCTTCACTTTGATCTTAAAATTTGTTTTAGGGAAAAAGACAAAACAAAACAAAACTTAATCTGAAATCAAGATTCTTTAGAAAGGGTCGGCTCATTTTTATTGTGTTTTTCAACCACCATTTGTGACAAGATTGATAGATGATGATGATGCTGCAGGTTAATTTTTTTTTTTTAAAAAAGGGCTTTGCTATTCAGCAGCCAGAAGTCACCCTTTTTACCCAGTAATATTGCAACATAGTTTATCCCTCTTGCTCTGCTTTGGCTCTTGAGCATCCTGAAATCACATTAACATAATCTTTAGGAACCCTTGCTTCCAGGCATTGGTGCAGTGTGTTCATCTTTCAAAGGAAAGAAGTACGTGCCTCCATATTTCCTTACTTATTCACTGTCCTTAATGACAGCTATTCCCCCTTGGAGGGAGGGGGCTGACCACCAGCAAAACAGTGGAAAACAAATGAAAATAAAAACCTGTAACCATGCATAACTTTGTTAGTCAAAAGTCATGTGTACTCTTAGATGTCAACTTGTTGGGGAAATTCTCAGTGGCTTATCCTTTTTAGATTGTATTTTCAAGGCATTATTAAGAAAGGAAACTTTGTTTTTGATAAAAGCTTCAGTGGAATGGAGAGTGGTGTATTGAGCCAGGTAAGTAACCTACTCCCTGGATTTCTTACATATTTCTGGAGGCCAATGAGTCCTTCAGCTCTGCCCTCTAAAGAACCCCATTCGAAGGTGATGTGATGTGACTAATTTACATCCAGAGAGTGGGCTCCTAACCTGGCAGGATCTAGCGTCTAAATGAGAATGTCATTTTGATGAATACAGGGGGAAATTCATATTCACTTACACACATCATAGATATGCTACAACTATATAACTGTAAGTAGAGACAAAAAATTCCAAATGTTCAGTGTTTTCAATTGGCTTTGATTGCCCTCCCTGCCAATGTTTTCATTAGTCCTTGTATGTAGGTTTTTGTTTTTTTGTTGGTTTGGTTTTGCTTTGGTGCTCAGACTTAAGAAATGTTGTAATGGTTTGCATGTTGTTGAAGTACAGGAAGAATTGTCTTTCTAAGATCCTATAAAAACAGGTGTTTGTTGGCATGTCTACTCGAGCTTTCTTTTCAACTTCTCTGTTCTCTGTTAAAAATCTTCTGTTGATTTTCTAGGCAGTCTTTCAATTTATCCTCTGTCAATGTCAGTCGCTGCTCCAGAATAGATACGGTCTACCAAAAGAGGACAATGGAATGAACAGATGATGATTATAATGATAAGTCTCATCACCCTTTGCTGGAAGGGCACAGACACCAGGACTCAGGGTAGGCATTCTTAATCTTTATGGGATCATTGATCCCGTTGGGCAGTCAGCTTGGATGCCTATGGATGACTTCTCAGAATAATGTTTTACAAAGCATAAAATAAAATATATAGGATTACAAAGGGAATCAGTTCTACTGAAATACAGTTACCATAACATTTTTAAAACTAGCTCACAGACAGTAAGTTAAGAACTCCAGGTGCTAATCATGTAAAGTTAGAAGGTCCCTAGGTCTTTCAAGCCTGAGCAGATCAGTGGGTTTCTGAGAAAGGAGGGAAAATAGGAAGTCTTTAAGGAATCACCTTGTAGGAGTTCTTCACCTTTTTGGTGTCATGGGCCTCTCTGACAACCTGGACACACACCTGTGGGCCTCTTCTCAGAATCATGTTTTTAAATAAATGGAGGAAATGTTAGATTTCAGGTAGAGGTGAGTGAAAATAATGATGAAATTTTTTTTCCCTCTCTACAAGTTCACAGATCCCATGAAATCTCTCCATGGACTCCCTCTGGGATCCACAAGTTAAGAACCCCCGAATTAGGAAGAGTGGGAAGGGTTAGGAAATTAGATTTTCTTGACTTTCAATTCTTATTTTGAACCCATTCCACTGATACTCCGAGAGACACTTGAGTAGACACTTGAGGAGACTGCATTTGAGGAGGCTAGAACCATGATCTGCCCCTATGCTTATCCATCTCCACTCCAAGCAAGACAAGGCCTAAACCAGGTTTGGGGAACCTGTGGCCACATGTGACCCTCTAAATCCTAAAAGATTTGTTCTTTAAAATTTGGATTCAGTAAAGAGGCCTCACTTAAGGATTTAGAAGGCCACATGTGGCCTTAAGGCCACAGGTTCCCCACCTCTGGTCCCTAACCATCCCATGCCAATGCATCACATTTAAAGTGCCCATGGAGAGGCAGCCTTAAATAACATAAGGCATACATGTAGGAAGGAATTTCCTTCCAAAAAGGTGGACTTGAGGAACTAGAAGAGTCTAACAAGCAGACAATGTCAGGTCCAGGATTTCATCCACAGCAATATGAATTTTTCCATTTTATAATCCACATTTCTAAATCACTGGCATTTAAGAGCCACTTCTGAGACTCTCAGGAGTTTTAAGATCAGGGCAGCTTGCTCTATGCAACTTCCTATGAAAAATGTGATTAATTGAATTTTAATTGATTCCCAATTCAGAAACAGTTACAAACTGCCCAGGTCTGAGTTAGCCAGGAAGCTGTGAGTCATCTGAAACAAAGTGAATCAGAATGTGCTTATTTAAGAGGCTGACGGCCCAGTGAAGCATGGACTTTCTGGAAAGTGAACTGGGTGGGGCTCCTTCCTCCCTCCTCTGACTCTTCCTCATCTCCCGCCCACCCCCTCCCCCATCCCCCAACATGAGGCTTAGTTTCAAAAAGTTAGGAAGAAGTACAGTTGACTTCAAAGTTGTAGTCCAGACGGTGACAAAGCGGGCAGGGAAGGAATCATCCTTTGCCCCAGTGAGCGGTGCTGGGGAAGATGAGGAAGGGAAAGGCCACTTGGTAACAAGAGGAAGTTGGAGGCCAGGAGGGAAGTGAGCATCCGACCTCAGGCGGGCTGAGAGGCTTTTGCCAGGAAGTGGCCTTTGCAGGGGGGGAGTCGAGGGAGGGAGGGATTGCCCTGCAGGTTATGGAAGACTGGCTGGGGAGATGGTGGGCATGGGAGTCGGATGTTGTGACACCTTGGACAACCTGCAACAACTCAGGCCCTCAGGATCCACAGGCCCCAGAATGCCATGCAGCTCCACAAAGAAAACTCTCAGATGAAGGACTGGCTTTTTAAAAACCGTGGCTGAAATTCCAGAGAGGAGGAAACCCCTTCTACCAAAGCCCGTGGGCACTTGCTTTTCACCTGAGAGTCTTGGAAAGCTGCGTGCATGTGGGCCCTGATGGGGACCTGGCTTGTCCAGGGTCAGGGGGCCACGTGGGCCAAGGCAGGACTTGAACAGACCACATGGGCTAGTTTAGCCTGACATTTTCATTCTGGGCAAGCAGTTCATAGGGTACCACCCTTCCTTTATATTTTTCCCACCTCCTGTAACATTATTCCTGCAGAAATTAGAAGCCTCATTTGGTAGAGAGGAGAGGCTTCCAGACTGGTCAAAGTACACTGGATTGGTTGGTGGCCTAGAATGCAGGCACAAGACCCATCCCTTCTTCCAGTCTAGCTTCCTGGGCAGTTAGGAAGACTCGTCTTCCTGAGTCAAAACTAGCCTCGGATACTAACTAGCTGTGTGACCCTAACCTTGTTTGTCTCAGTTTCCTCATATGTCAAATGAGCTGGAGAAGAAAATGGCAAACCACTCCAGTATCTCTGCTGAGAAAACCCCAAATGGGGTCACGGAGAGTTGGATACGACCAAAACAATCTAATGACAACAGCAACAAATCCGGCTTCCAACTTTACCCTTTGCTCAGAATGCCTCTGTCCAAGGTCAACAGTGATCATGGCCATCACCCTCTTTTCCTCGGTACTCCCTCCTCCCTTGGTTTTCTGACTCTTGCGTTTTCCTGGTTCTCCTCCCCTCTCTCTGACCGCTACTTCTTAATCTCCCTTGCTGATTCAGCATATGGTGCTATGCCTCCTACCTCTTAGTGTATTCCAAGGCCAGGGATTTCTTTCCTGAATAAAGCCAAACTAAAACCCAAGGAGCTAAACAGACCCCTGAAGTATGAGTACTCTGCTGGACCCAAACTAGTAACTATGGAGAAGACAGAAATCAAAAGTAGAATTCTATAGGTGTACGAGCTGAAGGGTTTGCCCTCCCTACATCCAAGTATCCTTACAACATAAAAGGGAGTCCTACAACATAAAAGAAGGGATGATACAATGGAGGGGATTTTGGAATCAGGAAGACCTGGGTTCAAATTTCCCCTCTGACGCAAACTTGGCCACGTGACCTTGGCCAAGTCATTTAACATCTCAATATCCCAGTCAACTCTGCAAGACTCAAAATTGTAGAACAAGTTCCAATCTGCATCAGAGGGATTTTCTTCCTAGAACTCTACAGGCCAGGTCCAAAAAATTAAAACCAAAAAGGACAAGGGGATGGGGGGAGAGGAGAAATGTGGAAGGGGGTTGAGTTAAAACAGGAAGGTTTAAGACAACAAGAGATAAGTACCAGAGTAGCTACAGAAATGAATGTGACATTCGCATAACGTTTTTTAAACAGAGGCCGTAGTTCATCATAGACGATTACATTTTCTGAGTCCTTAAGACCTAAAAGCTTGCTGCCACAACCACGCATACAAAAACAATGAGCTAATAGGAAAATACTGCACAAAAAAGTCCCTGAACCAAAAATTGAAGCCCCAGGAGTGGGACAAAAAATACAGCATATAATATTCCATTTCTTTGCTTAAGAGTCTGTGCTGCTCCCTTCTGGTCACAGGGCATCAAAGAAATCCTTATCTGCATTGTAATTATTAGCTTAAGCAGTGCAGTGATCCACCTATTTAACTAGCATTTTTTGAGCCCCTACTGTATGCAAGTGCTTTGAGGTGATAGATGCTGGGGGAGGAGGAAGAGCTCAGGGCCTACTTAAGGAAGGCCCTTCAGGCTCCTGCTTGTGGTCTAGAACAAACTGGAAACTGGCTTGAGACTAGCAGAAGAAGGAATGTGCCCTGGGCATGAGTGTGAGTGGCCAGAAAGACTGGGTTGGTGGGGAAGAAGTGAATGGTCATGCACTTAGGCAGGTCTGGCAGGTGAGGGATCACACACTGAAGTGGGGCAGGTTGTTGTTGTGTTTGTCCTTTGTTCTGGAAGAGGACCATGACATCAGGGAAATGATGACATGACTTGCAGTTGACTTTGATTTGAGTGAGGGAGGGCTGTGCAAGGTCACCAGCCTCACTTTCTCCTCCAGTGACCAGATATTCACCAAGATGACTGGTGATGGCCCAGGATGCAATGGGTGGTAAGTAGGGGCAGCGCTGGAAGAGTGAGATGCTTGGAATATGGCCAAAGGACCCCACTCTCCAACAAGCCCCAAGTGTTTTCTAAGATAGGAGAGACCTGAGCAAATCTGAAAGCGGTGGAGAAGGAGTCAGCAAGAAGGCAAGACTGAAGATTCATGAAAGGAAATGGAGGGAAGGATCATGGGCCCAGGAGGAAGAGTCAGCCCTGGGTAAAGGTGAGAATCACTAAATCCTCTGCGACAGGAGAGGTGAGAATGGCCTGGCCAGCTCCTTGATGGCCATTTGAATAGGGAAACCTTTCATCTCAGGTGTGACTAGAGCAGAACTTTCTGTTTGTTCTGGTGAGTTTGGGACCCCTCACTTTTTAGGCCTGCTCTGTGTGATGACTGCCCACAGGTGGGCTGTCAGTCTGTACCCACTCACCTGGGTTAAGACGTTCAGCTGTTCCATGATGTGTTCCAAGGCATCGGTTACAGCCAACGGGATGCTCTTCTGGCTGTCAGTAGCAGCGAAAGAGCTGTCACCCTTGTCTTCCGGCTTCTTCTCTATGCTGGCTGTGGAGGTTATTGATGAAGAAGGTGCTAAGGCAGGGTTTAAGAAGTGGGGACTGCTGTCATCTGGTGGTGTTTCGTTAGCAGTTGGGATTCCCTTTGGCGTAACAGGAAAGAAAGAGATTCATAATTTCCAACCTTCAAGGAACTTCTTAAATGTAAACTTAATAAAAGATTTTTAATTTCTTTCTACCACAAAGTACAACATGAAATACCAATCAAATCATCTTCACCTAAAGGGAATTCTGGGAATGACAATTATTAAAAAAAAAAAAAGGACAAAGCTCAGGGCTTACAGAGGAAATTCAGTCAGCACTGATGTTTTCAACATAAACTACACCTTGCCTACATCTGTCTGAGGGATTAAATGTTTTGCTATTAAAAAGAGTAAGCTAAATCCAGTTTAAATCTGATTTTAAAAAGGAGGATAACCATTCTATACATTAAAAAAATCTTCAATCAAAAATGGATTTCTGATTATTACTTCTCTGTCTGAACATTCGTGGTCCTGGGAAAGTCGCTTACCCTCTGCCTGTAGGACCTCAACCCAGGTCTTCCAGACTCAAAGGCCAGCCAGCCTATCTTTCCCTCAATGCTGCATTTCTTTAATAGTGTATTTTTCTCTAACAGACTATACTGATCCCAATGAGCCAGAGAAGTCCTGAGGGATGTACCTTAGAAGCCAAATCAACTCCACCTCCAAGATACAAAGAATACCCCTTGAACCATGTCTGATAACATCAAAGGAAATTTCAAATGCATTCACAGAAATGACTTTTCTAGCCTGTAATACTTCAATTAGAAGCTAAGTTTTGAAAGCATTCTCTATCATCCTATGAACCTAACTCATTATCATCTTATGAGGCCCAAAATCCGATGTGACCAAGATGAATTAAAAACTTTATTGAAAATGTTGGGAAGCAAAACAATGGCCCCAGCAGGCTATGGATGAACATCGAAAAATCAACCCCTTTTTGATACTGTGCTTTCACTTAACCACATAAAAACTCGGAGCATTTAGGACTGTAAATTTCATTCTCCAAGCCAGGAGAACTGAGAATTCTCTTAAATAATACATAGGATCTGGTCACAACTGATATTCCGCTATGGAGATAATGGGAAGGAATTTGATAATTAGCAGGGTAAACAAGTGTATCTCTAATAAATGGTAATATGAAAACCATGAAGGGACAGGAGATACACATACAAGATGACAAACTGTATCCTGTGACTACAGGACGAATTCCTAATGCTAAGCAGCAATCTTCCACCTCCATGTTGGGACCTCTGGGGGATGAGTGAGTCAGAGGAATCCCTCACCAACCACTACAGGATAAAAAAATCCCTATACCTGAGTTATCTGAACAGAGTTACCCAGTATTAACGCTTTTTAAAGGGCGGATGAGATCATCTATGTTCACCCCCAAAGCAATGGAGAGGTGCATGGTGGCTGTGCACAGGCTGGAACACATTATAAATAAGGAATTATGAGGAGAAATGATACAAATGCAGCCTAGTGCAGTGCCTGACACAGAGTTAGAGCTTGTTTTTTTGTGGGGTTTTTTGAGGGTCACAAAGCTAGTAAGGTCAAGTGTCAGGTCCTCCTGACTCCAGGGTCAGTGCTCTATCCACTGTGCCACCTAGTTGCCCCAATGCTTGTTGCCATTAAAGAAGGTACCAATGGGGGAAAAAAGTTGGACTGGTCACCTGTCAAGATTGAAAGAGAACGGATGGACAGCTTAGGTGTTTGACATTCGTATATTCCCAAGATCAAGCAAGGAGGGCCCCCAGCATGTTGGGTGGGCCCTCTAGGGCAAAGAGAAAGATTTAGCTAAGAGATCAGAATGGGCATCATGGGTGGGCTGTGACTGGCATCACTGGAGCATTATGGATCCAAGAGAATGTCTGAGTATGTGTAAACTGGGTTACCTGCATGTGGGTCATTTTCCCATAAGACCCAGAACATATATACATGCATGTGCACACGCATGTGGGCCTACAGATATATGTATATATGTATATACATATATACACATACACACACACATACACACACACACACACACACACACACACACATATTCTAACTTTAAAACAAAGGAGCAAAGTCGCTCGGTCAAGGAAGAAGAGGCAAGACTAGTCAAAGTCAAGCAGTTACGGGAAGGCAAAGCACCCAAAGAATGTAGGTAAATAAAGAGCTTTAATCTACCTTTTCAACTGGCACCAAATTTTGAAACTAGTAAAAATATGACTATAGTCCCATGTCAACATTAACCCAACAAACATGGAAGCAACTATTATATGCAGATCACTGGTGGGGTTACACAAAGATTAGGTATGACATGGGACTTGCCATCATAACAACATGGAGTCTAATGAAGGGATATAATACACATACACAAATAACTGTAACACGCAAAAATATGAAAAATACAATCGGAAAAGTGATCACAGTAGGACGAGGTCACCATTATCAACTGGAAGATTATTCACTTATGTACATGAATTTAAAAGGGTGACAAAGTACCAGACTGCCAAACCATAAAGGTAACCAATTTCTTTTTTTATTTTTTTGGAAATATCAGAGCTAAAATTTAGGCAGATGTTTTCCCACAGCCAACAGCCCTAACTTTGAATGTTGTTGTCACAGAGTACAAATAAATGGAGGAAGACTGAGGAAATTCCTTTGCACAAAAAAGGAAAAAAATCAACCTGGCCAAAAAAAAAAAGAATAAAAAAAAATTATATGATAGACTAGCAAGTGAGGGTGCATATTCTCTTTCCCCTTTCCAGAGGTTCTTAATCTTTTTTGTATCTTTGTATTTTGGACAGTCTTGTGACATCTGGTCTCAGAATAATGCGTAAAATAAAATACATAGGATTATAAAAGAAGCCAGTTAAATTGAACTATTTGTGTGTGTATGTATATATGTGTGTGTATATGTATACACACACACACACACACACACACACACACACACATATATATATATATATATATAAATATATATATATATCCTCCCTCATCCCCCAAAGACCCTAGGTTAAATACTCCAGCCTTAATCCTTGAAACAGGTCCTTATGTTTAAAAATATTCTAATATTTAATAATTTATTTGGTAGTTTAATAGTTATTTGCTAAGCCTCTTCTTTATATAAGACACAATACAGGTGTCGATTACCAAGTTGAACTGGAATGACATTGTAGCCTCTGCCTCTAGGAGAAGAGACAAAACAAGTCCGAAAATAATTAGGATGACAAGGTAGAAAGTATAAAGACAAGGCATAAACACAGTCTGCAGGGATTCAGAGGAAGGAGAGATCGCCTGAAGTCCCACTACCCAGGTGATCTTCTCTTCTCATCTCTTTCTTCCTAGCTGCTGGAGCCGTATGTGAAGCACAGCAGGGGAACCTCTTGGTATGCAAGGAAGAGAATAAGAAAGTCCCCCTGGCCTTCAGGTCTCCCACTGCCAGCAGTGACCGGGCCAGAAAAGCAACAGCCATATCCCAGCAGTCAATCAATCAACAAGCACTTATGTCCCAGGCCCAGTGGGATGCAAATGCAAGGAATGAAATAATCCTTCTTCTCGAGTGGTTTCCATCTGACTGGGGGAGAGCGCAAGGTCCTATCTAAGTATATAAAGAACAAATATAAGGACAATAAATTAGCAGAACTACTGAGTGGTTAAACACAGGCTAGTTAGGGAGAGCATTAGCAGGTGGTGGGGTCAGGAAAGGCTCTGCCTGTAGAGCGGGAAGCTTGAGCTGCATCTTGAAGGAAGAGAGGGATTCTGGGGTGGAAGTGAGGAGGACGTGCATGGCAGGCATGGAGCCAAGAGAAGGAGGACCCCGTGGGAGGTACAATGAGTGAACACACATCTACTCTGTTGGAGGCGCTGCTCTAGATGAGCTACAGACAGAAAGAATGAAACAATCTGAATTTAGCTAGACTGCAGAGGGCAAGTCACTGATATATGAAGCTGCAAAGACGGGTTGGAGTTAAGTCATGAAGGGCAAAACTGAGAAGTTTAAATTTGACCCTGGAGGTAATAGGGAGTCACTGGAGTCAATGGAGTAAGGGAGTCACACGGTCAGATCTACACTTAAGGGAAATGAGTTTGGAGCAGACCAAATAGACCAGTAGCCAATACTACTGTTGTCAGAGTATGTATGAAATGTACAATTACAATGGGCTGCTAGGTGGTGCGGCTGATAGAATTTGGGGCCTGGAGTCAGGTTAGACTCATCTTCCTGAGTTCAAATCTGGTCTCAGACACTTAGTAGTGGCTGACCCTGGGCAAGTCACTTAACCCTGTTTGCCTCAGTTTCCTCATCTGTAAAATGAGGAAAAGGAAATAGTGAACCACTCCAGCATCTTTGCCAAGAAAGCCCCAAATGGGGTCACAAAGAGTCGGAAATGACTGAAAAACAACTGAACCACAAACAATTACAAACAGACTAGTCTCCTGAGTTTTTTTTTTAAAAAGTACAAAATATTCATAGAATCATTTCTTTTGCATGCAAACCCTTGGAAAAGGGATTGGCTGGTGGACTTCTTCTGGGCTGATGAGCATTTACTCTCAGATCAGGATCCAGGCTGACCTTTAGTTCATCTGGGAATCCCAGGGCAGTGGGAATGGCTTGGATTCAGCAGTGACTCATAGTTGTGCTGAACTGCTGGCTCTTTTCCTCAATTCCTAATTCTTTCCTGAGGTCAGAAATCAGTGGTTAGTTGAACCTAACCTGGATAAGCTAGGGAATAGGGGAAAAAGCTGCAGAATGGCTCCCACGGCCCTCTTGGGAACATATCACCTGGCTGGTTCACAATTTCCATTTCAGACTTTTAGCAAGATAAATACTGTATGCTTACATGAATGTTCCTACCAAACAAGAGTCTTTACTATGCAGAAACAGGAGAAAATCAATCAATTCTGTTTTGTTCATTAACATAAATTTGAGGAAGACATCTAATTTGTATTCTTTGTTTTTATATTTTGCCCAGGAAGAACTATATAGTCTCTTTCTAAAATAGCCTTCAGAGTTTGGGAATAAGGTTAGCTATTTGTCTTTGATTCCTCATCCTCAAAACCCTTGTGAAACCACATTTTTTTTTTGGAGGGGAGGCCAGAATACTTGGATACTCCAGAAATACAAAAATCCAATCCATTCTCGGCCTCCTAGCATATCTGGGTGATTAATTCATTCCTCTCAGAAAATGCTCCTGGGATCACAAGTCCACTGAATGCCTTTATTCTGTTATTATCTCTTGAGTCTCGTTAATTCTGAATACATAGCTGGGCAGGGAATACCAGACCCAATAAATGACCCAAGTCTACATGCACATTTTCTCCTACTTACATTCCATTTTTTACATATTTTAGTAGAAGGCAGGCAGCTAATTTCTTAAGGGGAAGTTTTGTGTCTTCCATGTACCACTGCCCCAGCCCCTTCCTCCTTAGCAAAGGGGGTGATTGTTGTGTATTAATGATAAAGATTGGGCAGCGAGATGGTGCAGTGCATCCAGTGCTGGGCCTGGAGTCAGAAAGACTCATCTTCCTGAGTTCAAATCTGACCTCAGACACTTTCTACCTATATGGTCCTGGGCAAGTCACTCAACCCTGTTTTCCTCATCTGTACAATTAGCTGGAGAAGGAAACGGTAAAGCATTCCAGTAGGAAAACCCCAAACGGGGTCACGAAGAATTGGACACAACTGAAAATGACGGAACAACAACATGATGAAGGATAAAATGATTGCGTCCGGGTGAGATAATTCCCAGACTTAACTCTTACTAAATCCAAGATCCTAACTTAGTACTAGAGGCTGTGGAGGGACAAAGGGAGAGAAGGCAAAGCTGGTCAAATGACAAGTCAATAACATCCTCAGTAACTTCAAAGGAGAAAGATGCCTGCTTTCCAAATGTTTACAAGTGCTAACTGGGCTGCACAGAAATGCATTCACTTTCTTCTCCTTCTAATATAGGCCATAACCAATACAGGATGACATGGACAGAGAGAAAAGACTCCTATTCAAGATTATCCTTCATGATGAAAAAGAAAAGGTAGGAAGTAATCCTAGAGGTCAACTTGATTTAAATGGACTTGGATTAAAATGTACGGTTGAGAGTTAAATATTCCTATTTTGACAAAAATTCTCTGAGATTTGTATCATAAATATGTAATCTCATCCCCTGTGTGATCAAAGACAACACAACTAAGATGTTTTAAGGGCTCTCACAAAATAACTGTTGTAGACTTAGAGAGTGCGTTGTTATTTGCTGGATTTTGAAAATGATTTCCCAAGCTTTCTCTGGTGTTTGAGAACTGGATTCATATTTCTGGGCCATGGCAAAAAACAGAGATGATGGTTTTTTTTTTAGCCAGGGATAGAGTGCACCTAATGAGGGTGGGGAAAACAGAACTGCCTGAATACTAGAGAAAAATTTAAGGTGGATTTGTTTGAAAAAGGAAGGGGAGGGTGAACATTGTTCATATGGATGAGCACACACATACCATATATAGAGGTTCGACAGAAGGGGAATCACAGAAACAGATTTAGAGCTGAAAAGGGTCTCAGAGGCCCTCTAGATCAATCTCCTCATTTTATAGATGAAGAAACTGAAGGCCAAAGAGGTTAAATATCTTGTCCAAGACCATATTCGTAGCAGAGCCGGAATGCTAAGTTAGGGCTTCAGACTGTAAGCACATCACTCTTTCTACTAAAATGTGACTTCTTAGAGAACAAGGCCTGTCTCATTTTTCTATTTTTATTTTCAGCACCTAACATCCTGGTACATAATTGATCCATTGATAAGCATTTATTAAGTATTGACTATAGGCCAAGAACTGTGCTAAGTCCTAGGGCTACAAAGCAAAAGTCCAAACAGTTCCTCACTTTAGGGAGCTTACATTCTAAAGGAGATTGATGTTCACCATACTGCAATGCCTCTCAAGAAGAGAGGGTTACTAATTCCTCAGACAATATGAAAAACAGCAGTAAACCCATGACCTGATATGTCTCATACAAGTGAAAAAATACTGATAATGTATGGAGTGAACTAGCAACATTAATATAGAGAGGCAAGTGAGGCCTCACAGGTATCACTGAGATGTGGTGGTGTGGGGCTGATAGCTAGTATGTGGTTCTGGAAAGGCATACCTTATTTTAAAAAAAATCAATTGGTCAGTTACTAATAAGATCAATGGACAGCTAGGTGGTGCAGTGAGTAGAGCACTGGCCCTGGAGTCAGGAGGACCTGAGTTCAAATTCGGCCTTAGACACTTGACATATTTACTAGCTGTGTGACCTGGGGAAAGTCACTTAACCCCAATTGCCCTGCCTTCCCCCCTCCAAAAAAAAAAAGAGGCCTATTTACTGAATGGGTATTACCTCACTCTAAGTGAGTACATGAAAAGGCCTTAGCCTAAAAGGGCCAGGGTCTCCCTCTGCATCCTGAATCATCTCCAGTCGTCCTGGTGAATATCAGGCCACTGGACCTAGATGGCTCTGGGGGAGAAAGTGAGGCTGGTGACCTTGCACAGCCCTCCCTCACTCAAATCAAAGAGAGCTGTAAGTCAAGTCATCATCTCCCTGATGTCACGGTCCTCTTCGAATGAAATGAAGGACAAACACAACAGGAAGAGCAGTGCAAATCCAAACAACCTTGAGGGTTCACCTCATACTCTGAAAATTGGCAGACGATGAAAAATGGGAACAATCAACACTGGGGGGGGGGCTGTGGGAATGTGGGCACACTGTTGCACTCTTGGCAAAACTGTGAATCATTACAACCATTTTGAATTCGGAATGATGTAAATAAAGAGACCAAAATATCCACACCCCTTGAACCAGAGACTCCATTCATTACTGGGCCTGGAGTCAGGAAGACCCATTTTTTTTAAAGGGGGTAAGGAAAGGCAGTTGGGGTTAAGTGACTTGCCCAAGGTCACAAAGTTAGTAAGTATCAAGCGTTGGAGAACAGATTTGAACTCAGATCCTCCTGACTCCAGTCTCGGTGCTCTATTCACTGAGCCACCTAGCTGCCTCGGGAAGACCCATCTTTCTGAGTTCAAATCTAGCTTCAGACACTTACTAGCTGTGTGGCCCTGGGCAAGTCACTCAACCCTATGTGCCTCAGTTTCTTCATCTGTACACTTAGCTGGAGAAGGAAATGGCACACCATTCTGGTAAAAAAAAACCCCAAATGGGGCCATGAAGAATTGGACACAACTGAAAATGACTGAATAACAACATGATAAAGAATAAAATGATTGTGTCTGGGACCCATGATAAGAAGAAAGTCCTTATATACAACAAAAATCTTATAGCAGCACATTTTTGTGACAGTAAAGAACTGGAAACAAAGTATATGCCCATTGACTGGGGAATAGCTAAACAAAACATGGTATATGAATGTCATGGGATATTACTGCACTGTAAGAAATAATGTGTGTGATGGATACAGAGAAGCATGAAAAGATCTCCATCAACTGATGAAGAGTGGCGTAGGCAGAACCAAAAAAAAAAACCAGTGAACACAAAGAGTGCAACAACATATAGAAAGAATAGGCACAAAGGGAAAAAAAGTGAATGTTACATAACCCCTTCATTCGCACAGTTGTTGAATGAAGCATGTGTTTCTGAACTTTCTGAATGTATCAATTGATTGTGCTTTTTCCTCTTCCATTTCTTTTTTTTTTCTTTAAAAAATACTATTTGTATGTGGTTCTCTTAGATATGGATGGTTCTCTTAGAGGTGGAGAGGGAGGGATACTGAGGAAAACTATGATGACGTAAAAAGCAAAAGACATCAATGAAAACTTATTTTTAAAAAATCAAGCAAGCATTGAGTTTTATTAAGTGCTAACTATGTGCTAGGCAATGTGACAAGCATTGAGGATCTGAAGACAAAAGTGAAAGTTACTGCCTTCAAGGGGATTACATTACGATAGGGGAGACAACATGGGCACAAATGATAAAAAAAAAAAGACATATGCAAAATAAATGCAGGGTAGTTTTGGGAAGGAGGACAGTAGCACCTGAGTGATCAGGAAAGGCTTCGTGTGGGAGATAGCCATTGAGCCAAGTCTTAAAGGAAGAGAAGTATTCCAAGAGGTAGAAATGAGAAGGGAGGACATTCCAAGCAAGGGGGACAGCCAGTGCAAAGGAAGAAGTGATAGGAGGTGGGGCACTATGTATTCGTAATAGCGATTGGCATTATGATTGGACTTTGGGGTACAAGAAGGGGTTTATTGTTTGTCCTTTGTTCTCGAAAAGGCCCATGATATCAAGGAGGTAAGGCCATGACTTACAAGTGAATTGGATTTAAGTGAGGCAGAGCTGTGCAAGGTCACCAGCCTCACTTTCTCCTCCAGAGCCATCTGGGTTCAGTGGCCAGATACTGATCAGGATGAATGGAGGTGGCCCCCACAAGAAGGGGAATAAGGTGTAAGAATCTTGGAGAGTTAGGTAGGGTCAGGCTATGAAGAAATTTGAATGTCAGAGTTTATATTTGGTACCAGGGTACCACTGGAGTTTATACAGAGTATGGAGATGATATAGTCAGACATGTATTTTAGGAAAATCACTTTGATGGCTGTGTGGTGGATGGATGGACTCAAGTGGGGAGTGACTCAGGACTCAGGACCAAATAGGAGGCTATTCCAATGGTGCAGACAAGAGGTGACAAGGGCCTGAATGAAGGTGGTGGTTGTGTTGGTAGGGAAGAGGCAACATATTCAAGAAATAACGGGAAAATAGAAATGTCAAGATCTGGCGATGAATCGGCTATGTGGGGTCAGTGAGAGGAGAGAATCAGGGACAATACTGAGGTTGCAAGTCTAGGTGACTGAAAGGATGGTGGGCTCTGGGGTCCAGGGGAGATAATGAGTGGGAAGCCTCTAGGATATCCAGTTTAAAAGATAACTGGTGATTTGAGACTGGAGCTCAGAAGAGAGACTAGTATGTATAGATCTAGGTAATGTGCCCAGAGGGAGTAACTGAATCCGTGGGAATCAAAGAAGTTACTGAGACAGAGTCTATAGAGAAAAGAGAAGAGGGACCAGACATACACCTACAGTTATTGAGCATGATACGGCTGATGAATCAGCGAGACAGACTGAGAAGGAACAGACAGACAGGTGAGTAGGCAAGTCAGGAAATAGAAGTCAGAAAAACCCAGAGAGAGAGAGTGTGTGCAGGAGGAAAGGAGGACATTAAATGTGGCAATTAAAAGATCACTGGCAACTTTGGTGAAAGCAGTTCTAGTTGAATGATAAAGTCGGAAGCTGAATGGAGAGGGGGAGAGGAGAGAAAGTGGAGGCATTGAGTGTAACCAGTTTTTTCTTTCTTCTTTGAAGGGGGGAAGGCAAGGCAATTGAGGTTAAGTGACTTGCCTAAGGTCACACAGCTAGTAAGTGTTAAGTGTTTGAGGTCAGATTTGAACTCAAGTCCTCCTGACTCCAGGGCCGGTGCTCTATTCACTGCGCCACCTAGCTGCCCCTGCAGCCAGTTTTTTTCAAAGAATTTAGCTGAGGAAGGGAGGGGATATATAAGGTATATTTAGCAATAATGGTGGGATCTTTGTTATTCGGTCATTTTTCAGTCATGCCTGACTGTGATCCTGTTCTGGAGTAGTTTTCCATTTCGTTCTCCAGTTCATTTTTCACATGAGGATAAATAGGGTAAGTGACTTGCCCAGGGTCACACAGCTAGTAAGTATCTACGGTGAAATTTGAACTCAGGAAGATGAGTCCTCCTGACTCTAGGCACAGGGCTCTATCCACTTCACCACCTAGCTGGGATCTAGTGAGGACTTTTTAAAGGATAAAGGAGCATTGGGCTTGTTTCAGCTAATAGACAGGGAGAGACTGAAGGTTAGTGAATGAGGGGGAATGACCAAAGGGGCAGTTTCCTAGAGAAGACAGGAGTGGATGGAATCAAGGGAAACTAAGTAAAGATGGGTAGAAAAAAGGGGCATGATAGTGCAAAAATTATCAGGAGAGGTAAATTCCAAAATAATGTGCTGAAGCTGGGGAAGAGAGAAGAAAGGGGGGATTCTAAGGACAGGAGAAAAAAAGGTAGTTGCTTATTTGTTTTAAAGTCATGTTGGGTCAAGACAAGGCTCAGAGGAGGTGGAGGTCAGCTGTCCAAGATGGCACGTTGTTGACAATGAAGGAAGGTGAGGAGGGTGAACTCTGTGGATTTACTGTAGCAGTACTAGTACTAAAACATCTTTATATCATGTGTGATGGAGTTCAAAGAAAAACGGTCCTGGGGAAAGTGACGATCCTTCTGGGATTTCTCCTAACTATTTCACGGGTTATTGCACAGGTAGATAAAATAACTGTTTTGTAGATGAAGAACGGTATTAGGATTCAGTCTCATCTGATCCTCACAACTCTCGAGAGATAGCTGCTATCATTATGCCCATTTTGAGTTGAAGAAACTGAGGCAGATTATGATTAAGTGACTTTTCTGGGGTCAGTGAGTCAGTGATATTTATTATTCTAGACCTACCATGTGCTGGCACTGTGCTGAGCACTGGCTCACGCAGCTGGTAAGAATCGACGCTGGATTCGACGGCCAGTCTTCCTGACTCCGAGCCCAGCATTCTGGCCACTCTGTGACTTTGCCTCTTCAGTCACTGTGCATCTTTTTTCTTTTATAAATAAAATGATCTTTAGACTTGAGAGAAGAGAACAGATTGCTTTTTGGGGAGGGTGCAGATAAGCAAGGAGCCAGACAGAAGGCATGGAGCTGCTATTAGTAAGTTTGAGCATCAGCAGGCCCAGATGAACTAGCCCCCAGAGGGCTATGGATGGAGGTGGAAGCTGAGCCTCTCACTCACTGTCAATGATCTCTGAAAGATCAGAGAGAATGTGTCAAGGTGCCACGTGACTGGATGAGAGCAAATGTCGTCCTGGTTTTCAAAGACGGAAGAGGGTCTGCAGGCATCAGACCGGTGAGCTTGATTTCTAGTTGTGGAAAAATACTAGAACAATATTTATGGTTTGAGAACACTCAGGGAGCGAAGCGGTGACCTGTAAAAACCAGCATAACTTTGTTGAGGACTGGTCACGCTAGACTAACCTCATTTCCTTTTTTCATAGGGCAACGGAAAGGAATGAGCATTTATTAAGTGCCTACTATGTGCCAGGCACTGCACTGTGCTAAGCACTTTATGAATGTTGGAAGGAGTATTTATTAAATGCCTACTATGTGCCGGGCACTGTGCTAAGCACTTTACAAATGTTATCCTGTTTGGTCCTCATAAGAACAAGGGGAGGTAGGTGCATAAGGAACTCTTCTGGGAGATCAGAGGAAAGCTATGGAGGTGGCTGGGCAGTGCAGTGGGTAGGATCCTGCACCTGGAGTCAGGAAGCCATGAGTTGGAATCCACTGCAAACAATTACTAGCTGTGTGACCCTGCACAAGTCACCCTTCTAAATTTCATTTCCTCATCAGCAAAATGGGGATACCAAGAGCACCCACCTCACAGGGCTATAATACATGAGCTTTGCAAACATTAAGACATCACCTAAATGCTAACTACTACTATACTTAAATTTCAGCAAAATTTTTATTTTTATTTTTTAATTTAATTTTTATCACATTTTTTTCTCAATTACATATAAACAAACATTTTTAACCTTTTAAAAAACTTTCGAGTTCCAAGTTCTCTCCCTCCCTCCCTCCCATGCCCTCCTTGAGAAGGCAACAATTTGATATAGATTATACATGTGCAGGCTTTTAGGGTCACACAGCTAGTAAGTATCTGAAGCTGGATTTGAACTTGGGAAGATGAGTCTTCCTGACTCCAGGCCCAGTCCTCAAACCACTGTGCTAGCTAGCTGCCCTCTCCCTCTAAATTATCTTGTGTCTATTCTTCATGTCTCTCCACACACACACACACACACACACACACACACACACACACACACACACACAGTCTTCCCCTTTCAGAGAATCAGCTCCTTGAGGGCAGGATTGCTTCACTGGTTGGGACATAGTAAGAGCTTAATAGACACTTGCTGGTGGATGGATCAATCGATAGTCTTTAGGGAGGCAGAGATAGAAAGATAGAAACTAGATAATAGTACAAAGGTGTAAATGTGAAGCTAGTTAAATGAGCTGCCCCAAGGAATAGGCATTAACATTTCAATGTTAGCTTGAAGGAAGGCGTCCAATGGAGCACCCCTAGGGATCCATCCTTGGCCTTGGGCTACTTGACATTTTTATCAGTTGCTTAGATAGATATGGCCTGCATGGTTAGAAGATCTGAAGATGACATGAAATGTAGAAGGACAGCTAATACAGAGACCACATCCAGAAATCTCAACATATTAGAACTATGGGCCAAGTCAAATTCAGTGAAATTTTATAGTGACAAACACAAGGGTAAAAAAAAAAATCAGCCTCAAAAAGTGCAGGATGTAGATAGAACTAGAAAAGAAACTCTGGTGAGAAAAAAAATCTGGGGTTTTTAGTGAACTGTAAAGTTAAGATGAGTCAATGTGATGTGGTAGCAAAAGAAAAAAAAAAGGAAAAAAAGAAAAAAAGCTAATGCTACCATAGACTCCATGGCAAGACATGGAGTCCAGGACCCAAGAGATAACAATAGTACTGCTATATTCTGCTCTGGTCACATTGCATGAGTTCAGTTGGGGGCACCATATTTATGAGAACCCAGACAAGCTGGATCAGGTTCAGAAGAAGGAAACCAGCATGGTGAGAAAACTGGAAAACATGCCAAAGCCGGATCGGCGGAAGGAACTAAGGATGTTTGACTTGGAGGAGTGATGGTTTGACAGACCAGCTGCCTTCAAGTACTGAAGAGTGGTCCCGAAGAAGAGGAATAAGATTTGCTCTGCTTGGCCCCAGGAGACAGACCTAGTCAAAATGGGTGGAAGCCTTAGGTTTGATGTGAAGAAAACCTTCCCAACCATACGAACCATCTCAAGGCGGAATCGCAGTCATGGGACCTCTGACATTACCCGACAAAGGCCAGGGGGCTGGTGGCTTGCAGGGGGTGTTGTAGAAGGTTCCCTGGATCTGGTACCAGTTGGGCTGGCTGCTCTCTGCTGCCCCTTCTGACCATTCTCTTCTGTGATTCTTACATAACTGTCTCCTGGCATCACTTTGTCAAAGCTATTTCCCAGCCCACTGACACCCAAATGCTTCTGCTTTAGTTATGCAGCCATTTACTATTTTTTATCCCACTCAAGAAATTCAACATAATAGTGGGGTGCCTTTACAAAAGGTCTTTAGATAATTAAATTAAAAACATATACCAAGTGGTTAATTTATGACTTTGCTCATTTGGTAGGGTTCTAACTTCCTCACCTCATGGATATCTATGTTACTATAAAGCCGATTCAAGAGGGAATGCTTATCATACCTCAAATGGACCTGTAATTATGCTCTCTAATGGAGATGAAGATCACAACCATTAAGGACTCCCCATCTGGATTCTTGTCCAGAACCCCCATAAGTCCATCAAGTGTTGGGGGCCTACCTCATTTTTTTCTCCACATCATGAAGATACGATTGGAGTACTTGAGCGGTCTATTGGTCATCCCCTGTTCTTGCCATATGATGGGCTGATCTTTTGTAGTCTGACATTTCTTGTATGACATCTTTTATTACAGATTTTTGTTTCCTTATTCATTACGTGTTTCAGCCTCTTCATACACATCATCTAGCCATCAATCAGTCATTGTTGTTTATTGTTTCAGTCATGTCTGACTCTTCATGACCCCATTTGGGGTCTTCTTGGTAGAGATACTGGAGGGGGTTTGCCATTTCCTGATCCAGCTCATTTGACAGATGAAGAAACTGAGGCAAACAGGATTAAGTGACTTGCTAGTTAGTATCTGAGGCTGGATTTGAACTTAGGAAAATGAATCTTCCTGACTCCAGTCCTGGTACTCTGTCCACCGAGCCACCTAGCTGCCCTATAGGGGACACACATATTTTAATAGAGCTTCGCCATTTTAGTTGAAGGCTCAAGGTCTTCCTGACTCCAGGCCTGGTACTCTGTGCCACCTAGCTGCCCCTATGCGCTGTATGTACACATGATTTTTCCACTGTTGTGGATACAAGAAAATTACTCACTTGAATACTAAGAGTGAACCACCATCCTGAGAACACAATGAAATAAGTAACACATACAGCTTGGCAAAGGGAAAAAATGTGACGTATTCATCAATACCAGAGTCTGTTACTTTGACCCTGCTAAAGAACTATTGTTGTTCATTCATTTCAGTCATGTCCAACTCTCTGTAATCCCATTTGGGGTGTTCTTGGCAAAGGCACTGGAGTGATTTGCCATTTTCTTCTCCAGCTCATTTTACGGATCAGGAAACTGAGGCAAACCCGGTGAAGTGACTTGCCCAGGGTCACACAGCTAGGAGGCTGGATCTGAATTCTGATCTTCCTGACTGTAGGCCCAGGGCTTTATCTACTGTGCCACCTAGCTCCCTTGCTTATGAAGTAACTTAGAACTAATTCATCTGGTTTTGTGCTTTCCTTCAATAATATGTGGTAGGTATTTTTCCTGTTTGTCTTGGCATCCTCAGTATCTGGCTGACAGAAGGCATTTAACTAATGGTTGTGGAATGGGACTGAGTCAAGGAAGCAGGTTTGCCCACCTAGACAACGTACAGGCAGGTACCCATAATTAGAAACAGCTGGGCAGTTCTCCTCTGTCCTGTCTGTCATATGGCAGCACTTTCACTGTGTCTCCTAAGTCTGCTGAGGGCCAGTTAGAAACTTCAGCTGTCCAGATCTGCTGGCTGAGAGCAGATTTTTGCAGGAGTCAGTCCTTTTTATTGTGAGTTCTGTGCATCATGCCCTTGGATTGTAGAGAAAGAGGGAATCCCAGCCACTCCAAAACTATTCCCAGCTACTGTAGTGGCATTGTTCTGTCACCTTAACCGGAAAAAAAATGGAGTCGTGGCTGTGATGACGAGTTATGTGTGTGTTCACTTTCTGCAGATGAATTTGTTTCTCATCCACCAGTACCACCTGGGAGCCCCAAAGGAAAATCCAGCTGCTGCTGCTGCTGCTGTTGGGGGTGGTATTTAAGCTGATTTTTGTTTAGAGATGAGCCCTGATAAAATGACTGCATAGAGAATACTGCCCACAAAGCATCATGTGTAGAGATGGCCTGAAGGTTGAGGAAGCAGCTTTACAAAGTTAAGATCACCAATACAGAATGGACCAGAAAGCATGATGCTGCCTAGATCAGCTGGTCATTGTTACAATCCTACCGAGCTGAATGACAAAGAGTGCCCACGAAAAACAGGGCAGAAATGTTTGGGTAGCACTTACATAATGCAATCCAAAATAATGTAGATAACCAGAATGCTGGACCACAGCAAAGAGCAGAAGCTAGTGGTCACCTGGTATGTGATGAAAAGAATGATGTACAAAATCTTAATGAGAGACCAAACGATAAATGAATTCCATGGGTCAAGAGTAGGTGTTTTACTATTGATTGGAGAAATTCAAATTAAAACCACTCTGCGGTAACACATCACACCTATCAGATTGATTAACAAGAAAATGATAAATGTTGGAGAAGATGTGGGAAAATTGGAACACTGACACATTGTTGGTGGAGCTGTGAACTGATCCAACCATTTGGAACTATTCCCAAAGGGCTGTAAAACTGTGCATACCCTTTGATCCGGCTGAATCCCAAAGAGATCATAAAAAAGGGAAAAGGACCTACATGTACAAAAATATTTACAGCAGCTCTTTTTGTGGTGGCCAAGAATTGGAAATTGAAGGGATGCCTATCAATTAGGGAATGGCTGAACAGGTTGTGATATATGAGTATAATGGAATATTAGTGTTCCATAAGAAATAGTGAGCAGGCAAACTTCAGAAAAACCTGGAAAGACTTGTATGAACTGATGCTGAGTGAAGTGAGCAAAACCAGTAGAGCACTGTACACAGTAATGGTAACACTGTGTGATAACTGACTTTGTTAGACTTAGCTCTTCTGAGCAATGCAACAATTCCAAAAGACTCATGATGGAAAATGCTATACACATCCAGGGAAAGAAATATAGAGCCTGAATGCGGATCGAAGCATACTATTTTTCTCTTTCTTTTGTTGTTTTTTGTTTTTCTTTCTCATGGTTTTCCCCTTTTGTTCTGATTCTTCTTTCACAACATGACTAATGTAGAAATATGTTTAATATTAATTATAATTAATAATAATAATAATACATGTATAGCCTTTATCAGATTGTATGCCATCTTGGGGAGGGGGAGAAATTTAGAACTCAACATCTTATAAAAGTGAGTGTTGAAAACTAAAAATAAATACTTTGTAAAAAAAGAAAAAGAGTAGGTGTTTTGGGGGGAGCTTATTGTCTAAAGGAACACTGTGTAGGTCACTAGGTCACACAGCAAGGACGATAGATAAAAGATGGATATTTCAGATCGCACGGGACCACAAATGACTGACCAGGCCCAAAACTCATGATCTATTTGGGCAAATATGGAAACAGGGGCCATAGTATCAATGATTCTGGAGTTTGGTGCATCTGCATTCTCACCGCGACACACTTAGCCCAATTCCTGGCACAAGTACTTAATAAAGGCTTGTTGACTAAAAAAAAAGGAACAATAATACATTTGATCACGAATTTTCATATAACACATTCCATCTGATCTTCATAACAGCTTTCTCAAGAGGTTAGGACAAATGTGATTATTTCCACTTTATAGATGACGTGCCCATAGTCACATGGCCGTTATGTGTGGCAAAGCCAGGGCTAGGATCTGGGTCTCGTGAATTCTGATTCACAATTGGTCCCCCAAGGTTGGAATGTGCCACCTCCATCTCTCTCTTTCTTCTGCCTCAAAGCACTACTTGGTACCCAAAGTCTGCCCTGATCCCTCTAGTTACCAGAATGCTCTCCCTCTTGAACATACTTTGGATCAATTTATTTGGGCACGTGTTGGAATCCCTCTGTCTGTCCAGGCCATCCTCAGGAGAATACCTGAGAGCAGAGTTGGTTTCATACTGTTTTTGAATCCTTACAACCTAGCACAGTAGGTGCTTAATATATGTTTGTTGGATTGAATTTCTAGCCTACACCACCTCAGAAGGGAACCTGTTCTGTTTATCTAATACAGCTTGATGGTATCTGAATCAAGGCTGAAATCCAATGTGAAAGTTAATTTTACGACTGTGACATTATTTTTTTAAATGAATGCATACATAGATTGAAATGGGCTCCTTCGGTTAAGTTGTGAATAGTGGAAATGCTTGAGAAGTTTCAGGTTATCCTGTTGAAGAGCTTCCTGCTCACTGCTATTTTCAGATAAATTAAAGGCCAGCCTTGATCAAATTCCTTCACCTCTTTCACTGCGGCGATCACTTTGTTATTTTTAGTTCATGTGTCTATGCAAATATTTTTGTAATTTATCTAAGTGTTTGAGCATTCCCCTCCCTAAGCCCTTATATTTGAGTAATGTTTGGTGAGAAATTTCTCACCTTTAAAGAGTCAGCACCCTAATTGCTTGGGTTTCTGCTATTTCTTTCACCAGCAAAAAAAAAAAGGGGGGGGAATGAAAATCCCTACCATTCTTCAAGTTTATAATTACCGGGGACTTAGAATTCTGTGATTCTGATGGCCAAAGCATGAGAGCTTCACGGGCGGTCCTTCCCAATTTGCTGATATAACGTTTATTTTCATGAATTCTCTGCTCAAAGGAGTTGACAAACAATAAAGCCTGTAACCCTTTCTTCCAGAGTTCTTTCAAGATCATTGTAGACTTTGATTTCTCAGGTGCTTTCAAGTACTAGACATAACTAGTCTTAGTCTTATTCAAAATAAGAATTATTGTTATTTATGTAACATTTTAAAGTTTATAAAGAGCTTTTCCACCACAAGCCTGCCAGATAGGCTGGCGTTGCAGGTATTATCGCATCCACTTTAGAGATAAGGACACTGAGGCTGAGAGGGAGCGACTTGCCAACGGTCACGATGGAATTAGGATTCAAACCCAAGTTTTCTGACACCAAGTCCATTTTGCTTTCTGTTCTCTCTCTTTGCTGGCCATCAAGCCGCATGGAACAGAAACCATGCCTGAAGGACTTTGAATCTTTATTTACAACTGACCGTACAATCACAGATCTAGTGTTAGAAGGGACCCCAAAGGCCATTAGATCCAACCACCTTCTTTTACAGATGAGGAAACTGAGGCCCAGGCAAGCTAAATGTCCTGCTCAAAATCACACTGGAACTAAGTGTTAGAGGTAGAATTTGAATCCAGCTTCTCTGACTCAAGAACCATTGCTTTTCCATTGCTAGAACACCTTCCTCAGGGGTTCTATTGTCCTGACTGCTGGTTGCCTCAGTTGCCTATTACAGGTAACTTGGCCTGGCTCCAGCCATGCTTTACTTCACTCGCTAACCATTGCTCCACCAGGCCCCATGCCATACCATCTAAGGACACCCCCCCCCATTCATATCAACTGTCACTGATCCTAGAAAGGGTATACCAATTTATTCTCTCCCCGTTCTCCCTTCCGAGGGCTCTACTCACCATCTCTAACATTCTGGACCATAACACTCTCCTCCTGACCACCACTCACCACAGTCTTCCCTCTGTGTCTCTATTCTAGCACTCAGCCCAACCCTTGGCACACAGTAAACAACTAATAGATGCTTTCTCACATGTTCATTCTATTAACTGTACCGCCGCCTCTTCTCAAAAGAAGTAAATGCCACTTCAAAGCTGTCCTCACTGGGAGGCTGAGGCTGATACATCGAGTGCTAGTGGGGTATGCTCCACATTTTGCAGAGGAGAAGATGGGGCCCAGAATGTGAGGCTACGTGCCCAGAGTCACCCAGCTAAGCAGGGAGAGGTGGTGGGAGTGGCCTGTGGCGTTCTTCAGAGGTTAACCCTGTGCTTTGGTGAGGGTTCGAGCCTGTGCTCTGACTTAGCTGTGTGACAGCCTGGATCTCTCTCCCTCGTTCTCTTCCAACTCTGCTGCCAAGACTGCGTCACCTCCTTTGTCTGGCTCTTGAAGAAAGGAAGTGGATTCACCCTCAGCCACCATTCTAAGCTATTTCCCTCCCCTGCCAGCTGAACCCAAGCACCCTGTGTATGTGCAGTCGAGGCCAGGATGGCCATTTCCCCATTTAGGCTGTTCTTTCTACTCTACTGCCGGTGCTATGGGGACATCACGTCCCTTCAGGTTTCTCAGCTGTACACATGAGGAAATGAAAACATATCCAATGCAAGGGAAAAGAATGGCACATAGAAGGTGCTTAGTAAATGTTTACTGATTGACTTTGGGCATACACCTGAAATCTTCCATTCGGGAATCTTTTGCTAGATTTCCACAAAAAACACTGAATTTTATCTCATAGTTTCAGGGTATAAATACCATGAAGATAAAGAATTTTTCATATTGAGACTCAGAGGCAGGAACTGGCACATTTTCATCAATTCTAAATAGGAAGAAAACATCAACATGTGGTAAAAAGGGCGGTAGAAAGACTCGGGACCCAAACACCTGATCTACAAAGAGACAATTCCAAAGTTGCTAACACGGCTGAGTGCAGTGGCCTCCAAAATGCCACTGCCACATGCTAAGCTTAAAAAAAAAATGGTGGCCAGGCCTGGGTTGGGTCGAGGAGGGGAGGGAAAGGGAAATACTCCAAAGCCCTTCATGGCCAGATGTTTAAATCTTAGGGCTATCATTTAATCCAGCCAACATGTACAAAGAGGTATTTGTGATACTTAAGAGCAGAAATAAGCACAACTTCAAGCCTGTCTAAAATGCCAATGAGAAAACATTTTTATAGAAACAGGTCTTCCTTAGTTTCAAAATGAATTCAAAGAAAATGATGATTTTCTCGCATTTCTTGCTTTTCTCTTTTTGTTCCCTATTCTAGTATGTTAAAGTAGCACAGTGTATGTCATATAATGATTACAGGCAATAGCACTTGAAGATGTGTAAAATACTTTGTGAATATTATCTCATTTGGTCCTCAAAATAACTGCAGGAGGAGAGAGGGAGGGAGAGGTACTAGCATGAGCCCTATTTTACAAATGAGGAGACTGAGGCAGAGATTAAGTGACTTGCTCAGGGTTAGTGTCTGAGGCTGGATATGAACTCAGGCCTTCCTGATTCCAGGCCTGGTACTCTATCATGGAGCCACTAAGTTGGTGGTGGTGTTCAGAAGTTTTCAGTCTTGTCCAACTCTCCATGACCCCATTTGGGGTTTTCTTGGCAAAGATACTGGAGTGGTTTGCAATTTCCTTTTCCTCATTTTACAGATGAGGAAACTGAGGCAAACGCGGTTAAATGACTTGCCCAGGGTCACACAGCTAGTGTCTGTGGCCAGATTGGAACTCATGAAGATAAGTCTTTCTAACTCTAGACCAGGCACTCTATGCATTACAGCACTCCCTAGATATCCTAGTAAAATGCTTTGTAAATCTCCAAGTAATAATATTACTGTTAGTTATTACTGTCATCCTTATTATTGAAAAAAAATGGCCTTTTATTGCTTTCCAAGAAGATTTATTTGCTGGGAATTTCCCATGTCATTTCATTGGTTACCAGCACTCTACAACCCAGTTAGGTGTAAGCTTCCCGAAGCCAGAGACTGTTTCTTTCAAATTTGCTACTATTTCTAGCACAGAGTATAGTGTCTAGCATACAGCAGGTATTTAATAAATGCTTGTGAGTTTTTTGTTGTTTTTAGAATAAAGCTATTTTTCTCAGAAAAAAAATCCTTTTTGACATTCTCATAACAATGAACAAGAATCTAAAAATCTGAAATTAGCAATCTTTTTTTTTTCCTCAATGAAACACAACACATTTTCATCGTGAACTGAAACAGAACAAAGAGACTACAGCGTGTTTTAAAGTGAACATCAAAGGAAAAGCCATATTCCTTTGCTAGGCTCTGCACATGCTCAGTCAGTTCTCTACGTACACCTTTATTTTTCTTTATGGACGCAGTGGTTCCCATATTAAGATGGCTTCTTGGAGTTCTAAAACTTCCACTAAGAATAAGCTCCCTCTGAACATGCAAACCTTTGACTCCATAACATTTGCTGAGCGTGTGCTTTGCCTGAGTCCACATTTAGGGCCGTGTTCATTTTAGGGAGGCTTCTTCAGCAGCTTTTGAAACACAGAACACATAGAAGGAATCTACTGGACCTGAAGCCTGCGACTTTCAGTTGGGAAGTAGCATCCACGATCACAACTTAGCCCTATTCGTGTTGTAAGAATGAGTGTTTACATGTCATCTCCAGGCCCAAAAGAAGGAAATGAACTGATCTTGGAGAGCTTAAGTGTAGATTCTCATGGATGGGGGCTATTCCTACAACAAGAGGAATGACAATTAGAGGGGCATCACCAGAGGAAATGTCTTAGGCTTGGGAAAATACTGTAAAATCACTTGCAATAAAGAAAGTCTTATGACTACTCTCCCCCATACTTTTAACCTCATTCCTCTGTAGAACATTTTCTCTGGGAATGGATCCTCAATATCACCAGGAAAGTCAATGTTAAAATAGGACTAACGCTGCAACCAAGTTGATGGAATATCTTCCATTGAATTTGTATCTCTCCAAAGGACGTGGCGCAGTGGATGGAACGCCAGGCCTGGAGTCAAGAAGACTCCTCTTCCTTAGTTCAAATCTGGTCTCAGACACTTGCCAGCTGTGTGACCCTGGGCAAGTCACTTCGCCTTGTTTGCCTCAGTTTCTCCATCTGTAAAATGAACTGGAGAAGGAAATGGCAAACCTCTCTAGTATCTTTGCCAAGAAAAGCCCAAATGGGGTCATGAAAAGTTGAAAAAAAGACCAAACCACAATAACAAAGGCAAGTAGCCCCTAATAACACCTTGTAAAGGCCTTTGATTCTTTCTTATTTTACGGTGCATTGGAATCTATGTTCTGGAAGAAAAAACAAGCCTCCCTTTAGCCTTCTCCCCTCTCCTCCAAATAAACTAAGGAGGGTACTGCTGTTAATCAATCATATAAATACATGTTGATATAGTTACTATATATTCTGGAACAGATTTAAACAAATGGTTTTAAATGATAGATCAAATAATGATTCATGCCAGGAAGTGAAATCCACACAATTGAGATTGACAGAAAGTTGAAGAGCCCTCCATATGACAGACCTTCTGGAGAGGAAGCAATCAGAGAGTGGCATATCTTAGACTCAATTAGCTCTGACATGCCTTTGCTGCATTAGGCAGAAGGGCTGTGCTGACAAGTGGCCACCAGTCACGGAATGAGGACTTACCACTTGGGAACAGGTGTGAAACCCAGAAGATAGCTAGCTCCGCAGACAGTTACTGACACACTCTGGCTACAGGACTCACTTCCGAGTTCCTGTTCCGAAACCGCCAAGTCCTCGGTATACATTTTACCCTTTTAATATCAGAGATCTGGGCCAAACCTTTTGGATCATCCTATCTCACTGACGGAAAAAAAGGCGCCTCACAAACCAATAGCCAAGGCTCAGTAAAATTGACCAGAGTATTGCAACCATGTTTGCAGTTCATTTCAGCTGAGATCAACATATATTAACTACTCTGTGCCCTTAAATGACATGGGAAGGTTAAGGCACCTGGCCAAATAAAGGTGATGTGAGTGAGAATATGATACATGCAAAGGAAAGGTCCAGACAAAGTGTTGTTAGGGAATCTGAAGGGGGAAAAATCACTTTAAGCCATGAAGATCAGGGAAAATTTTGTGGAGGAGGGGAAACCACACCTGGTTCTTGAAAGAAGAAAACGGCTTTCACAGGTGGACCTGGGAAGGAAGTAGAGTCTATATGAATTCATGTGGGTGGAAAGGAAAGGCCAAGATTTGGGAATCATTTAATAAAAAAGAGTACAAAGAAATAAGACTGGAAAGGTCAGTCTCATCTGGATTTTATCCTCCAGACAACAGGGAACCATTCCATGTTTTTGCGCAAGAAAATGGCATGCTCAGACATGGCTATCAATCAACAAACATTTATTAAGCACCCACTGTGTGCTAGGAGCTAAGCTAATTTCTAGATTTAAAAAAAAGTAAAATACACTGTCCCTGACTTTCAAGGAACTTATCAGGAAATACCATGGACATATATGAGTGCATCTAGAATGTGTACAGAATGTATGCAAGGGCGTTTTAGGGAGGGGGGGATGAGTACCTGATGGTGGCACCAAGAAAGGCTTCTTAAATAAGTCAACACTTGAGCTGAGTCTTGAAGAAGACAAGGGATTCCAGGAGACAGAGGTGAGGAGTACATTCCTGGACTGCAAAGGTGAAGAGACCCAAGATGGCACACCATGAGTAAGGAGCTGAGAATAGGCCAGTATGGCTGCAACGAAGAGGCCATAGAAGGAAGTAAAGTGCAAGAAGATGGACTCAAGGTATAGAGTGAGAGACATAGAGATTTTAGATGTAGTCAAAGTGGGAACTCATTCGCTTGACTGGGCATAGCTGTTACAAGGGTTTTGTTTTTCTTTTTTCCTAATGGTTGTTGGGGTAGGAAGAGAAGTTTGAGGTGGAGGGAAAAAAACCAGATTTTTATTCATTGAAAAAAATTTTTTTTTAACTTTTAAAGGAGCCTAGAAAGATAGAAAGGGACTAGTATCATGTCAATCAGAGAAGCTTATATATGATCCCAGGTGTAAGAGGAAGCCACTACGGTTTATTGAGTAGGGGGATAATATAAGGAAGATTATTTCATTATCTGGGGTAAATAGTTGATTGAAGAAGGAAGATATCACAAGCCAGGAGGCTTATTACAATGGTGTAGGCAGGAAATAATGGAGACTTGAACTAGGGTAGTGGCTGAGTAAGCAGGGAAGAACTGTGTGTAAGATATTATCAAGGAAGAAAGGAAAGGGCTTGGCGACCCATTGAACGTGGGGAGTGAGGAAGCAGAAAGCCCCAAAGGTGACTCTGAGGTTTCTAGCCTGAGTGACTGGGAGGATCGTGGGGCCATAAAGAAGAAACAGGGAGGTTCTTAGGAAGAACAGGTTTTGTGGGGGAAGCTGACTAATTCCATTTCAGACATGTTAAATCTGTGGTAATGATAGGCTATTCAGGTGAAGATGTCCAGAAAGCAGTTGGAAATGTGGAACTGGAGTCCAAAGGAAGGAAGTGGGACTTAGAGGTGACCACAGAAGTCATGGAAATAGATACACTTGCCAAGGGTAGAGAGAAGAGGGCAGAATCTTGATAGTCTGGGGATGGGAGGAGGAAAACGAACCAGCAAAAGAAACTGAGAGTCTTTTGTAAGATGACTAAGGGAACTGGGAGAGGGCAATGTTGCAGAAACCAAGGGAGGTGGGTTATCAAGGAAGAAGGGTAGGGTTAGGGATCAACAGTGTCAATGCTAAAGATAGGTCAGGGAGGACAAAGCACAAGAAAAAGCTATTGGACTTGATAATTAATTGAAACATGAAAATTGAAAGTTTTTTTTTTTCAGGGGATGGAACCCAACAAACTTGTTGGAGTTTGATAACAGTTGGGAACCCAACTAAACACAGCTCTATCCAAAGCAAAAACTCAGACTACGGGTAGGAAGAATAAAAGTTCAAATCAGACAACTATTCCTTCAATAGGAATTCAAGTTTGGAGATTTTAGAAGATTTTTCTTTTCTTTTTTTTTTTTCAGGAAGAAAACTTTCATTTATGCAACAGCCAATACGGTTGCAGCATATGGAAGAACAAGCAGCCCTTCTCAAAAGTAATAGCACCATATATTCAAGGACACGAGGCTCTGAGGAAGGACAAGATTTCAGCCTCAACAGCCAGTTTCACTAACACCACGTCACTTTTTTTTAATAACCTCTAAAATGTGCCCTATGCATTTCATATGAGCTAAATGCCTAAACACAAATGACTGCCTTAAAAATCAGAGTATTTAAAAATGTGGACTTGCTTACCACCACTACCAAGTATAAATATTAACTGTCAGAGAGGGAGATATAAAAGCCAACTGGCTTCATTTACAGGCAACATTGAAAAATTCAAAACCAGGTAGTTATATATTTACAGAAGCGCCGAACGCTAAGTTCAAGACTTGCCATGAAACCCTGAGAGACCCACGAATGGCATTTAGGTCAGTAGTAAACCATCTTCTGGGTCAGCAGGAAGCTCGTGATGGGCTGACAGTCCAAGTGACAGAAGCCGTTTTCTGTGAGAGCTACAGTAGTAATTTCCTGTGTGAAAGCTCACGGCTGCTCCTGCATTCCACAGGGTACATTTCTTCTCATCTCAGAGGATGTTGCTCTTCCACAGGAAGAGGAAGGAACCAGTTGTTACTGGATGTGTGGGCTGATAGCTGTTGGGCATTTTCTGCATGCCTCAGTATCAGCTGTGAGAACTGGGGATACGGCTCGGCTTCCTAGCCCTGGGACAATATTACTCCTACAGGCGCGAGGTCATAGTTTGTGAGTACAGTATCTCAGGAAGTTGGGAGGCAGCAGTGATACCTGGAACGTCTACGCCCCCAATTCCCAGAAATGTGCTAATTTTCTAAAGGAAACACTAAAAAGGAATTACTTAATTTGGCCTGCAAAGAACAGGTTTTTAAATATTTCTTTGTAAACACTGATTTCTTTGGAAAAGCATACATCTGAGAAAAGTATAGATCCTAAGTCACCTCTGTTGAGAACTTCAAGGAAATAAGGTATTTCAGTGTCTAAAGTATGAGTGAGTAAAATTGTTCTATAAAATGCCAGTTAATGAATTCACAAAGAATTTCTGGCAGAAGTTGTCTTTTTTTCTTTCCCTCAAACATATGAATGCAAACGAAACATCTCAGGATACATAAAACATAAGGTGCTTGGACCATTGTTATAATCTTAATTTTTATGACTGAAAATTGTTGTAACTCTAATTTGTATATTTGTGTCCCTAAGGCCTAGCTTAAAAAGTAAGTGCTTAATAAATATTTAATTTAAAAATATGTATTTAGAATAAATATTACACTAATGCTTCACAATACACCATCTCTTTTGGTCGATTTTTCATCATAGTGAATTACGTGCAGATGAAAGTAAACATAAAAGATATTAAGGAAAAACTTTCTCATAATCAAAGCTGTTTCAGAGTAGCAGCTTGGGCAGACAGTGAACTCTCTCCTCTCACTAGAGGTCTTCAGGCAGAGGTGTGGGGAACCCATGAAGCTGGTTTTTTTTGTTTTTTTTTTTTTAGCATTTAGATAACTGTACTTCAGTATAAACTGGTTTCCTTTGTAGTCCTATGTATTTCATGCACTTAAAAATGGTATTCTAAGAAGGCAGTTTCACCCGGGGTCAAAGGGGTCTGCCATACAACAAAGGTTAGGAACCCCTGGTTTGGAGGGAATGTCTGCTCAAGTGTGGGTTGGGCTACTGGGGGTTTAAGAGTTCTTTCACCTCTGAGACTTGGTCATTCCAAGGAGTCTTTGGGTTCAGAGTTGGCTCCCCTCCTAAATTTTGTTTCCAGATTTTTATCTTAAAACCCAAACAATAGCCACCCCTGCTTCCCAAGGCACAGCATTTCCTCTAATGGAATGAAGTGTCTGTCCTAAACCCAGAGACCTATTTCTTGAAACAGACTAGAGCAGCCAAATGTTAACTGGCTTTATAACATGCTTTGTTATATTTTTCAGGAGTTCAGTTTTCACTTTTTTTTCCCCATGTACGAAATAGCTCAGTTTGCTGTTCAAGTGAAAATTCAACTTGGGGTTCGATGAGGAGGATGTTTCTAGAGGCTTGGGAAGCAAAATGCATTTTTAAAAATTATTACTATCTTTTATTTTTATTTAGTCTCCACTTCTGAATATATCCTTCTCTTCCCCTGCAAATTCTCATAAAAGGTTTTTGTAACACATGTTCACGTGTGTGCACACACACACAACACACTCTGACACACGTTTTATGGCTGTTTGCCTCAGTTTCCTCATCTGTAAAATAAGCTGGAGAAGGAAATGGCAAGCCACTCCAGGATTTTTGCCAAGGAAACCCCAAATGGGATCATGAAGAGTCAGACACAATTGAACAACAAAAACAGTTCATTTTATAGATGAGGAAACTGAGGCTAACAGCAATTAAGTGACATTCCCAAGATCACACAGCTAATAAGTCTCTGAAGCCGGATTCAAACTCAGGACTTCCTGACTGTAAGTCCAACACTCTACTACTAAACAGATGCCCACTGACTAGAGAATGATTAAACAAACTGTGGTATGTGAATATAATGGAACGTGCTATAAGAAACAAGGAGTATAAGAATTCAGAGAGCCATGGGAAGACTTATACGAATTGATGCAGAATGAAGTAAGTAGAAGCAGGAAAATATACACAATGACCACAGTAATGCAAAAAGAATTCAAAAAGAAAACCAAACCTGTAGAAACTGTAATGACAAATCTTTGTCCCAGAAAACAGATGATGAAACACACCTTCCTCCTTTTGGTAGAGAGATAGTAGGGAATTGTAGGTGCAGAATGAATGTCACATACACATGGCATCTTTTCCTTTGTCACAAGGCAGAACACTCTTTGGGGCAAGGGTGGGTTTACATCCCACCATGATATAAGAACAAAAAGCATGAATAAAACTTGAATTGTAAGCCATTTTTTAAGCCTGTGCTTTTTAAAATTTAAACCCCACTTTAGAAGTGAGAAATAAAAAACACTATTTCAAACCAATATGAATAATCCTAATTTGATTCTGATAGTCCATTTTGTTTTTATTGATTTAAATTAATTAACATTTGACATCAAGACTAGCGATTTTTATTCTAATGATAGGAGTCACAGGGTAGTGGAAAGATATTGGACCGGAAGCAGTCAAAGGCTTCCACCCCACTTCTGTCACTAACACATTATGTTACCACAGGCCATTCACTTAATCTAGCCTTTTTTTTTTCATTTTGTTCACTGTAAGCCTCTATGAACTGCTTCCACTTCATCAACTCCTCAAAAAATTCCTCTGATACACCTCTTGCCTTCTGCTGCTACCAAACTGCTCTTGTGGACGGATATTACCACAGTCCAGGGCAATGTGAAGGAAGGAGCCCTGGACCTGAGGCCCGGCTCTGCTGCTTACGACCTGTATGCCCCTGGGCAAGTCACCTGATGACTCTGCCTCAGTTCCCTCAACTTTAAGAGCAGAGTGGTGTGTAGATGACCTCTAAGGTGTCTCCCACATCTCAATCTGTTATGACCAGGACTGTGGTGGCTTCAGCTATAACATGAAGGAGCTGGGCCCTCTAAGGCCCCTTCCAGCTTGATTGCTCTGAGACCCAGTGTTTTCTCTATGTTTAGTTTCTTTCAAATACTTCACAGGGAGGTTGTTTAAGAGAAAACTATATATTCTTCTTAGCCAAAGTAACAATAACATAATGTAAATTAAGTAATAAATAAATAAATAATTAAATCAATAACAGAATAGCAAAGTAATAATAAAAGTAAAAATAATGTAACATAATATATTAATATGTAATATATAATAAAAATAAAAGACTGTCAAGTGGCTTTTGAAAGCTAAGTGAATGCCAACGTACAGCCCCGCTCTCATCCTTTATACATCACAGACCTAGAGACCTAGATCAGAGACCACTGAGGTTCCAGGGTTCAATCCCAAAGAAAACTGAGGTCCTGAGAGGTGGTCACACAAGTAGAGAAAGGCAGGGCAGGGATTCAAACTCAGATCCTGAGACTCTGAGTTCAGTACTCTCCCCACTGCCTTCATTAGCCACATAACCAAAGGGCAACTTATAAAATATCTTGTTCCGCTTGTGGCGATTTCAACAAAAACGTAACCCAACACAACCCAAATTCTGAATCTTTTCTGTATCTCAAATGCAGGGGAAACATCACAACCCTATGAAAATTGCTGGGGATGTGAACAATGGTTCTCATTGAATTTAATGCGTGAGAAAAGGAAGCTGGGGGCATCTGGGGACAATAAATACCATTTTATTTTTATTTTCAAGGTTATAAATTTTAATTTTGGGACATTTAAGTTTGTATACACTATGTTCTTTCAAGTAAGCCTTTCCAAATCTCTGCTTACATAAGCATTGAGAATTGGAATAGCTCAGGACTAGTTATGCAATGTTGTCTAGTAACCAGGATATCCTGTTGCCACAACAGCCACAACAGCCACTGAAATATTCTCTTTGTATTTCTAAGTTTGCTTTGTCTACACATCTATTTTGTCAATAAATTTGTATTTTTCAGCTATTGGATAGCCTAGGAAAACCTCCCCAGAAGCTAGGAGTCTTCTCTTCCCAACAATGGGGCAAAGGCAAACCTTTCTAAAAATGAAACCATCAGCATGTTGCTGATAGATGAAAATCTAAACCATTGCCAGCGGTGAAGAGAATGGTTTTAAACGGCTTTTCCAAGAACGGGGGAAAGCAACGAGTTTTTGGAATCTGGGAAGATATCTGCAATGTCTTTTGCATTCTCAAAGAAGAGAACAAATCCTCTATTTGCTTTCTTTGAGATTCCCCACGGGGCCAAATGCTGCTTGCAGTCATGATTTAAGTAGTATATTGGCCAGAAAGAAATGAACCAAGCTGCGCTACACCCTACACTCTTGTTAGAATGCTAGCAAGGGCTCCCAAAGAACTGCTTCAGCACATGCTCCCTGGTTTCCTTGTAGGTCTGGACACACTGGGTACTAGCTTAGCTTAGGAAAGAGATCAGACGCTGGTACAATCTAGGCTGCTGAATTTTTCTTTCTATGGTGGCTTGTCTCCAGTATTTATCAGTGTAGTGACATTATGGGCTGACTTCTCTACCTGCAACCTTCCCCGTGCCCTCCTTCCTTTGATCCTTTTACCCAACTCCCCATTCATTCTAGACCAGCTCAAATCTTTTACCCATGAAGCCTTCTAATCCACTCTGGGATACAGAGATTTTTTTCCTTTCTCTCAATCCAAAACACTTAGGGCTTATACCATTAATTTGTCAGTTATTGGCTGAAAGGTCACTGCTTTGCCATCTCTTATACTGTTATAAAGAACCATTATTAAACTTTTCACACATTTATTTCAAACAAAACTCCCTGAAGACGCTGATGACATGTTAGCAGGCATTCAAATATCTGATCGATAATTGACAAAACTGATTTGAGATCCAAGATTTTAAAGTCAAAACTGAAAGTATCTAATCAGTTTAAAATAATAATTTCTTCTGAAATAATCATTTTAACTTGCAATAAGATATATGCAGAGACACAGTGTTGCATACTATATAATATAGTTCTCCAAAAAGAATACCCAAAGTTTCAACATGTACAGTTCTCCATTGCCATCAAAATCATGAATTTAATTTTTCTTAGTAATAAGACAAATACTGGGAAGCTTGTTAATAAATGAGGATTTGGCAATTTGCTTGGCCTACAAAGGAAAATTAGTAAGTTGCATCATTTATGACTCCTGGGGATTTTTAAATCATGTTAATGTTCAAGATAAAAAAGAAAATATTTTCATAATTAAGGTAGAACAGTGGCATTAATCAAACCAAAATTTGCCACAGTGGTTTTTGTTTTAATGAAAGATGCCACATGTTACACAAACCATGTTAGCGGTATGTTAAATGCCACAGCCTATCTTTGATTATATGATGTCATACCCATGGGACCAAACAAATGAAGACTAGGACATTTTAAATACATGACGCTGAACTTTAAATGAGTATTGGTCATCAGTACTTCATTCCCTGGGTATAGCATCAGGATAGAGATTCAGGAATTTGGGAAAGAAAGCATTTCAAAGTTGGATAGCTGTTTATCTCATTTTCTCACTCTTGAGAGTAACTTCATAAAAAGTAAGGTTAACAAAATTACAATCAGATGAGTAATTAGTCCCTTTTTTGTGTCTACGTTCTTGATTATCAATTTCCCTAACTAAGGTCAAGGGTCTGGTCTTCATTCCTCTTCAGTTCAATGTTTTTATAAATGACTTGCATAAAGGCTGAGATGGCATGCTTACACAATTTGCAGATGTCAAAAAATGAGAAAGGATGGATCATGAACAGAGGGATGATGGAATTAGGATCAAAACAGATCCTTACAGATAGAAATAATGGGCTGGATTTAATGAGATGAGATTTAAAAGCAATTAATACAAGTTTTACATTCTAACCTTAACTTGGATTTTTAAAAAAAGGCAACTGGATGGGGAAGATATGGCTAGACTTGGTATGAGAAGCACCTGGTGTTTCTGGTGGGATTCAAAGTAAAGAAGTAAATAAACCAGTCTGTTCCAAAGAGAAGCACAGGTCTGAAGTGGAAAGGACCTCAGAAGCCATTCAGTCCAACCTGTGCCAAAGAAGACCTCCCCCCCTCCCCCCACTAAGGAATTTCTTCCTCAAACACTATTAAATTTACCTCTGCAATATCCACCCACTGCTCCTGGTTCTGCCTTCTGGGGCCAAAGGGAACAGGTAAGACACGTTGTGATTGTCTGAACTCCAGGGTAAGACTTGCCATTTCTCCTCGATTCCATCTGACTTGATTCATCCTCATGCTCTACACTGTCAAGATCTTTGTGGATCCTGACTGTCTTGTAGTATGTCAACTACCCCTCCTGGCTTTGGGCCATCTGTGCCTGTATTTGAATCACTGATAAAAACAAATGTTATATAGCACAGGGCCAAGCGTGGATCCCCAGGGCACTCCACTGGAGACTGTGACAACATCAAGCTGCCATTGACCAAGTAATGACTGCCTGGAATCCAACCATTCAACTAGCCTTGAATCCATCTAATTGGGTCACCCTGTAGTCCACATTTCTCCATCTTTTCCACAGGAACGGTGTGAGACATTTCATTAAATGCTTTGCTGAAATCTAGCTGGACCCACTCATCTAATAACCCCATCAAAAAAAGAGAAAGGAAGGAAAGAAGGAAGGAAGGAAGAGAAAGAAGAGAAAGAAAAAGAAAAGAAAGAAAGAAAAAAAGAAAGAGAAAGAAAGAAGTTTAAACTGGCATGACCTGTTCTTGAGGAAGCCATGCTAGATCTTTGGAATCACTGCTTCCTTTTCTAGATGTTACTGACCATCTCTTTAAGGATCTACTCTGGAATTCTCTCAGCAATCCAAATCCAGCTCCCTGGTTCAACATTTGCCGATGATTCTCTTTCTGTTTTCAAAATCAGGACCTGTGTGTGTCCTTCTCCGGGCCTTTGGGACTTCTTCCCCTAACATGTTCTTTTGAATCTCCCTGATGGTGGCACAGCAATCACACCCACCAGTTCTTCCACTCTCCAGCCATGAAATTCATCTGGTCCCAGCGACCTGAGTTCATCAAGAGTGGCTAGGTACTCTAATACTATCTTCTGACTGACTCGTGGGTGCCATGCTTGTCCTGGTTTCTGAGCAACAATTGATCAACCAATAAATACTTATTAAGAACGACTATGTGCCAGACACTGTGCTATGTGCTGGAAATACAAAAAGAGGCAAAAGACAGTCCCGGCCCTCAAGGAGCTTACAATCTAATGAGGCAACACTGGGACATGGTAGGCAGAAAGCTAATGTGTGAAATTTCTTTTGTCTGGACCCGAAATTTCATGATTATTATTTACATTAATAATAGAAACATTGAGTCCAGAGTGATGGAGGTTACTGGCTCAGTACACATTACCCAGGACTGAACACTTCTGGAATACAGCGTGTCCCAGAAGTTTTAGTGCAGCTTAAGCTTTGATAACTTCAGAAGTATAAATGCTACAAATGTACCAGAAATACATTTAAAAGATTATATAGTTTTTTAAGATACTGATCATTAAAATTCAACGTAACCATAGTCTGTTGATTTTTGGACTTTGTTGATGACTGTGACTGAAGAGATTGCATTTGTAATCTTAGTCTCAAGATCATCCAAAGAACAAGGTTTTAATGCACACAGGACAGTTTTGATGTGACCCCTGCAAGAAAAAGTCTAATAGAGATAGATCGGGTGACCAAGGTGGCCAAGTAAGAGAATGTTCTCTTTTGATCCAGAAACTATCACATCCTCAGTGAATAATGACAAGGTATCCTGTCTTGCTGAGATTAGAATGAAAAATTCATTATTTAAAATTTTAAAAATTAAATCAGTATAAAAGAAATTTAAATAATCTTCCTTTTGAAAGTGTTTGAGTTACCCAGGGATGGATTACCACTCATGTGGGGGGAGCGCATAACCCTTGGGAGCCTTCAGGCAGAGGCTAGATGACCAACTGCTTGTAGAGACCGCTGGAGACAGTTCTGCCAACCAGCTGGTATCTGAGCAGCTGGGCTGGTCCTGCCACACAGAAATCAGCAGCTGGCTTCCAGGACAACTTTGGGGGGTTCTTTTCCTTTTGATCTTGGCAGCCCTAGTTCAGAGGATCATGGATTTGGAGTTGGAAGGAAACCAAGGCTTTTTTTAGTCCAATGCATTCAATTGACAGTTCAGGAAACTGATAACGAAGGAAGTTATTAGAATTGCTTATGTTCTTCTTGCACAGCTAGTAAGAGACAAGGGCAGGATTTGAACTTGGGTCCTCTGATTCTAAATCCATCTAATTTTCTAATTCTCTAAATCTTTTCATGCTAGCACATTGCCCCTCTCCCCTACTTCAGAGATGAGTTGGACTGGATACTATCTGAAGTCCTTCCAGGTCTGGCTGATAAAAGGTAATCTGGCATCAGTATTTTATTTATTAAGCCCCTAAAATAGTAAGCTCAAATTCCTGAGGGTGGCTAGGTGGCGCCATAGTGCATAGAGTGCCAAACCTAGAATCAGGAAGACTTAGACATTTCACTTATGTGACCCTGGGTAAGTCACTTAACCTGTTTGCCTCAGTTTCCTCATCTGTTAAATGAGCTAGGGAAAAGAAATGGCGAACCACTCCAGTATCTTTGCCAAGAAAACCCCAAATGGGGTCATAAAGAGTCAGAAATGAGTGAAAAATGACTCAAAAACAAATCAAATTCCTCTTAAGCCTTCTCTCTAGACTAAACATTCCCATGTTTAGTCCTTATTAAAAAAAAAACAGACCAAAATGAAAAAAACCCAACCCTTTATCCTATGAGCCAAGCACTATGTGAGGGGCTAGGAATACAAAATTCAAAATAAGAACAGCTGTCCTCAAGGAGCTGACATTCTAAAGAAGGTGGGGAACATATCCCTATATAAGTATATTTAAAACATTGCCACAGGAGGAGGGGAAGGCACCAGCAGATGGGGGAACAGAGAAAGGCTACTGAGCTTAGTTATAAAGGAAAAAAAAAAGGGATTGTAAGAGGCAGAGATAAGGAGTATGTGCATTCCAGACATGGGGGAAAGTGGGGGCCAAGGCACAGGAGATGGATGGGGTCCTGTGTGTGAGAACAGCAAGGAGCCTGGTGTGGTATGGCTGGAGCCTAGAGCGTAAGCACAATGAGACTTCATTCCCCGCCACACTGGGAGGGGCTTTTTGTTTTATCCTGGAGTTTACTGAAGAGGAGGAAGACGTGGTCAGAGCTACAGTTTAGGGAAATCACTTTAGTGGCTGACTTTATGAGTCTTCTCTGAGATCTACAGAGATACCAAGCGCTGTATTTCCACTTTCTTTTTAAAATGACACATGGGTATACTTAAGGAGAGAAAAATTGCAGTCAATTGTAGTATAGTCTGAGACCAGCCCGGAAATAACATCGAATCAGGTGATCAAAGAGGAAATTCAGGAAAACTATTTCTTAACCACTGTAACAAAGAAGAGACAGACATGATCTTATCCTACAAAGAAGTCTAACCCATTAAGATTTGACAGTAAATCCTTTTAAAAATCCTACTCTGATGATATTTCTCAGGAAACCCTTTCGTCTACAAAAAGCCATATAAACGCTGCTCTTTTTGACCTTCTACATTTCCCTGTATAATTAGGTTACAGTCACATGCAAACTTAACACTAAAAAGGATTTAACTCAAACGTGCCTTATGCCAAGACATAACTTCCCTTTACGATTATGGGGGGAAATGGTTTGTTGGAAGAAGGGAGAAGGGAAAGCTGCCCTTTAAGAAAATGAAGATAAATTTAAAAGTACTGATTAACAGAGAGTAATAGATGGCTTACTAGTTTCAAGTAATTTCATTTCATTTTTCAAACCGATTGTCCCATGATCTACTTAAAGAATTCATGTACATCCTGAATGTTTAAAGCAAAGCAGCTCAGAAAACAAATACTGAAACTTTACAGGGACCAAAATTATTTTTAAATGAGGCTCCATACCTCCAGGGAGAGAGTAAGTCATAAAATAAACGAAATCAGCATTCTTTACTCGTTTCCAAAGGGCAAATAGCTATTTATAAGATTGCAGTACATAATTTACCCATATAAGTCTTAATTATGAATGTATGATCTAGGCTCAATCTAAGACCAATTTATAGCCAACTTTTTTTGGACTTCATATTGACCAAACAATTTGATCCAGATGAGATAGTATTTGTAGAGGGCTTAGCACAGTTCCTACCTTCCTACCAATTATTTCACTCCCCCCACCCCCACCCCCACACGAGTGATTTTCAGCGTTTTTCACTGAGCAGCACATTTGTAACTTTGCCCTGGGAAGCACAGGTCCAGGCCATCTGGACTCTGACCTATGAGGAGCAATCTGGTAGCGTAGGGAAAAGAAAGTCTATGTGGAAGTCCCTGCTTGGTCACTTACTTAATGTGTAAATTTAGGCAAGTCACTTAAACTCTGTGAAAATGGGAATGATGATCCTCGAGTTGCTACCTGCCTCACCGAGTTGTTCTGAGGATCAGAGGAGATGATGTCTATACAATATTTTGTTGTCATAAAAGGCTATTATCAGTAGAGGGCATATTTTTATGACATCTCCTAGAGAGAAATCTGCTATTACCCAATCCAGCTTAGTTAAGTAATCATTTTAATTCAACAAGCATTTTTAAAGGGACTACACTGCTAGATCCCCTGGCTCTGGTGGGTGATCCTTTGTGGAGCCAAGAACCAGACCACCAGGCTGCTTCCTCCAACGACTACATTCCCACTGCTCCATGTGCTGCCTTCTTTGGTTGGAATCTACATTTCTTGAGGGCAGGGACTGTCTGGCTTGCTTTTACATGTATCAGTACTTAGTATAGTGGCCTTGCACATAGCCGGGTGATTAATCAATGCTCTGTCTGTCTGTCTGTCTGTGTCCCTCTGATACACAAGGCACTGAGGATACAAAGATAGGCATAAAAGGGGCTTACACACTTCTGGGGGACTGAGCTGCTTCATTGCCACCAGCAAACCCATCTCTCTGTCCCATGTAGGCAATAAAGGACATCTGCCCCTTGGGCTGCTGGGTGCCACTAATATACTTGACTATTGAAAACGCCTGTCTCAAAGCAGCGCAGCTCAGCTTCTGGACCAGGGGCCTTGGGTTGTCTGCGCATCCTCTAGGCCAGGGGAATCTTACATTGGTTTCTTTTTTATACCTAAAGACCCCTTTAATGGGGGGAAAACTGATTATGACTCCTACCTGCACCCATGTGCCACTAAAAAATGCTGTATAGGGGATAGGGGAGAGATACCTCATTAGAACTAATAGTAAGGACAGAATTGCTCTGAGATGCTGACATGTCTCCTCTCTTTTAAATATCACAAATTACCAACTCAGTCGGTCAGTCAGTAAACACTGATTATGCACTTACTATGTGCCAGGTAATGTGCTAAGCGCTGGGGATGCAAAGAAAGGCAAAAGACAGTCCCTGCCCCCAAGGAGCTCCCCATCTAATTCATGCTATTAATGAGCATTATTGTGATGGCACAAAATCTGAGCCCAGGCTGTGTGTCTCTGGGCAAGTCTCTTGCCCTCTCGGAGTCCCTATTTTTTCATCTTTCAAATGACTGTGGGGCTACCTCTACTTGTCCTGATGGATATCTGGCCACTAGACCCAGATGGCTCTGGAGGAAGGAGGAGGCTGGTGACTTTGCGCAGCCCTCCCTCACTTAACTCCAATTCATATGCAAGTCATGGCATCACCTTCCTGATGTCACGGTCCTCTTCGAGAATGAAGGACAAACAACAGCAACAAATGCCTGCACCTCCTCCTCCAAAGGGTTGGTGAAGAAAAGTAATTAATATAAACCATGCTTCTCTTTATCAAAGTGAGCTAACGAACACACCTATGCAATGCTCACCCTTCCTGCCGTGTGAGTTCAGACCACAGGGCCACCTCCAGAACCCTTGTTGTCCTGAGATTCCGGACTCTGGGAATCATCTCTCTAGGTGCCCCTCAATATGACTGCCTGCCTAAGAGAGACTCCCTTATGGAGGTCTAGCTGGGCAGTGGCATCAAGATGGTCTTCCAACGGAACCCCTTCAGGACTATGTGAACTAAGCTCCCTTGCAGCACCACTTTAGAAGCCCCGTTTGGCTAACCGACCTGTTTCATACTACATTCTTCCCACTGACAACAGCCTTAATGAGTGTCTAGATGATCACTGCAGGAGAACAGAGAAGGGAATAAACATTTAGTAAGTACCTATTATGTGTGAGTGTCTAGATGATCACTGCAGGAGAGTAGAGAAGGGAGTAAACATTTATTCAGTACCCATTATGTGCCAGGGAACTGTGCTAAGCCCTCTACAAATACTATCTCATCTGAGGCAGGTGCTCTTGTTATCTCCATTTTACAGCAGGGGAAATGGAGGCAGAGGTTAAGTGACTTGCCTAGGGTCACACATCTGGTAAGTGTCTGAGGCCGGATTTGGGCTCAGATCTTTCTGACTCCAGAAGTCACCTAGCAATCACTGTTCATACGGCAATGTCTATACTTCTGTTGCTGACAGGAATTAATAACTTAGTGAGAACATTCAGTATTTTAAAAGAGGCATTACCTTATAGGTGACTGATCAAAGCTGACACCAATCAATCGGGGCCTGCTTTGCACTAGCAAAGACTTAGGAGCCTCAGTGATCTAAGCAAGGTTGTTTTTTGTTTTTTTTTTTTTTTTTGTCCTGTGAGGATTAAATGGGTCTAAAAACCATGAGATTTACAGAACAAACAAATAAGCCATCATCCAGGAGGAAATGGAACATTCGGGGTCCTAGTATCAGAGGTTTCTGAGTTAAATAGCAAGTATGGGGAGTCCTGATTGGGCATAGTCAGCCAGGGAGTGTAACGAAGTTTATGACATGGACCTGCGGCCATGGAAGAAAGGGGGGCCCAGAAGTGAGGCTGGAAGCCTGGACAGAAGGTGACTCACAAAGCAAGCCATCTGTTAGATGGCAGCTGTTAGTCAGCCACCCCAGTGGTACCTTAATAGGGCCAACAATGATGAGACCAAGGACTAGAGGAGCTTCAGGGTGAAGAGAGTTGGGCCTTCAGCACCACATTTCGTGAATATACCTCCCTCTGGTGGTCATTAAAATAAGCTTTCCTAATACAAAATTTCTCCTCTTCTAAAATGTGAGATGATGAGTCTCACCTGCTATTAGCCTTCATAAAACAGAAATTCATTTATTTCTTTTAAATCAGGGTTTTCACGTACGTTTGATAGCAAACTTACCGTTGTATTCGAAGATTCGGAAGACAGAATATCCACAACAAGAGGGTCAGAAGTCTGTAAATTTACCACTTCAAGCTTGGGATTAATCTGTATGTAAAAAAAGCTTAATGTTAGTGTTTTCTGGAAGAAGGTACTACATTTTAAAATGTATGACGTTCAGGTTGTCACCTCATGAAAAATATTTGTCAGAAGTTTTCAGATTTGGGTATTTGAGTAGGCATTTATTTTTTTTTTAAATCAACACTAGAACTTTAAATTGTGCACTGTTGATATCCTGAGGGGCGAGGGCACAGGCATTAGGGTTGGAGCCACATTCCATGTCCTGGCTCTACTACTTTGAACTTGTGACCTTAGACCAGTCACTTCTCTGGCATGTTTCCTCATCTGTAGAATGAGGGGCTTCCAAGGTCCCTTCCTGCTGGACATCTGGGATCCTATGACCACTTTCCAGGGCAGAAAGTTGGGGGGAGAGGTGGGGCAGAGGAGGCATTTCCCATTTTTTCCTCTCTGCTGACATGCCTTTTCCTGTTTTTTCATCTTTATCATTAAGACCCTACTTTTTGTGCTGGGTTGAAGTTGAGGAGCTGAGCTGGAAGCACTGCCAGGACAGTCAATGTGGATAGAGGCTAAAAGGGGCTCCGTATCCCTGTCATCTGGCTGTACAGTATAAATTGATTCAGAGGAGAAGACGAGCCTCCAGATGGATGGCATTTTCAGCTTGGTGCCGCATGGGCACAGCAGTACCTGATCACTCTTAGGAAGATAACTCACACGTTACTGATATCATTGGCCTCTAATAAAACTAGATGACAGGTAAGGTGGAAAATGCTTTGGATTTAGGGGTCACAGGGTCATAGGTCTATCTAGGGTTGGAATGGACCTTAGAGGTCAACAAGTTCAGTGCTCCCCTCTACACCACAGAACTGGACTAGTCACATAATGAACCAGGGATAAAATGACGGATAGCCTTGGTACCCTACTGGTGTTCACAAAACATCAAGAGATGCAGAGGGCCTCCAGCACATTGGGTGGCCCCTTAGGGAAGAATTTATGGGAGGGAGGATATGGACCAGTCACACAGGATAAGAGTGTATGGATGGGCCAGCGTCCTTACACATTGATGAGTTCACAGATCCATCAAAATGTGTGCCCTGTACTTATTACAATCTTAATAAATGCACGGTGAATTAAAAATAGGTTCATTTTTGAGACGCTTTAGTTGCTAGGTAACCGTAACCATGACTCTATAAGCAGTAAGAACATTTCTATAAGTCCAGCCCCAAACGTGGAGGAGTTGGTGCATTTCCCCTCTCCCTGGTACTCTTGCCCCAGTGATAAATCATTGTTATTCATCATAACCCTGCCCTGACCAGTCCAGACCGGTTCTGACTTGTGGATGACTGGACCTACAGATGTAGGGGCAGGAACGAGGGGGACGGCTCCAACCTCGCTGCAATTCTGCCATCGAGGAAATATGTTCCTTCGTGACTCCGCCGAGGTGAATGCAAACCCCGGCTCCTTCCTGCCAAGCAGCTTTGAATAAGTCCCAAGTTCATTCCAGGGACAGAAAGGAGCTGAAGTGAAAGGAGGCCAGTCTTCTTCTCCAAGTTCAGAGAGCAGAGCAGATGCTTTATTTTCTTTTATCTGCTGCCATCTAGCGTACACCAGGCGTTGTGCACCCATGGAGACAGAATCAGATTACGTAAGGACAACTGAAGTCAGTCACCTGAACTCACAAGTATCTAACATCTCAGAGGCTGCTTTGAAAAACATCTGCATTCTAAACACAACAAATTAACTGACATTTCATAGAGTTGGCTTCATTAGAGCTATTACCGCACAGGCCAATACAAGTTTCAATCTCTGGATTTGGGGGAAAAAACCCCAATAATTTCATTGTCCTTTTCCAAGAGAGCAAACAAAAGCAACATTTCCAGCTAATCTCTAGAAACGCTAATAATTCACATTATTCAGTCCTATAACTAAGTACAAAAGAAATTCAGTTAGTACCACTTAGGATTTTATAATCACTGGAGAATCAAAGCAGGTACCAGAGCAGGACCCTAAGCTAAAAGTAAAAATTACCTGTATGATCAATGGCAAAAATCTTTGACTGAATCCAAACTTCACAGAACAAATCCCCTTAATAAGAGGATTTGTTCTGTAAAACTTGGACTCAGATGAAAGGCCACACCTGAAAACCTAGAAGGCCACATGTGGCCTCGAGGCTGAAGGCTCCCCACCCCTGCTCCAAAGAGCTGGCAATGAACACCCAAATTCCTTACTTTAGAAAATAAACTGATCCCTTGTAGGGATCTGCTAAAAGCCCTTTCCAAGACACCCATAAAGCAGCATCACACAGTTACTGAGCTATGGGCCTTGTTAATTTCCTGGGAGAACAATACAGACTTAATAGATCTAGCATGGAGATTGCAAATCCCCAAAGCACTGAAAAAAACATTTTATGAATGCATTTTTCTTAATGATTTTGAATCTTTCTCTAAAGCCATCTAGAATACTGGCTTCTGCAAGAGGTGCTCTCCTCTAGAACATACCCAATTTAACACTGGGCTTCACCTCTAGCCTGGTCGAGTGGGAAAAGCCCTGGTTCTGAAGTCAGAGAACCAGGTCCACATTCTACCACTGACAACCTGGGTGACCCTGGGAAAGCCCCTTCCCTTCCCTGTGTCTCATTTGTAAAATGAAGGGTTGGACTGCATGGCCTCCGAGGTCCCTTCCCAGGAGCCTTGCTCCTTCGGCTGTCCCTTCCTCATGAACAGCTATGGAGGAAGGAAGACTGTTCTGGGGGCCTTCCGCTCACCATCTCACACAAGCATGCTTGAATTCTAATACCCATGTCCAGCACCAGGGAGGGCACAGTGAAAGCCAGCTGATGGGGCTTCTTAACTAGCATGTACAAGATCCTTAGAATCTGCTTCTTTTCCTCTAGGACTTCTTACCACCCAATGAAAGTTGTTTTTATTTCATTTTAGGAAGCAAGGTGGCCTAGGTCAAGAGTTGTCCATCCAGTAAGTTACTCTGAAACCTGCCCATTTTTATTTCAGTATATCTGAGTTAGTCTCACAACCGGGAAATGTTACCCACGGCTAGTGCCTGAACCTGAACTTTTACACTTCATACATCTGCTCAGGTTGTCTCCTTTCTGCTGTTTACGAAGCAGTCCTGTGGCTGCTACCTCCGCCCATTAAGAAATGAGGCACTTCATTCTCCAATCAGGTGGTGATGGGGTTTGGCTGGGACTCAATATCCCTGAACCAAAGAAACATCAGTGCTTAGCAAACAGGGTGGGGGTGGGGTGGGGTTAGGAGGGGAGGGGAGAGAGGGCTTTTAAAGAGGCCAAATGATTTCCATGGAAAGATTAAGATCACTATGTAAATTCCAAATGAGCCTCAAAGAAAACACACAGTAAAATATCAACCATCCTGCCGGAAAATAAGCTGCTAAATGTGTTAAGAGATTCCCGGGTTACTGCCAGAAAGCTCATCAGATAAGTCAATAATATACAATTGCCTTTTCCCTGCATCCCTCATTCGTTATACCCATTCGATTCGGTCATTAAGGTCTGATTTGGAAAACACACTAAGTCTCAAATTTCTCCAAAGTAATAAACATAACCTGATACTGTCCAAGTCTCTAGAATTTACTTTCTACCCAAACATGCTGCAAGAGTTCGCTATAGAACTGTTTGACCTGGAGCCCTGGCAGAAAGCAGGGATCTGAAGTCATTCGATGCTCCCCTCTCTGTCCCTCCAACCCCTTGCAAAAATAATAATAAAAAAAGAAACAAAAACTACCACAAGCTAGATTCAAACTAACCTTAAATGAACCAACTAACAATCTCTAGTTTGACTCACATGAGGGCCTTTCCCTTTTATTAGGCTAGGTGGAACAGTGTATGCCTGGAGTCAGGGAGACCTGAGTTCAAAACCCCCTTCAGACACCTAGTAGCTGTGCGATCCTGTGCAAGTCACCAAACCTCAATCTCAGTTTCCACATCTGTAACGTGGGGATAATAACATACCTCCCAGGGATGTGAAGAGCAAATAAGATAATGTATGTAAAATGCTTTGCAAACCTTAAAGATCTATATGAATGTCATTTGAAAATCAAATCGATCTGTATTCAGAGAAGCACTTTGGTACTTCGCTCGTTTACTTAGATGCTCATCATGCAGAAAAGGGGTGCTCTTTTCCCCCCAACTTAACACCTTCACTTTATTTTAAGAAGAGCTTAAGAAAGAAACCGACAGATGGAGGCTCAGATGCCTTTTGCTTCAGCAGCTTTTCACACGCCAGTGATGCCAAGTGCTCGTCCTTTAAGCTACGCTGCCAAATCCACTGACGCAGGCTCAGGCAGATTTTTACGGAGAGGTAAACTGAGGTATCGAGTGGACGGTTTTCTCAGGACACCAGCAGGAGTTCCTAGTCAATGCAAGGCATAGCACTCCTAGTCCAGAGTTGTTAGGGGAGTCCTTTAAGTGTCTGAGGGATAAAGAACGTCAAGGACCTGGACCACCCCAACTGTGGGAGCTGGAGTCTTCTGATAGTTTCTGTTTCTCAGTCAGACCGGGTCATCCTGGCCCATGATCTGACGTGCTTCAGCTGGAGACCTTTCTTAGTTTTTTACCTGAATCAGCAGGATCACAATTTATCATTAGTTTTAGTAAAGCTAGGTAATGAAGTTTGGCTGGTTGTGAGGAAGGAGGGGGGGTTACAAGTAAAGGTGTTAATAGATATTGTCAAAAAAAGGAGGTAGATAGGATAAAAATGCAAGTCTAAAATTTTGATGGAATGTAAACTTTGAGAAATCAACAAGATCAGATTGTTTTCTCTAAGAGCTAGGACATATATATGTATATATGTATGTACACATATACAAACACATACACACATATATGTATATATGTAAAAGGTTTTCTCTAAGAACTAGAATCTCTCTCTTTCTTTCTCTCTCTCTCTCTCTCTTTCTCTCTCTCTCTCTCTCTTCTTTCTCTCTCTCTCTCTCTTTCTCTCTCTCTCTCTCATCAGTTCCCAAATATGCCTAATGGGATATATAAGCCTTAAGTACATTTTAGTAATCAGTTCTCAAAATTGGATTAAGGATTTTACATATAAATTGTGTTAATAATTGTAAAGAAATTTTAAAATATTGTAGGGAAATATTCTATTATTGCTCAGAAAAAAACTTATTTCTTAATAGTTTGAACCTAGCTATTAGGCATTAGACAATGTCTAGCCACATAAAGCTTGGTTCAAACAATATTAATAAATAAAGTTTTCCAAATAATACAACAAAATATTTCTTTACACAAGCAGAGGTCTGACCAGGTCACTGCCCTGCTCAAGAATCTTCCATGGCTCCCTTTTGGCCTCTCAGACAAAAAGCACAAACTGCTTAATGTGACTTCTGAAAGCCTTCACAGTCTGGCTCCATCCTCTCTTTCTAGGCCTCTTTTACATTGTCTGGTGAACTCTAAACTGCAGCCAAAGTAACTTATTTCCTGCTTGTTCCCAGTCCATCTCCCACCTCCATGCCTTTGAGTGGGCTATCCCACATCCCTGGAGCACACTCCCTTGGCTCTTAGGATCCTTTATTTCCTTTAAGGCTCAGCTCAGGTGCCACTTCCTCCATGAAGCCTTTCCTGATCCTCCTAGTTGTTAGGGCTCTCTTCCTCCTTATATTATGGATCTAAGTGGACTTCTTCAGAGCAAAAGTTTTTGGTTTTGTCTTTGCACTTTTAAAGCCTGGCACACGTGGTGCCTTGCACACAGTAAGGACTTCATAAATGTTTGGTGCATGAATGAATGATGAATGAATGAATGAAGAATGAATGAATGACTATGTTAGGATGACAAGCCAGGGGAAGGGGAGGGAACTGGTACAGCTTGTTCGAGGTGTGGGAGAAGATTCCAAAAAGCTCCTTACTACCAGCCAGACTTCACCCTCTAGTTCTCCCAAGACTAAGGAGAGGTATTGATCTGCTGTCTCAGGAGGAAACCAGGGAAGGTGTGCAGCTGAAGCATCACAGGCCAGGATGACCAGCCAGGCTGGGAAACAGAAGAACACTGAAGCCCCTGAACTCCAGGGTTGGGGTGGTCCCGGCCCTCCCTTTTCTTCATTCCTCACACACTTAGAGGGGGTCAGGAAGCCTTTATAGTTCAGTCTCTGTCACCATATGACCTCAGGCAAGTCGTGGCCTCCTACCTCAGGCCTCAGTTTTCCCATCTGTAAAATGGATGGCTTGGAATAGAGACTCATGCACAGTTAGTACGATGCTCTCCGCAGGGCTCTTGACAATTTGCTGAAGTTTAAGCAATGGAAGCAGCTGGATCTCCTGGTGTCACAAGAAGAGCAGCCCTTCTCCTGGCCAAGGCCAAGCCCTCTCCATGCACAAGTGACCCCATTTATCATCCTGTCTTCCGCAGGAGATTGCCCCCTCCACCATCCCCACTCCCTCGCTTATCTTCAATCTCTCCATCCTTCTGCTGGCTGTTTCCCTATTGCCTACCAACGTGCCCACCTCTCTCATCCTCAGAAGCCCCATTATCATCCCATATCTCTCCTGCCTGTTGAGGCCCAACTCCTCATCTACAGGTGCCTCTACTTCCTTTCCTGTCACTCTCTTCTTAACTCTCTACAGTTTGACTTCTAGCCTCATAATTCACCTGAAGCTGCTCTCTCCAAAGTTCTCATTGATCTCTCAATTGCCAGATCCAATGGAGCCTTCCCAATCCTCCTCCCTCATGCCCTCTCTGAAGCCACTGACAGCCCGTTGCCTTGATTCTCTCTTTTCTTTGGGTCTTCATGACACTGCTCTCTCTTGGTTCTCCCCCTCCTCTCTCTAACTCACCCGAGCCTCCTCTGTGGGCTCTCCTCCAGGTCATGCCCACTAACCATGAGTGTCCCTCAGGGCTCTGTCCTGGGCCCTCTTCTTCCCCCTCTATCTGACTTCCCTTGGTGATCTCATCAGCTCTCCTGGATTCAATAACCATCTCTATGCTGATGATTCTCAAATCTACTTATCTGGCTCTAACCTCCAGTCTTGCATCTTCAACTGTTTATTAGACCTCTCAAGTTGGATCTCTTATAGACATCTTAAACTCAACATTTCCCAAACTGAACTCATTACTTTTCCTCATCGGACCTTCCCTGCTTCCCAACTATCCTATTACTGTCAAGGGCCCTGCCATCCTCCCAGTCACCCAGGCCTGCAACTTAGGTATCACCTTGACTCCTTACCCCCTCACCCCCACATCCAGTGTTGCCAAGGCCTGTCATTTTTAACCTTAGAACATTTCTCAATTACTCCCTCTTCTCTCCTCTGACACTGCTACCACCCTGGCGCAGGCCCTCATCACTTCAAGGCCTGGCAATAGCTGGGGGAGGGAGGGGGGTTCCTGCTTTCAGTCTCTCCCTATTCCATCCCATCCTCTACTCAGCTACCAAAGTGGTTTTCCTAAAGCCATCCTGTCACCTCTCCTCCATCCCCAATAAATCCAGTGGCTCCCTATCACCTCCGTAATCAAATATCAAAGCCTCTATTTAGTGTTGAATGCCCTTCATTAATTGGCCCTCCTGCCTTTCCTTTATACTCCAACTTTGATCCAGTGACATTGGCCTCCTGGCTGTTCCACAAGCAAGACACTCCACCTCCTGACTCCTGGGGCTTTCCCTGGCTGTCCTGTATGTCTGGAATATGCTCCTTCCTCATCTCCCCCTCCTGGCTTTCTATGAGTCCAAGCTAAAATCCTACCTTCTGTAGGAATCCTTTCCCAACCCCTCTTAATTCTAGAGATTATTTTCATTTTATCCTGCATATAGCTTGTTTGAATGTAGCTACTGACATGGCTCCCCTATGAGGCTGTGAGCTCCTTGAGAGCAGGGGCAATCTTCTACCTTTCTTTGTATCTCCAAAGTTTAGGCCTGGCACACAGTAGGTGCTTAATAAATGTTTACTGACTTATTGACTAGATGGAGCAGTAGACAGTGCTCCGGACATGGAGTCAGAAAGTCCTGGGATTGAGTCCAGCCTTAGACACTTATTAGTTGCATGATCCTGAGCATGGTCCCCTCATCTGTAAAATGGGGATAATGATTAATAATAGCACACCCCCGAGGCTTTCACTCAGTTGACAGCAATGATGCTAATATCCTCTGGGTCCCAAAAGTCCCCAGTATTTTTGTCCAAGGATCTGGAATCTTCAGTGTTGAGAGGTTCACTGGCATGTGTTAGATCCACGCCCTGGGAAAGCAGTGGATGACCTCTCTTCATTTCATTAGGCGGTAAAAAGCTGCCTTCGCATTCTCCGAGCAAGGCGTCACCAATGAATTCCTATTTGTAAAGCACTCTGTAAACCTTTTGTACCATATAAATGCTAGCTGTTATTACTAGCTATTAACTTTTAAAAATTAAAATGATTTATTTATAGTGTTAAATTTTAAAAATGCTGCCTAAGTGTTGAGTGTACTAAAAGTCTTCCAAACCGCACTTTAAACTCATATAAACAACAAATCTAAGAGGCATTTAACTAGCAAGGCAACCAAAATAACACCTAATATAAAGAAAAACTCCATGTAATCCTGCCAAATGCCTCATATTATGACAATGCACTAACAATGCCACTTAAGCAGAGGTAGGCATGCGGACGTTTTCACTCACCAAAGTACCCTAGGAACAAAATTAGTAAGAGAGACTCGTCCATGCTACTGAGAGTCAGAAACACACAGATGAGTGAAAGGATCTGGAGAGGACAGACTCTAGAGCAGAGGTGGGGAAATGCATTCCTTATTAAGCCCCTCTGCTTTTTCTCCTGAGGGGGAGACCAGCCTGCATCTTAAGCGTGTTCCTGTTCCTCTGTTTCTGACTGTGTATCCTAAGTTCCTCGCACAGTGGCTTATATGGTACAGTAGGTGGTTACTCTCTGCTAGATGAATTCTTCCTGTTCTCCATACTTACCATAAGTCAGATACTCAATCCTTGGCCTTACTAGCTAATAACTCTCCTAGAGAATTGCTAGAGCAAACCGCTTGTAAGAACCATAAGGATTTTGTCATGGAACCAAGGGAAGATAGAGTTATAGAAGAATGAAGTGATGTCAAACGCAGAGAGGTCAATGAAAATGAATTTTCAGAAGAAGCCAATGGATTTGGTAACTAGGAGGTTCAGAAGACCGTTTTCTAGAGTGATCAAGGTGGAAAACAAGTGACATGGAGAAGTAAAAAAGTCTAGATGACTCATGGTATGGGCCTGGCAGTGAAAAGGAGTGACACAGGATGGCGGCCAATGGGTTCAGTGAGCATTTCTGTGGCCACTCGAAATCCCACTGCAGGTGGTGTAAGAGGAAAAATACATGTATTTAGAGATCCAGAAGCAAAGAAAGGAAAGAAGGTATGAAAAGTCAGAAGGCACCAGGAGACAGAGAGAGAACGTGAATGTACAAGAGAGAGGGAGAAAGTGAATGTACCAGAGAGGCAGGAGATGTGCTGAACCAAGAACTGAGAGGAACCTGAGAGGACGGGATTGAGGATCAGATGAGGCGAGGTCATTAGAACAGAGAAGGGATGCTTCTTCCTCTGAGACAGGAAGGGAGGAGACAGATGACAACACGGACAGACTGGGGAAAGAGAGAGCTCAGGTCTGACGGCCTTAACCTTCTCAGGAAGCAGTGAATACTAACCTCAATTGAATCAGGTTTTCTATCATGGTGATGAGAGGTTCTGGGGTAGATATCAAGAAGATGAGGTGGGGCATCAAAATGTAACCTTTTGATGTTTTTTTTCAGAAGATCTTTATAATTCATTTCATCGAAATTTGTCTTCCACAATAAAATCTATAGAAAAGTGAATAATAAAGACAGTTAATGTTTTCAGGATAAAAATGAAAAATGTATCGATTTTAAAAGGAATCCCAATGACTAATTAGTTTTATAAGATGTTGGTACATTATGGTGACTTCCCACTAGACAGCTGGACTCCAATTTGAACACTATGAGAAGCGATACAAATACAAGGTGTTTTTTGAGTGACTCCATAAAGTCATGATTTCTGTATCAAGCAGAGCAGAGCTTATACATCTGAACTCATGGCATTCCTCAGAGCACAGAAGGCGGGAAACAATGAACTGATTCTGCCACTGTTGCTGATGCTCAGAACACCACAGAATCACAGAAGGGTCCCGGTGGGAAGCACCAATGGGGCCTTTGTGTCCAACTCCTCACTATACAGAGAAGAAAACTAAAGCCTTGGGCAGGGCCCCCGGCCACACTACAAGGAAGCAGGAGAACCAGGTCTCAAACTCTAGCCTTTAGACACCAGATCTGGTACTTTCTCGCTACTTGGAAATGCTATTTCAGAGGAATTGCTACAAAGGCTAGTTTATGATCAAGATTAAAAAATAAATAAAAGAAAGAGATCCATTATTTGTCATATTTCTGACCTCAAATGGTATCACTGAGCTTGATCACCCATCTTATTCAGCTATGAATAGCTTTTGGCTACTGCCAACAGGCAAATCTACCTTCAAGTAGTAATAATAATAACAATAATAATAGCTAGCATTTATTAAGCACCTACTGTGTGCTAGGTACTATGCGAAGCTTTATAACTATAATCTCATTTTATCCTGACAGCAACCCTGGGAGGTAGGTTCTATTACAATCCCCATTTTACAGATGAGTCAACTAAGGCAAACAGAGGTTAAGTGACTTGCCCAGGGTGACACATCTAGTAGGTGCCTTGAGGCCATCTCAGATTTGAGATGTCTCAAATAGTTGTCTCAAATAGCAAAAATGCATAGTATGACAGCAGCGTCAAACTCGGCTGAGGTCAGAATTTCCTTTAGATAAAGGATCCCAGAGAGTTGAGGGGGCTCACAAACCTGAGCATCAGCACCTCCAGATGTGAACTGCTGACCACCTTTGGAAAAGGAAACAGCAAAGACGGGTCCCTAGGGAAGGAGAGGGTACAGGAGGGAAAAAGGAGACATGATCAGTGATGTTCTAGGAGAAACAAGGTTGTAGAGAGTAACGACAGTCTATTTTTCATCTCACTTCATAGAAACCAGACTATAAAAGACCCCTGGTTGAACACTAGCTGCTGACGGCTAGCATACAATCTTAAAGTAACCCTGACCAATTATAAATTATAACAGGAAAATATATCATAATTTCTTTTATCTTTAAGCATTTCTTTTCAGAGTTCCACTCTGGGAAGCATTCGTATTAGCAGCAGACATTTCAAGGAATGGGCTGGGACGCCTACATATGAACACAGGTCATTTGCTACTCCAAACTCTTCATTGCGTTTCTCTGTCTGCTTCTACCACTGATGCAGTGAATAAATTAAAAGTCCTTTAGATTTTGTTATGGTCATCAATCTGACACTCACTTCACACTGAAATGCATATGGCATTTGCCCTTTCAAGAACAGCTTAACATAAAAGACTATGTTTGCTCTCTGTTTTCCCAAGTTCAGTTTCATTTAGCTTCTAAGTCAAACATGGACAATGTTCCACTTACAAAACAATCTATACACAGGAACCACCACCTTTATAAAACTTATGGCAGCAGCTGCATTCAGAGAAGCTGCAGATTCAGATGCAGAAGGAAAGGAGCGCAAGACTTAAGGAACTGAACCCTGGGAATAGACCTCCAAGCAGGGTGAACCTGCCTAACCAGTCAGCCCCATGCCCCCAGTCATCTTATCGTCAATATCACAATGTTCTTTACTTCACTCTGATATGCTTCCTTAGGTTCCACAAATTAAAGATGTATTTGTGTTACCAAGCATTCTTTTTGGAAAAAAAAAGGAAACAGCCAGGTCTGGTGGTGTATACCTATGGTGCACCTTGTGGCCAGCGAGGCTGAGCCTGGTGGATCGCTTGAGCTCAGGAGTGCTGGGCTGCATTAGGGCTAATGCCAATCGACTGGGTGTCTGCGCAAAGTCCAGAACCAACACGGTGAGCCTCTGGGAGTACAAGGCCACGAGGTTACCTAAGGAGGGGTGGGCCCACTCAGGTCAGAAAACCAGAGGAGGTCATACCTTCCAGGCATACTGGGACTGAGCCTATGACTGGCTGCTGCATTTACAGCCTGGGTGGGAAAGGGAGACTCAGTCTCAGTCTCAGAGATAGAGAGATCTACAGAGAGGAAGATTAAGAGGCTATAGCCTCAGAATCACAGAGTGGAAGAGACCTCAGTAACCAGCTGGTCCAACCTAATCATTATCTATACAGACAGACATAGACACATATATTACCCAAGAGTGAAACATGATTACTTTCCTATAGAATCAAGGAATTAACCGATTCTAGGCTAACTTCTGAGTCAGAATAAAAAAGCAATGATGTCTCACCTCCAAAATAATATGGGTAAATAGAATATGAATAATTGTAATCTCTACTCTTTAGAAGACTTTGGAAGACTCCATATTTGTCAAATAAAGTATACCTCAATTCATGAGTAAACCACTGGAGCTTTCTCAAAATCCTCACATACTACTCTTTTCACCTCCAAGCTTCTAAAATTAAATTTAGGAACATGTTTCATAAGAAATCAGAAAATTTTTCTTTTATACTAGGCAATGATCTCTGTAATTAAGTGGAATGGTTTTGTTAAGTTAAAACAACAGTTCACATTAATAAAACATTTTAAAGTTTGCATAGCACTTCACGATAGCTCTGTCAGGTGGGTAGTATAATATTATTAGGCCCATTTTAAAGATGAGGAAATGAAGTCTCTGAGTGGTCAAGTAACCTGCCCATGGTGCAGCTGCTGGAAAGCATCAAAGCAAGATTCAAAAGTCAGGTCTCCTATGTCTAGGTGGAGTGTTCTACCCGACGCATTGCCTCTCAGGGCCTGTAAGATGGGACCCATCCTACAAATGCTGACAGTTTTCATATCACTTCGAAACTCCTCTGTACTCCTATGCTCAGTGTGGGGAATTTTGAGAAATCAAACATATGCAAATACAGCTTCACCCCACGTCCAACCTTCTCTGCTGACCAAGAACTATAAATCAAATACCAAAGTTTTAAATTAGTACAGTACATAAAAGTAAATAACAAGGGAAAACTGTCTAGGAGAATAATTCTCAGCCCCCAAAACAAAGGGATACAATGTGCCATAGGCTGTTCTGCAGCCGGTGGAAGAATGGGTGCATCCTGGAGAGCTTGCACTCTCAGGTTTACATCCTTGCTAGGCTGCACCCTCGTGGCTCTGTCTCCTGCTGACCAGCCACAGGCCTCTCTGCTGCCTTCCTCTGCTTCCAAAGCTATCATCTATGCCTCCCTGACCCGCTGCTGTCCCTCCTGTCAGAGCTGACATCTGCTGCTAGGTGTCCTCCTCCACCGGAGTGTCTGTGTCTCACTCCTTTGTGACACTGCCTGATCAGTGTGTCTGGGGCAGCTACACCAAAGGGCTCCTTGGGCTGTTCTCGCATCTTGACCTCATTCACTCCATCTCAGATGAAAATATTCCCCATAGATAGGTTAGGGGGAGGGTTCTCCTTTCACTGCCCATCCTGCCCCTGGCAGCCAGCAGCGGAGTCATTCAGTAAGCCTCAAGGGAGCACTTAGCGATGCTGGAAGGGCTGAGGTGGAGGGGGAGGCCTATGCCCTGCATTCCTGCTGCCCCACCCCTGACAGGTCCAGCTTCTCATCACCCTCCTTTTAGGAACATTTCAACTTACCATTGAAGCCACATATTCAAAGGCTACAACAACCATAGTTAAGAAAAATTACTTGTATAGTTTTTCTCATTTTCCTCTCTACTATTATGTTGGACATGCCCTCCTGTTCTATGTACTACTTTCACTAACCTATTAAATTTCTTTTTACCTATCTGTGGAAACATACAGAGTCTCTCCAGTCTGAAGAAAAAGGCCTTGATTCTTGTCTCTTGAGTTCACTTTTCACTAGATACAACGGGAATCTTTAGAAGGCCAAGGGTGGTCAAATGGAGAATGAATGACTAAAAGTAAATGGTTCTCTGAGGTCTGATAACATGCTAAGTTATTCTTGTTTGTTTTTATTTCATCTTGTTTGAGGAGATTCCCTCTAAAATGATTTTGTTAGAGAATTTTCAGAGACACAGAGGCAAATCTGCCTATCTTTGAACTGCTCTCTAAGCAGAAATGTTTAGAATTAGGTTAATCTAAGTTCATAACATTGTTTCTGGAACACATAATTTTCTTTCGCATATCTAGCTAGGTCTGTTGGCTACTAATTTTGTTATTATAAAAAATTTTATAATCTATTTCTGCTTTATCTAATTTAAATATGGTATACCAGAAAGCATGCTGGGCTCAAAGTTAGGAGAGCTGAGTTTGAATCTCAGACATTTAGTATCCACAAGCATGTTGCTAAACCTCATGAAGCTTCGGTTCCTGCATCTAGGAAATGGGAATGATACCATCTGTACTACCTGACTCACCAGCTGCTGTGAGCAAAGTAGGAAACAAGTCAGGAAATGTATAACATACCATCCTGGAGCAGAATGAGCAATTTCTCCTTTAGTACATTTAGCACAATTCTACTTTAAGATCCAATCTGTAAACTCATATTTTGGAAAAAGACAATCTCAAGTATATAAAGAAAGCCCCAGAGAAAATTACAGAAGTTATGCACTTAGAAGATTACTCAAGAATCCTTCTCGAAAAACAGATTATATCCAACCTATTTGTATAGTCACAAATACAATGAAGGGTTAATTGAGCAGCTAATGGATATGAGAGAAATACCAAGAATATCCAGTGACAAATCACAGTATTAGAAGTTGTTTAATTGGAAATGATATGTAATCACATAAAGGCAACTTCTTTGATAACAGCAGCAAAAAACATACTGCAACAAGAGGGACAATAAAACATAATATTGTTGGGATTTAAAGAAATATATCTTTTTAAAAATGTAAAATATCTTTGCCAGTACCATGTGTCCTTGAAGTGTATAGATGAGTCTTCCTTCTATGAGATCCAAGATCTTAAGGGTGCCATCAGATGAAGCAGTGATGAGGTAATTACCCGAAGGATGGAATGACAAGCAGTTGACTCCACCACTGTGAACTGATTTACATGAGGAAAAAAAGGGACATGGAGATGTCAATCACATTTTGAAATATTTTAAATAGGTTCTAGAATTTCAAAGCAGTATCTTTACCCCATTGTAAGAGAGTAAAAATTTCATTTTAAAGGAGGTTGTTTTGTTGCAGATTGTCTCAATAAAATTAAATTCTATTAACAATTAAAGTAAAATATAATGTAAGCAAAATATCTGAATAACTGGCTTAAGTGATTGTTTTGACATCAAGGAGATGTGGTTCTGGTCTAGTTTGACAAGAGCTCTTGGAAACGGGAGCGTGTCATGGAAGTGTAATGTATTTCATTTTGTAATTATTAAGTTATTGGCTATATATCCAATATCCTTGTCAAGTAATTATTACTAGTTTGGAATATATGTATATGTATGTATATATATATATATATATATATATATATATATATACACACATATATATATACACACATCTATATCTATCTATATATACACACATCTATATCTATCTATATATACATATATATATTTATATATATATCTTAGCTCAAAATTTAAAAACTAATTTAATTAGTAAGGGGAGAAAAGGAAGGCATCAAACACAATAAGTGGCAGAAGAGAAATTGTCCTTAAGAAATGGAAAAATACACATGATGTAAAATGAAAAAAAAATCAATGCATTTCTGCCTTAAATTCAGGCTGTAGTCACCACAGTTAGTTAAGTTCTGTAAGGTTCAGTATGCTGTTCAACAAGCAGACCCTGCAGTATTCCCAAAGAACAGGGCTCATTCAGCCAGCCAGTGACCATTTATTAAGTGCCTACTATGAAGGGGAGTAAAAGCCTTGTATTAGACAACAGGGGAGATACAAAGACAATTTTGTATTTATGTCCCCAGGGCCTAGCACAGTGCTTGAGGAGAAGAATAAGTCTTTAATAAATGCATTTCATTCATTCAGATGTGGACCCTGGGCTTCTAGAGCTCACCTGCAGTAAACTTACAACCTGGGATCTTGTGGCAGTGGATCTGTTTACAGTGGAGGGAATTACCTTTCCTCCATTTTCTAGCACTCCTGGGTTTCCCACCCTTGGCACCTACCTCATCTTATCAGTTACGGATGGAGCCAGAGCAACAGAAATCCGTTCCTAACCCCTTAGAGACTTTTTTTTAAAAGTCTATTCATGATAGAAATAAGGATACGTAATCTGTGCTGGCCAGCTAAAAAGTGAAAGAAAATAGTCATTTCAATGGTCACTTAGTTACCTGAAAAAGAAAATCAACAGAAATGGCTCTCTATTTATATCCCTGGGATACTGTAAAGAAAGTAATTGCCTAAGGCCTGTGGACTTTCTCAGACCAGAACAAAGACAGGCTGGTACCACTTTGGGGACTCATTAAAAGGACCAGGCCGGGCCACAAAGAGGTTCAGAGGCTTAAGGAGGGTTCTAGAAAGACTTGATTGGCTATGCTTTAGAAATTATCACCTTGGTAATTCTGAAGTAACTTGTTTACTCTTATATCCCAGAGTTTCACTGTATGATCAGAACCTGCTGAAGCTATGCACGTACCACTGGGGTTAAAAGACACAAAGTTCGCAAACCTATCAGGAAAAATGAATCAGATGTCAGGCACTGTCATTTTCATTAAGTCAAAGATTGCAATAATAGAAGAGTAAATCTTCTTTAATAAAGCACAAGCACCCAAATGTGCCAGAATGGCTTGACGTACCCTTCAGAGTCTGTAAAGCTATTAATGCACAGTTTATTGGCTGTATCCCAGATTTTAACGGTCTTGTCCTCACTACATGATACTATTAGTCTTCCATCAGCTGAAAATCTGGAAAGCACAAGAAGACAGGTTCTAGTAAGCAGGTGGTATTTATGAAAGAATAAATCATGTATCCCTGGAAAAACACTGAAAAGAATCCTTAGGAGAAAAACTTTACATTTTAAACACAACATTCTCATCAACAAAAGGGAGAAAGAATAGAGCAATAAATTGGAAATGAAATGAACAAACAAAAAACCCCAAGAAGCAACTAATAGTAAACCACAATTAGTCACAAAAATAGAAAGTCTAAGAATAAGAGATAAATGAAAATTTTTTAAAAACCCTTTGAATTGATCAATAAACTTAGGAGATGGTTTTTTTGAACCTTTAGCTAATCTGATTCTTAAAAAGATAGAAAAATCAAATTGTCAATATAAAAGGTAAGAAAAAAACAAATGAAGAGGAAACAAAGGAAATTAGAAACTATTTTGCCCAATTATATGCTGACAAAACTAGAGACAATTTGAAGGGGGAAAAGTACCAGATGAATTTATGAGAATTATATTAAACATTCAAAAAATTAATTTAAATCTTAAATAAATTATTCACAAAAATGGGAAAAGCAAGAATCCTATCAAACTCCTTTTGTGAGACAATATGATCCTGATATCTGAACCAGGGACAGAAAAAGTAGGGGAAAATACTGTAGACCAATACTTCTAATGACTATATATGCAAAAATAATGGCAAAGATTTTAGCAAAGAGGCTACAACAGCATAGCCAAGAATTGTACCAAGATTATAGGGTTGGTTCAATATTAGGAAAATAATAAGTATAACTGATGATATTAATAACAAAAACAATGAAAATCATACTGATTTTATCAACAGAAGCAGAAAAAGACTTTTGATGAAATACAACACCTGTTTATGTTAAAAATAAAAAGGATAAGAATCAATGGACTGCTCCTTAATATGAGAAATTATTTCTATCTAAAACCAAAAATGAGTATTATCTGTCCAAAACTAGAATTATTTATCTAAATGCAAAGGCCTTGCATTTTCCATAAGAACTGGGATAAAGTAACGTTGTCCATTGTCACCACTGTTACTTTATATATTTGTCAAAATGCTAGCTATAACAAGAAAAATAAATAAATTGACAGAAAAGATAGTCCAAGAAGAAATGAAATATTGGTTTTTGCAGATGATAGGATGATTTACTTAAAGAATCCTGGATATTCTACTAAAAAAATAATTGAAATGATAATGTCAACAAAGTGGTAGGATATAAAACAAACCCATATAAATCACTCATGTTTTTATACCTCACCAACAAAACCCAACAGGAAAAGTTAAAAAGAGAAATTCCATTCAAAATAACTACAGAACTTATAAAACAGGACTCCATATACCAAAATATACATTAATATGACTACATGTACAAGATAAGACTTTATAGAAATAAAGACAAACCTAAATAATTGGGGAGATATTAATTGTTTGTGATTGAGCCATAAAAATATAACAAAAAAGAGGAGAATGCTAACCAAATTAAATCATTCAGTGCCATGCTAATCAAACCATCAAAGGATTAGTTAACAGAACTAGAAAAAATATCAAAATTCATTCACGTGGTCAAGAATCTCAAGGGAAGTAATGCGGGAAAAAGAGAAACAAGGAGGCCTAGCAAGACCAGATTTTACATCACTAAAAAGCAGTAACCATTAAAAATATTTAGTACTGGGGTAGCTAAGTGGCGCAATGAGTACAGCACCAGCCCTGGAGTCAGGAGGACCTGAGTTCAAATCAGGCCTCAGACACTTGACACACTTACTAGCTGTGTGACCTTGGGCAAGTCGCTTAACCCCAATTGCCCTGCCTTCCCCCCTCCAAAAAAAATATTTAGTATTGGTTAAAAAATAGAAAAGTTGATCAGTGGCACCAATTAGGTACACAAAATGCAGAAGCAAGCAGATTAAGTGGTATAGTGTTCAATAAATCCAAGGCTCCAACTACTGCAAGGGTAGTGACTCACACTTTGACAAGAAGTGCTAGGCAAACTGGCCAGTGGTCTGGCATAAACTCAGCTTAGCCAAACACTTCAAACCATATACCAAGATTGGCTGCAAACAGATACATGACCTAGACATAAAAAGTCATATAATAAACAAATAAAAGGAACAGTGAAGATGATACTTTCCATAACCAAGGCAAGGGGAAGAGCTCTTCACCAAAGGATAGAAAGAACTACAGGAAATATAATGGACAATTTTGATTATATAAAATTGAAAAGGTTTTGCACAAAATCAGTTCAAGGGAATAATTTAACAGGGAAGAATTCTTTGTACCAAACTTTTCTCATAAAAATCTGATATCCAAGATATCTAGGGAACCGATTGAAATCTATAAGAACAAGGACCATTCTTCAATAGATAAATGATCAAAAGATATGAATAGGCAGTCCTATTTTTAAAAAGGCTTCAAATCACTAATAAGTGAAATGCAAATTAAAACAGTTCTTTAGTTTTACCTTACATGCATCAGATTTGCAAAGATAAGAAGATAGGAAAGTACTCATTTTTCAAGAAGTTATGAGAAGGAAGACACACTAATCCATTAGTGGAAGTACTGTTAATTGATCCAACCATTCCAGAAAACAATTAAAAACTATACCCCCAAAGTTACAAAACTGTGACCCAGTGATATTACTACAAGTCTTGTACTCCGAAGAGATCAAAGACAGAAAGGAACCATTTGTATAAAAATATTATGGCAGCTTTTTTTGCAGTAGCAAACAACTGGAAACAAAGGTAGTACCTGTCAACTGCGAGGAATAGCCAAGCAAATTATGGTATGTGAACACAATGAAGTATTTTATGCCATTAGAAACAATGAAATGAACGGATTCTGAGAAACCTGAGAACACTTGTATGAACTGATGCAGAGTAAACAAAACAGAGTCAAGAAAACAATTTATGTAATCTATCACACTGCAGAGGAAAACAACCTGGAAAGACTTAAGAGCGATGGTTCATGACATGAACAAAAGTAAGTCCAAAAGATCAATGATGAATCACATGTTCTACCTCTTGAAAGAGAGATGGTGGACTAGAGATGCAAATTGTTTGGGTGTAATTATTTAAAATAACACAATATAACAAAGGGCCTTTGGTAGAGGGAGAAAATGCTCAATGGGAGCCCAGTAAGACCTTTTGAAGCTGTTCTGGCTGACAAACTAACGACTAGAATTTCCCTTGGTACCTCTGTGGTATAATTCAATTCAATCATAATATTTTTTATTATTATTATTATTACCACTATGAGGAATAATAGCTAAGATTTTTATAAGACTTACCATGTGCTAGGCATTGTACTAAGTGCTTCACAATTATCTCAGTTGATCCTTAAAACGACCTGGAAAGGTATATGCTATTATCATCCCCATTTTATAGATGTGGAAGCTGAGACAAATAGAGGTTAAATGACTTGCCCAAGGTCACACAGCTGGTGTCTGAGGCTGGATTTGAACTCAGGTCTTCCTGATTCCAGGACTGGTCCTCTATTTATTAGCTGCCTCTGGAGCCAAATAAGGTTTTCAGTTTCACGAATGCAATTATCAGGATCACACTAGTCTTCTCAAGGCAACATATCCCCATTCCTTCAACCAATTCTCAAGAGGTATGGGGAATGGCTTCTAGTCCTTCTGTCTTCTTAGTCACCCTCCTTCAGTTGTGCTCAAATTTGCCAGTTACTTCCCTCTAATGTCATGCCCAGGACCAAACTCAGATGTAGTTGGTTGGGGGCAAGGTATATAGCCAACTGGGAACTTCCTCAGTCTGGCTATGGTTGGATATGAGCCATTCGCTCCTCTTCTATAGAATAGCCCATCAAATACTTGAAGGAAACTCTCATACTCCCCCTCAGGATGCTTCTTCTCTAGGTTAACCATCCCAAGTTCCTTCAAATAATGCTCCTATGTTCCAAAGAAACATGAAGCAATGGGAAGAGGGCTGGATTTGAAGTCAGGGGAAAGGCATTCATGGCCTTGACTCTGCCTCCTGCTACTGTGTGGCCTTGAAGAAGGTATTATCTCTCTGGGTCTCTATTTTCTCATTTGTAAAAAGAAAGGTTTGGACCAGATGACTCCTAACGTTCATCCTGGCCCTTAACCTAGGATCCTGGGATCTTTAAGTTTCCTTCCAGTTTTAAATCCATCAGTCTATGACCACCCTGGTTGCCTTCCTCAGGACCCTCTCCTGTTTATCAAGTCCTTCCTAAAAACATTCTACCCAGAGGGGGCCTAAGCAGAGTTGACTAATGTTATTATTGGCTCCGTGTTCTTGGGAACAATGCCTCTCTGAATGCTGCCTAAGATCACATTAGGCTGCCATATTACACCGATGATTTACATGGCGCTCAAAGTCCACTAAAATTCCCAGACCTTTTTCTAGCCTTGTCTAGCCTTGCTTTGTTTTGTACTTGTGAAGTGGATGTTTTTATATAAATGTTGGAGGTAGCATGGTGCAGTGGCTAGAAGTAGGATTTGAAACCAGGTGTCCTCTGAAGTTAGAATTAATCCTCTATCATTCACTCTCCGTGTGACCTTGGACAAGTGCCTCGACTTCTCTGTGCCTCAGTTTCCTCATTTGTAAAATGAAGAATGGACTTGATGACTTCTAGGGTCCCTTCCCACTCTAGATCTAGGATCCTATATAGCTTTACACCTGCTGTTATTCATTTTAATAGGTTAGCTCACAACCTTCACCTAAAAGATTACTTCTGAATGGGAGCTACTCCTAGACCCATCTGCCAAGTCTCACTGGTACTGATGATGGTACCAACTTGTCTCTTTGCATTCAGATCTCTAGTGTACCTCCTGGGTTTCCAATGTGGCAGATTGGAGAGAGGGAGAGAGGACTGGAGTTGAGTCAGGAATACTTTAGATATTTGCTAGCCCTGGGACCTTGGGTAAAGATTTTAAACTCTAAACTGTTCAGTTTCCTCATTTGATGATCTCTGAGGCAGCTAGGTGGCAAGGCTGGAAGACCTCAATTCAAATCTAGCCTCAGACATTTACTAGCTGTGTGATACTGGACAAGTCTCTGACCCTCTCTGTTTCTTCATCTGAAAAAATGAGGAAAATAACATCTCCCTCTGAAGGTTATTGTAAGGCTCAAATGGGATATTTGTAAAGTGCTTTGCAACCTTAAAGGCTATGTAAATGCTGGCTATTATCTGAGGTCCCTTCCAGATCCAAATCTGTGATTCTAGGATCCACACTTAGTACACTTGTGTGCACAGCTAAGGCTGTTGTTTGATGACTAGCTGCATTCTCGTACTGTCTCTGGTGAAAGTCTGCGCTCCTCTAGAGTTACTCTTTTTTTAAACATTTAATAGTACTTTTCTCCCAATTACATGTAAAGATGAGATTTTCAACATTCATTTTTGTAAATTAAGATGCAAATTTTTCTCCCTCTCTCCCTCCCCTCCCAAGCAATCTGATATAGGTTATACATGTACAGTCATGTTAAACATATTTCCACATTAGTCATATTGTGAAAGAAGAACCAGAATAAAAAGGAAAAACCATGAGAAAAAAAAAACCAAAAGTGAAAATAGTCTGCTTCGATCTGCATTCAGACTCCATAACTCTTTGTCTAGATGTGGATAGCATTTTCCATCAGGAGTCGTTTAGAATTGTCTCAGATCATGGTATTGCTCAGAAGAGCTAGGTCAATCATAGCTGATCATCACGCAGTGTTGCTGTTACTGTTTATAATGTTCTCCTGGTTCTGTTCACTTCACTCAGCATCAGTTCACGCAGTGGTGGGATTCAAATAAATTAACAACCTGCTCTCCACGGAACCAAGCAGAGATGCCACCACCACTGACATGGCGGTTAGCCCCCCACTAACAACTGGTTTGCCAAACTCAACCTAAAATTAGGTACCAGTTCTCCCGAACTGGTGCGAACTGGCTGAATCCCACCACTGCAGTTCAACATAAGTCTTTCCAGGTTTTTCTAAAATCTGCCTGCTCATTGTTTCTTATAGAACAACGGTATTCCATTACATTCATATACCACAACTTGTTCAGCCATTCCCCAATTGATGGACATCCCCTAAATTTCTAATTCTTTGCTATCACCAAAAACAAAACAACTTCTATAAGTGTTTTTGTACAGATAGGTCCTTTTCCCTTTTTTATGATCTCTTTGGGAGATCGACCTAATAGTGGTATTGCTGAATCAAAGGGTATGCACAGTTTTATAGCCTTTGGGCATAGTTCCAAATTGCTCTCCAGAATAGTTGGATCAGTTCACAACTCCACCAACAATGCCACAGTGTTCCAGTTTTCACACATCTTCTCCAACATTTATCATTTTCCTTTTCCGTCATATTAGCCAATCTGATAGGTGTGAGGTGATACCTCAAAGTTGTTTTAATTTGCATTTTTCTAATGAATAGTGAGTTAGAGCATTTTTATATGCCTATAGACAGCTTTAATTTCTTCATTTGAAAACTACCTGTTCACATCCTTTGACCATTTATCAATTGGGAAATGTCTTGTAGTCTTGTAAATCTGATTCAGTTCTCTATATATTTGAGAAATGAGGCCTTTATCAAAAAACCACTGACTGTAAAAATTGTTCCCCAGCTTTCTGCTTTCCTTTTTTTTTTTTTTTTGGAGGGGGGAAGGCAGGGCAATTGGGGTTAAGTGACTTGCCCAAGGTCACACAGCTAGTAAGTGTGTCAAGTATCTGAGGCCTGATTTGAACTCAGGTCCTCCTGACTCCAGGGCTGGTGCTGTACTCACTGAGCCACCTAGATGTCCCTCTGCTTGCCTTCAAATCTTGGTAGCACTGGTTTTGTTTGTGTAAAATGTTTTTAATTTCACGTAATCAAAATCATCCATTTTGCATTTCATAACATTCTCTATCTCTTGTTTGGTCATAAATTCTTACCTTCTCCCTAGATCTGTTCCTTGCAAAGCTACCCTTTCTCCTGCACTCTAGCTACCCTATCTAGCCTGGTAGCTCTGTAGCTGGTTTTTAAAGCCTTTTTGGTGGGTTTTTAAGACTCTGGGTAAATGTCTTTTTAACAGACTGTGCTCAGCAGGCCCCATCTTTGGCCAGGAGTCTCCTGCCACTACTTTATGGGTCAGACCTTCCCAGTCATGGGGCTACTAGGTGGTGCCCTAGAGTCAGGAGGCCTTAATTCAAATCTGGCTTCATACAATTACTAGATATGTGACCCTGGCAAGTGGCTTAATCCTGACTGCCTCCAAATTAAAAAACAAAGAAGCGCTCATTTTGTCCTCAGACCTTCCCAAAGTGGCCTCTCTCTTCTGGGGCGCAGTGGCAGGATGGGATGCTTTCACCACACGCCCATGCCCTGAAGTGCTTTCGTCTCTTGCCTAGGACTTCATAACCATTAACAAGACTCCTCTGATCCCTTGGCTCTCTTGTGCCCGTGAGAATCATCAGAATCGAGGAGCAATCCTCAGGTCCAACAGGTCCTAGAAGATTCTCCCTCAAGGCCGGACCACGGGCTCCAGGATAGTAAAGCCTCCTCAGGGAGTCACCAAACACAGGGATTCTTGTCTTCACCCTCTGAGCTTTCCTGGGCAATTTCCCACCCGCTAGGAGCAAGGTGGCACAGGTGCTAGAGTGCTGGGCCTGGAGTCAAAAGGACCTGAGTTCAAATTCTGCATCAGACACTTGCTAGGCGCATGACCCCGGGCAGATCGCTTAACTTCTGTGTACCTCAGTTTCCTCCTCTATCAAATGAGGATAAGAGTGGTACCTACCCCCCAGCATGGTTGTGAGGATCAAATGAGATATTTGTAAGGTGCTTTGCAAACCTTGAAGGACTCTATAAATGCTAGCTATCATGATTATTATTATTATTATTATTATTAAGGACAGCTAGGTGGCTCCGACCTCAGACACTTACTGGCTGTGTGACCCTGGGCAGGTCACTTACCCTGTGTGCCTCAGTTTCCTCATCTGTAAAATGAGCTGGAGAAAGAAATGGCAAACCACCCTGTATCTCTGCCAAGAAAACCCCAGATGGGGTCATGGAGAGTTGGACATGCCTGAAAAACAAAGGAACTGCTGGCACCCGTGGACAAACACAAACTGCTACTTCCTATTCAGAAAGCTTCCTATCTAGCACGGAACTTCCTGACCCAGGCCAGGATTCCTCTCTCCTTCAGATCTCTTTTCTCCTTCATTCTCAAAGAATTGATGATAACCAGTTATGGTTAGTAGTTCTCATCAATAATTCTAATATTAATGGTGCTCATTGATAATAATAAATCAGGTTGATTATTACAGTGCTCTAAGACTTGTGGAGTGCTCCTCACACCGAGGCGATATGGGCAGTTACACATATTACTTATTAGGAGGCTCTGAGGAATATTACCCAAGCAGTTCATGACAAAAAATGAAACTATGTAACTCAGTGGGGAGAAAATGACAGGTCACTAACGTGGGAGTCCTTTCGGATTCAGCATTCAGCTCCCCGACTCCATGGGAGTGGAAAGTCCAAAGTCAATAGTAAGTTAGAGGAAGGGGCACTTACGGGCAAGAAACAATTTGTGCAAATATAGCAGCTCCACCCTTACCTGTTTAAACATTGTAAGCTCTGAAAAACTGGAAGGAAAAAACACCCACAGACATGAAAATGACCACATCTTAGAAGTTGAATCAGCCCCAAACACTCAGCAGAAGGAGGCCAAAGGGGCCCCTCAACACCACAATTAGCTAATTCTGCATTCGAGGCAAGAGGGTGACCCACTAACCTAATGGTGGGCGGGGCTAATCAGCTTGAGAGAGTAGATGCATATTTGTAGTCTGTTTTGGGCACCCTCCAGTTTTGCGCACCTCAGTTGAGTACCTAATTTGCCTCACTCTATGATGGCTCTGGTGCTCAGAAACCACTTCTAGTAGGAAACCCTGCATCTCCCTGCCAAATGATCAGCCACTGCAACAAGAACACCACCAGTTCACTAGTTCGTGAAACATTCTGGAGGGGGATGAGGATGGGAGGTTATGAGCAGTAATCTCACGAAACAGTGAAAACCACTGGAGAAAATGAACCTGCATGAGCCTGGCTAAGCTAAATTATACTGTGCTTTTGTAAATGAAATTGGCAGGAATATAACAAACAAACATGAACTCAAAGAGAAGGCTGACATTCCTATGGTGAATTATTTTCAACCACAACCTCCGTCACATTTGCACTCTACCATTTCAAGAGCCAATGTACTCTGTGAGAACTTAGCAATGAAACATCTTCCCAACGTCATTTGTAGGGAAGAGAAATGGAATCTAACCAGATACACGCAGAAAAAAAATCTGTGCTAGAGGTGAAATAATTTTAAAGGAGAGAAAATGATTTTAAAAGACTGGAAAAAATCATAGATGGCACTTTTATAAAAACAAAATGGCAACAAGCAGACAACCATGATCACCTCCTTTGCTTACTTTCTCATCTTTAAAAAATCTTTATGAGAATGTTCTCTGCATGCACCAAGAGTATCCATGATGAAAATGTGAGATGGAAATGAGCAATTTCCACAGCAGACTATATCTTTATAGTTATCACACTGAGGGATGAAGTGAATATGAGAACTCGCTGTATTGTTTGTATGTTGATTTTAACAAATCATCTTAAGAATGTAAAACAAAATGTGGTCTTAATGGCTCCCCCCAAATGTGAAAATCACTCAAAATTCTATCTGTGATGCCATCGTGGAGATAACTTTGTTCACCAGTCAGCTGAGAAATTACATCAAGCAGAGGCATATTCAGTGAGATGTGCTCACCTAAGCTGTTCACTGATGTTGTGGATGTCCTGTGCAGAGACTAAATTGGAAAGGGACAGCCTAGTGATGATGAGGCTCTCCAAGGGTTCCTTTTTACTGTGCTCATTTCACTGAACTCTGGAACACGACAAAGTCTCCTTAAGAAAGAGATTTGCCTAAACATCCACACTGCAAAAACAGAATTGAAGAAAAACCCAAAGGGCCCAGAAAATATAAAGTGGGAAGAGCAGCCCATTGAGTCAGTCCATCAGCACATATATAGTGTCCCACAAGTCTTCGTATTGTTTTTTTAAAGCTTCAAACTGCACTAAGACTTTTGGGACTGTGTGTGTGTGTGTGTGTGTGTGTGTGTGTGTGCATATGCTACAAATTGGGACCACAATCAAATAAGGGGAGAACATCAGATTGATCTCTATTTGTGAAACTGCACAGGGTTTTTAATGAATCCAAGTTTTTTGCTGTTGCAAAATCCAATGCTCTGCTGGTATGGGGCCATGTGGCTAAGAATCATGAGACAATGGTTCCATTAAATGGTAGGTGATTCAAAAGGCAATTGAAAAATATAAGCGTAAGTCAAGTGACAGTACATTAATAACAGTATTTGGATGTGAGAGAAGGCTTCAAAGTCATCAACAAAGTACCCAGAAAAGGGGATGGGTACTCAGGGACAAGAGTAGGTAATAACAATCATCCACTAAATATTAACACTCTCAGCAGAAGGGCTTAAGACCGTTGAGGGCATCTCCCAAGAGAGAATTTATAGAAGGCCACAGAACAGAATTTCATAGGATGATAAAATCAGCAGCACAGTAGAAGGGTGAGAGTCTATTATCTATTATTATCTATTATCTAGAATGATAACAGCTAGCAGGAGCTTGGATGAGATAATTTCTAACAATCCTTTCAGTTCTATTATATTAGGAAAATTTGGGATCAAATAATTTGGATAGTCTTTTATAAACCAGTCTCATAAGATAAAGTTCAAAGTAACAAACAAACTATTTAAGTTTTAATAATAAAGTCAATAAACATGTATTAAGTGCCTACTATGTACCAGGCACTGTGCTGAGTGCTGGGAAAAAAAAAATTGGTGAGAATGATAACAATAATGGACGATCCCAATGTGTGGGGTCAAAGTTCCATTTCAGGCACACTGTCCTCTCCTGGTTTTCCTCCTACCAGTCAGACCGCTAATACGTTCCTTTACTAGCTAGCTCATCATTAACCGATCTCCTGCCCTCTCCAAGTGGGAATCTTTCCCAGTTCTGTCCTGAGCCTTCTTCTCTTCTCTCTCTACAAATACTCCTTTGGATAGTTCAACAACTCTGCAAATACCTGTTTTCAGGTACTATCTCTATGTAGGTGATTCCCAGATTTGCATGTTCATCCTTAATCTCTCTCTTGAACCTTAGTCACACATCACTTGACTCTTGGACATCTCATAGAAACCTCAAATTGAATATATATAAAACAGAACTCATTCTCTTTCCTCCTGAATCTGCTCCTTTTCAAAACTGCCCTTTTAAGGTCAAGGACAACACCATCTTTCCAGTCATGCAGGTTCATAACCTCTGAGCCATCCTTAATTCCTTCCTCTCCATCCCCTCCCACACCTGCTCAGTTTCCAAGTCTTCCACAGCATCTCTCACATCCAGCCCCTTCTCTCCCCTCAAGTACTACCACCCTAGACCAGGTGCTCATCACATCTTGGGATGAATGTCATAGCTTCCTAACTGGTCATCCCATTGGAATCACTAACTCAGCTCACCAAGCACACAGCATCTCAGCAATGGGTGGTTTTTTACTTTGGAGCTAAGAAAAGAGTTAGATGGATGGTGAAAAAAGCAGAAAGATCCAGCAGAGTGGGCCTTCAAGGCAAGAGTCTCTCCCATCTTCGTTCTACCTCCTTACAACTACAAAAATCATCTACCTACTGCCCAAGGCAGAACAGGTGCCATCGCTACTCAAAATTGCTCCTCACTGCCTTGAGAATAAAATAAAACTCCTTAGCCTGCCTGGCATTTAGGGCCCTTCGTGACCTGGCTCCCATCTCTCTTTCTAGATTTATGTCATACTACTACCCTTGATGAACTCTGTGTTTCAGCCACATTGAGTTACCAGCCAGTCACTGAATTCATTTCTCCACTTCCCCCTCTGTGCAGTCGCAGAGACTCTGGTTTCTGTGCCTGGAATGGGTTTCCTCTTCATCTCTGCCTCTCAGGAACTGGATCTTCCTTCAAGACCCAGATTAGGGGCCTCTTCCATTAAGCCTTTGCCGACTCTCCCATCTGTTACTGCTCCCTCCCCCCCTCAATTTTTTCATACTCCACTTATTTGTGTGTGTAATATCTCCCTAATAGAACATAAGCTCCCTGAAGGCAGAGACTTTCATTATTTTCTTTGCATTCCCAGTCCCTAGAGCACAGTAGGCACCTAATATTTATTGAATCAAATTTCTCACTCAAAACAATAGAAAGAATTTAAAAAATCAAGTAAATACAAACTGCACAACCTAAAAATAAAATGTCGCTATAAGACTACAATAAGTGTTTCAATGCAAGTTAAAATAACTTAACTTTTATTAAAAAAAATCTTCTGCAATTAAGAAACTAGGAAATAATCTGCACTGAATTTGAAGTCATTGTTAAGAAGGAAGTCCATATGTACAGAAGGTTCATTCATTAACTTCTGTAGAGATGGCCTATCTTCAAAGTATTTCCATAAATTCGGTTCCAAAAACAGAAAGAAGAGTTAAGCCAGGCTGCGCTGACAGAATCATTAGTAACCTTATTTTACATTTAAGGGACATCGACATTGTATAAAGTACAGAATAAATTTGGTTTGTAACAAGACATCCATATTCAGCTCTGGGACTAGTGTCAAAGAAAGGACGATCATTATTAAAATCAACTGTACAAATGTCAAAATGTCGGCCTCCAAGTGTTCCCCCCACTAAAATGACCTCCTTCCCCATGCTGCGAGCAACGGGAAGGAAGCAGCAGTGGTGAGTCCTTTCCTTCTAAGTCTCTCTAATCATATCCAGTTTGGTACTAGTGCTAACTCACTGTATAGGGGAAAGGATAGTTCATTTAGAACTTTAGAGTGATTCCATTTCCATTTTAGCGGGTGGAAAACAAGGCTTCTGGGACTTTTTCCTATGGGAATAAAATTAAGACAATAAAAATAAAATTCATTTAACTTTTTAATGTCCCTTTTAATAAGCTGGGGACTCTGTGGCATGTACATGACTCTCTCTGTCTCGATTCTCCACTTTCAGTTTTTAAAAACAAGTCTCAAGTAGCCTCTTTGCTTAGTAATTTCCTTTCATGGCCTTTACTTTGCCAATTTCAAAATATTTACATTGTCCCAGCAATTCTTGACTCCTTTATTTAGATGTACTTATTAGCTTGTATTTAAGGAATACTTTGCTTCAATGTATTCACTTCTCCCCCACCTCTACCCCTGACTCTTCAGACTTTCCCACCTCAGAGCCAGCAGCCTTCTCACCCTGAAGATGCCCTGACTCCTGTAGCCCCTTCCTCTAATTGGCAGGTGAATTCCTACCTAGGACCGCCTTTTCAGGAAGTGCCTGGGTCAGCCATACTCATTTCTCTCCTAGTCCTATTAATTATTCTCTAAACTTTTTCATATACCTTGGACTGCACCCCCCCCCCCCCGCCACTTTCCAGCACCTTTTGGTATGTAATCGTCTCTCATAAAAATGTACCCTTGAGAGTAGAGAGTTTCTTTTTTGCCTATATTTGTATTCTCAACACTTAGCATGGTGCCTGGCATTAAGGGCTTAATATAAATGCTTTATCTACCCTTCTATCTCTATCTATTCATCCATCCACTTATCTCTATAACATCCCTGTATTTATCTATTTCTATCATCTCTATCCAACCATCTAGCAGTTCTAATCTATTTTCTGTCTGTCACTATCTACCTACCTATCTATCCATCCATTTATCTCTGTCATCTCTATATCTACCTACCTCTATCATTTCTATCTATCCATCTATCTCCTTGTCATCTCTCTCTCTCTTCCTCTCTCCCTCTATCATGTCTATCATCTCTTTCTATCTACCTACCTATTTATCCCTGTTTCCATTCATTCATTCATCCATCCATCCATCCATCCACCTATCCATCCATCCATCCACGCACCCAAATTCAACCATCCATTCATCCATCTACCCATCTATCCACCCATCCACCCATTCATCCATCCATTCATCCATCCACCCATCCATCCACCCACCCATCCATTTTTCCCATTGATTTCCATTATAAAATCAGGACCAGTTAAACACTCACATACACAGACTGAGTTGAATACTTTAGATAAAGAAAAGATGAAGACTGTAACATGCTCAGTATTATGCTATGAACACCACCAACAAGATGATGTCTGCAGAGCCCTCAGAGGATCATCCCAGGTGCCCGTTTAGCTTTTCATTCCTTATGTCTGTTTACAATGCTTATTAAACTGTGGGTCACAAGGGGGAAGTTTAAGAAGCCTTGGTCTATAACACACGCATGAATTGGAATGAAGAAATCACATTGCACTAGTATCGCCACCAGCCAGATGAAGGACCCCAGAGCAAAAGTTCTTTACCTTCGAGACTTCAAGGTAATGCAAAACAAGTTATTTCCTATACTGTAAATTATGTAAATTTGAAATTTTCCATAGAGTGTTGGGGTATTTCTTGCAGGTTAGCACCTGCTTGGCAACTTTTAGATCTAGAAAGTCACCTGTCCAGGGCATTGAAGGGTGGACTCGGCCAGGGTCACACAGCCAGGATAGGTTAGTGATATCTCTTGAAGCCAGAGCTTCCTGACTATAAGGATGCCATGCTGCTTCTCACTTGCAGAATTTACTTATTTTAAAAAGGACCCCTGCAGAGAAATTAGTATTTTGATAAAAAGGGTTTTTCCCCTCCTAATTTTTGTTATTGATACATTAAAAAAATGTAAAAAGATTCTGAAATATAGATGCTGCTGGAAACTTTGACACCCATCAGGAAGCACATATGTAAGTTTACTTGAATCTTTTTAAACTTACTTGGCACAGCACACCCAGTGTGTGTGCCGATACAGGGAATACAGGAAGTGCTGCCGATACATATTCCAAACTTTGATGGATTTGTCCTCAGAGGCTGTAGCAAGAAACTGGCCATCACAGGAGAAGTCTACGCTTCGGACAGGGGCAGTATGCGCCTTGAACTCGGAAGACTTCCCTTTCCTGGAAACATATTTCCCACAGAGGCTGTTAGAATACACTAAATTAGACATCATTCAGAATTAGCAAACTGACTTAAATAAGTGTTATTAAAAATCACCTGTTGTTGAAATAGAAAGAATTGGAAAGATCTTGCCACACCTGTCCTTATGACACTGCATTTTAAAATTTGCTTTGGTAATAGAAACCACAACTAATCCTAGCAGGTGGTCCCCCACCACCACTCCCTCCCACCCCCCCGGTGCATTAAGCTATTAAGTTTTAAACCAGAAATAAAGAAAATAATATTTTGAATGGCTGTTTGCCAGACATTGTGCATTCACCCTGCTATTCTGGGTGGTGAGGGAGAATTTAAGGCTACAACTGATAAAGACAATAGCAAGATTTTGATGTTCTTAAACAGAGGGTTGCAAGAAAGTTTTGAGAAAACACACAAACGTGATCTTGAATGAGAGAGAGAGAGAAATAGAGAGAGAGAGAGAGAGAGAGAGAGAGAGAGAGAGAGAGAGAGAGTGAGTGTGTGTGTGTGCTTTCTGAAAAAGAGTAGGCGTCCCATCCGTAGCTTTTTCATTCCACACTGTGTATTCCAAGTACCGCCTCTGCTAACATTAATCAGCATTAGCCAAGACCTTGCAAACACATTCCTTGTTACCTACTTCCTCCTTCTTTTCACCTATCCCAGTCCCTTAGATGAAATAAAAGAAAAATAGTTTTTAATATAATTTCCTTCTTAAGGATACTGAGAGCTGGCTTTAGACCTTGAAAAACCTGAGTTGAAGACTTGCCTCTGATACATACTGGCAGTGAGACTCTGGACAAATCATTTAACCTCTGAGAGATCTAGGCCACTGTCTAAGACTGCAGAAAATGCGGAGCAGCCACAGGCAGGTTTGCTTGGGTGGTGTGTGTTTCCTCCCTCAGGAGGTTCCTAGACCAATGAAATCATAGCAATTCTGGCCTCTGTTCCTTCCTTTTTCAATAGTACGGAATTGCTGCTGTAGCTTTCTTTGTTTCGGGACAGGTGAAGGAAGGGAAAAAAGAAATGGGAGAAGTTATAAGAGGCCCTTATAACTGCTCCCTTTTAAGGGGCAGGGCAGAGACTGCAGCCAGAAGGAAGCCTAGAACTCTGCGGTTGGGTTGGAAAGAGCTTTGAGAAGTCCTAATTTTTCCCAAAACATTCTTATCTTGCTAATAACTAAGATTTAGAAAGTGTTCCCTTCGGATAGTGGTATTAACATTAGTGATATCTTATGGGAAACTGGTCAGGAAATAGAATTTATTTAATGCCATGCCAAAAGTCTCAGGCATGAAGAGATTAGAATAATTCAACTCAGAACCTGCATAAGCCTCAATCTGTTTTATTGAGTAATTATAAAATCATGTGAAGGCAAGCTGATGGCACAGCAAGCTGTAAAGAACACCAGGCCTCGAGTCAGGAGGATATGAGTTCAAATTTGGCCTTGGACACTTACTAGCTGAGTGACACTGGGCAAATCACTTAACCTCTGTCTGCTTCAGTTCCCTGATCTGAAAAATAGGGATAATAAAGTACCTACCTCCCAGGGTTGTGAGGATCAAATGAGATGTTTGTAAAGCATTTAGCTGTGTGCCCTGCACATAGTGTAGTTGTTTTATAAGGGTTAGCTGTGAGTAGCTGTTCTGTTTCCCCTTTTGGAGGGCAGAATGGTGTGATCGACTTGGAGTCAAGAGCACTTGGGGTCAAATTCCACCTTCTGACTTGTACTCAGTGACCCTGGGCCAGCCACTGAATCGTTATGCTTCCAATAACTTCTAGGAGCTAGTCTACTGTCCCAAATGGGCTGCAATCTGCATGAGTGTGGGGTTCCCACATGGGAGTTACCTATGCCAACAAGATAACATGTGAATCACAGGGACACTTTTATTGTTAATGCTGTCTTCATGTTTATAAATTCCTGTGAATGCTCAAGTAAAGCCATCATTTTAGCCACATGGTATATTTAGTCCAAAGGTCAATAAATACAAAAAGGGGTCTGTGATCTTTTTAATTTGGAAATGCCTTTCGGTGGTGCAGACTGTGGCCCATCCATGCCCCGAGTCATTCCTGGTGACTCGACCATTGTACTAGCCTAAGTTCCTACAAATGTGCCAGAGGCCTTCCCTTTCTCCTGACAACACAAAGGTGCCAGTGGAGTACTCTGGCTAGCCATCTGTCATAGCTCCTTCCTCCACAGCACCAGCCGATCTTCTGTTCTCATCACAAGGTCCCTGATGCCATCTTTTACTCTTGTTCTTCCTCAAAGTTTCTCACTGGTTATGTGCTGCAGCCTGGACACGCCCACCCCTGACCTACATGTGATCTTTCTTTTGATTTCTTCAGAGACTACTCTAATACATGTCTCACTGCCCTACAGCAATGCCAGCATTAAAGAGTTAGGCCATTAATTCCATGGGAAGCTTGGGGTCTGCAATTTCTTGAAGTCAGTCTAACTGGTTTTCCTCCTTCTGTTCAATTCTGGGCCTGAGTTCTTTGTCCCAAATATGTGTGTATCTGTGGGTATGTCTATGTCCATCCAAGTACATGATACAACTTGCACAACCAACATTTATCACGCACTTGGTCTTTTCCATGTCAATGGTCAGGCCAAACTCTGTGGAGACCTCTTTCCAGAAAGCTATGCCATCTGTGTTCTGGGGCTTGATAACACCAGAACAATACAGTCTACAGATCTTCCCAGAGTATAATGAATTTAAATCATGCTATGTTACAATAATGACAGTAGATCATAATTATAAAGCGCTTTCCAGTTTACAAAGCACTTCCCTCACCACAGTATTGTGAGATGAGAAAACTAAGGCTCACAGAAGGTAGACGACCTCCCCATGGTCATGTAGCTAGGAAGCGCTGGCAGAGCCTTAACTGTGAATCTTGGTGCCTGGAAGGAGCATTGCAAATGTCTCCAAGAGCAAGTGCCATGAAAGACTTGGGGGAACGGGGTCCAAAGTGGGCTAAGAGAGAGGTTAACACTATACCTGGACGGACACAGAGATTCTAGGATACCACGAGGCCACCACTGTGGAAGCTGCTCACCCATAACCCCCCTCCGCCAAGGAATAGATAGTGCTGTTTATTAGCTTCCTAGTTAAACGAATTCTTGATAATAACTATGTGCTAAGTTGAGGTGTCTCTTCGCATCTGTCATCCAAGAAACCTGATTACTGGGAGTTACGGAAGGGGAGAGGGAGAGAGTATTCATTTATAGCAAATGGAAAGATGCTCTAGGGAAGGGCAGTGAAGACCTAGAAGAGACGAAAAGGATCATCTAGCTCAAATTCTCATTTTCACAGAGGAGGGAAACAAATGCCCCAGGTCCAAGAGGCTAGTTCAACTCTTATGGAAAATAAGGCCAAGCTGAGGTGAAATCTAATATTTTACATAGTCAACTTGTGTAGAAAGTATTTACATTTAAATGAATCATACGATCAAAGACTTAGAGGAGTTTAGGAGGCCATCGCATCCAAGTTCCCTCATTTGACTTGAGGAATCTGAAGCCAGGGAGATTGACAACACACAGGTACCAAGGGGGCAGAGCTGGGATTTGAGCCAAAGTCCTGACTTTGGAGCTAAGTAGCTTTCCATCGTACCACGATGCTTTGACTCCTTCAGCACCGTAACATCATTTCAATCACCTCTTCAAAGGTTTGGCCATTCATTCTCATTCCCTGGTCCTCCTAGCATTGTATTTGGGTTATTTCCCCTTTGAATTATTTCATAGAGGTCTTTCCAGGTTTCACTGAATACATCATATTTGTCCCTTTTAAATGAATAATATTCTTTCATGTGAATTCCCTGATATAGTGTACTGTAATGTATTTGGTCCATCCTTAACTGTTAGACATTCAGGTCCTTTGTTATTATATGTAAAGCTGTTATAAAAAATCCTGGAATGGATTTTTTTAAATGTTTTTGATAAAATGTATCAAGGTTTAGTTATATTAATGGAGATATTGGCTTAAAAGGCAGGATTATTTTTGTAACTCTTACTATGTATTGCCAGATTACTCTCTAGAAAAAAAAGACCTAGAAATTTGCAATTAGATAAAAGTTACATAAGGCCCAAATCATACAGACTCACAGACTGCAAGAGCTAGAAGGAACCTCAGGGAAAACCTTGTCCAACCATCTCATTTCACAGAGAGGGGAACAGAGGCTCAGTGTCAAAGCAGGGATTAGAATCGCCTGGCCTAGTGCTCTTTCAGCCAGGTTGTTGGAACAAGGTGTACTGAGGGGTGCAGGGAGCATCAGTCCTTCCAAAGTAGCGGTCTCTGGTCTCATGACTGGGCATAAGCAGCTAAGGAAGGAGAGGGGCTCTTCCATCCTCCCAGGTAGGCCCTGGCCCCAAGGTCACCCCACATACAGCCCTCTGCTCAGCAGTTTGGGAGGGCAAAGCTTTGAGGAAAAGATCCAAGGGGGAAGGAGGAAGAGGCAGCCCTCCAGCAGGGACTCTGGGGCTAAGCATCTTCTCCTGTCTCACCTGAAATCCACCCCACCCCACATCAGAAGCCAGCTAGCCAACCCCCTCGGTTTATAGAGGAGATGTGCCCAAGGTCACGTAGGAAGTAAGCAGCAGTGGTAAGATTTTCCCACGTTACTATCCTGACTCAACGGCAGAGAATGCCCAGGTCTGAATGTTTCCCTTTCCTGAGGGCAGCCCCTGGAGTCCCTGCTCAATGCCTGGGAAAGATGTGAGAATCAAGAGAAGGCAACATTGGGGAGGAAACACAAGGCCCTCAGGATCAGGGAGGAGGAAGTATCCTCAAGAAGGCATGTCAGAGCCAATGTACTGTCTCTCTTCCCAGCCTGCCACTGGTCCCTGATCTGCCTGCCCTCTCTTCCAAGGTGGCATGTAAGTCGCAGCTGTCAGCCCTAGAAGGATAGGCTTGCTAGGCCAGGCCCTGGGCTCTCTCTCCACCCTGAGGCCTAGCCAGAACCTGAGCCCCACAAACTTGGGAACTACCTGAGGGAAGTAGGAGACAATCAAGTTGCTCCCCAGCTTCCTCTCCCTGTCTTGTCTGCCAACCCCATCTGTACCACACCCTCTGGCTCTTTCCTCTGAAAAACACAATCATTCTGCTTTTTATAACTCTTTTAAATGTCCTGTCATAGGGCAAACTGCCCAGTGCCAGACAAAGCCCTGGTCACTCTGCCCTACTTATTCTCTGAGCGCTGGAAACATTTGGGGCTCAAACATCTGATTCATAGACACTAAGGCTGGGAAGGGAACTTATCAACTTTTTAGTCAGATCCTCTTATTTCACTTTCTATTTTTAAAAAAGTTAATATTTTACTTCCCCCAATTACATGTAAAAACAATTTTAAACATTTATTTTAAAAACTGAGTTCCAAATTCTCTTCCTCCCCACTCGTCACTGAGAAGGCCAGCAATTCGACATAGGTTATCCATGTATAATCATCCACAACATATTTCCACAATGGCCATGTTGTAAAAGAAGACATAGACCAACATAAAAACCCAAGAAAAATAAAGAAAGTAAAAAAAGAATGCCTCAATCTGTATTCAGATTCCATCAGTTCTTACTCTGGGGAGGGAGAGCATTTTCATGATGAGTCCTTCAGAGCTGTCTTGCAGATCCTCTTATTTTAAAGATGAGGAACCTGATACCCTAAGAGGTTCAGTGATTTATCTAAGGTCACACAGTTCCAAGTGGCAGATCAGGATACTAGGCCTAGGGGTCCAAGTCCATTATACTGTGGCTGCCTTTAGTGTAGGGCTCCTTAGCTTGGAGTCTACAGTCCCCCGAGAGGCCCACAGGAAGATTTCAGGAGTAAAACATGAACTTGGATGGAGGATAAACAGAACTAGTTTCTTTTGCCATCCTCTGTATTTTATTTTATGCATGTAAAAATATGATTCTGAGAAGGAGTCTGTAGGCTTCACAAGAGACCGCCAAAGGGGCCACAACACAAAAAGGTGAAGAACCCTGCTCTAAAGCAATGCCCTCTTATAGAAATGGCAAACTTTTTGATTCTCTGTTAAATTTAAATAAGTATAAAATAGAATTATTAAATGTTTCAATGACCATAGTACAATTTCTTTTTTGAGAATTGCTTTTATTTTTTTAACTTGTACCTCTTACAAGTAGTTGGTACTTAAATGCCTTTGAAGTGTCTACTCCAAAGCACCTGATCTCCTCAGTGGGATCACTGCCCTTCACTAGTATAGATTGTGCCCCACCTGTGTGTTCTTCCATCTGTCTCCAATAGAAAGGGATCCATCTCTACCCAAAGAGTGGCAGGGGTATTCCTATGAGCCTAGCTTTCACTACAGGGCAGGGGCACTTTCTTTTGGGGTGATTCCTGGCTGATTTCTTTCAACATTGAAATAAAACACAAATGTGAATTAAGAAATTATGTTTAAAAATAAATACAAAAATAAGCAGTGTGACTTCAGGCAAGTCACATACCTCTTTGACTCTGAAACAATTTTCTCAGATTATAATTTAAAGTAGGTTGCGTTCTGCATTGGTGGAGGATGCCCTGACACTAGGAGACGCTTATGACAACATCGTGGGTCCCTTTGTACCCTGACAAATATACATGTTATAAGAAATGCATATAATAATAAAAGTTATGGAGACTGAAGATAAGCCATAAGATTTTTTTTCTCCTTTCCCTAAGTGAAAATTTTTCTATCCTTAGAATCAAAGAAGTAACTACAAGAGGTGGCACAGGCTCCGACACTAACAAGTTTTGGATTCTGTTTTTGCTTTGATTTTATTATGGTCAAAGTAAAAAAAAAATGCTTCACAAAATGATATAGTTAAAAAGTGAATGGAATTTTCAGGGAGAGACGGCTATTTTGCCTTGAATTTTGCCTCAATCTGAGCTATGTCAATTAAATTAAATACTGATTATAATCCTAAATCTGAAATCAGTTACTTGTGTTAACACTAGTGGTTCCTTATGAAGTTTGTCACCTTTTCTGTGGGAATGGTCAGAAAATAGCTTGAAAAGTATGATCCCATATCTTGGTTCCTATCCCTGTCATCACAATATAATGGTCTTCAGGTCACTCTCTCCCCCTTTTCAAGGAGTTAGAGCCTGACTCTCAGTCTTCTCTATTCTCACCCCTTCCTCCATGCTTGAAAATTTCAATAATCATACTGATGTCCCCTCATCGAAGAAGCTCTGTCCCAGGCCAATCTCATTCTCTATGCTGACATCCTTGGTGGTCTCAATCATTCCTATGGCTTCAATACATATCTGCCAAGTTTACATCTCCACCCCCAACCTCTCCCCAGGCCTCCATGGATTGTTTTTTCAGGCACTTGCTGAGTTATCACTGTCTGGTTATACTTCCCTTACTTCAAACCTCAAACATCCAAAGCTGAAATCATCTTCCCCTCAAAGCTCCTTTCTCTTCACTTCCTTATTTCTACAGAAGTAACGGTTTTTCTAATTACCAGGCTCAAAACCTCAGAACCGTCTTTGCCTCTTTCCCGTCCCTTCAAACAACCATTTTCCCCTCTCCTTTTCTTGACTCTCTACTGCGCTCTCCATGGTGATGGTTCTGAACCATATTTCTTCTCAAGGCCCCAACTCCACGAGTTCCTCCTTCCCTCTCCAAAGATGCTGCTGCATCACACTGAGAACCTCCAGGCCCCTCCATCTGCCCTGCAGCTGAACCATCCAACAGAAGTTTTCTCACCCAAGGATGGGCTTCATTTTCTGTGTGAGGCCCCAGCATGGAGCTCATGGTCAGCACTTAAAACATGTTTTCATTCATTCATGAACTTCCTACTTTTATTGAGATCATCCAACTTGAATGCCCTCATGTCCCTTCCTCCTCCAGTCCTCACACTGTTCTTATCCACCCTCTCTATCCATCCAGTTTTAAAGGAAGAGAAGGCCACCCTAAGAAGACCCCCTAAGAAGAAGACCCTCCAACTGTATGCTTGACCTTTTTTTCCTGCTCTCTTACCCCTGAAATCATTAATTCCCTCACTGTCCTACATCTTTCATCTCTCCTTCTCTACTAGTTATTTTTCCACTCTATACACTCAGGTCTCAAGTATCTGTATCTTCCTCTCAAATAAAACTAAGCTTCCCTCACCCCCACCCACCACCTCGACACTATTACCACATCCTCACTCTCTCCTCCTCTTCACTGACAAATGCTTGGAAAGAAGAGTCCTGGATTGTACTCAATGTCTCTAATTCTTCAGCACCCACTCAGTCCTGGGGAGTCTGCTCCCCCTTACTCTATTGAAATTGCTTTCCCAAAAGGAAAAAGGACATTATACATACAAAAATATTTCTAACAGCTCTTTTTGTGGTGGCAAAGAATTGGAAATTGAAGTATGTCCATCAATTGTGGTTAATGTTAATGGAATAGGAAGATCTTTCCCATTCATTAATAGGCTAATGTGACGTGTTCAGCTCATAGCTGTGAAATCTCCTGAGTCACATGGAGCCCACTGCAGGAGAAACTTGCTTAAAAGGAAACCTTGCTTAGGGGAAGCTTGCTTGTAGGAAGGTTTTCACGCCTTTTCATAATTAGGCACTGAAGCATGTGCATTGTGATACCTTCTGACTATATGTGTACTCTGAGGTTGGTATTTTGCCTTGGGGCTCACTCGTGGGTAGAATGTTTATGTGATTTGGCCAGATGAGACTCTGAGTAGCAGTTAAGGAGCCCCCCGGGCTTTGAAAACCCAGATGTTGGTGCTTCCCTCTCTGGTGATTATGTATGTATTAATTTCTCAGACTGTTGGAAGCCCTGTCTGTTGATCAGTGCTAATTTCTCTGCTTGTATTTTCTCTATGTTCAGGGTGCTGACCCTGAACTAAGTGAATGATATATGTGTTTAATTAAAGTAATTAATAAAAGCAGATCAAAGAACCTGTGCTAACAGGCCATTCTGGGTATGCTAGGGTGCTTACTGTTATGTGGGGAATGGTTGAGTAAGTTGTGGTATATGACTGTGATGGAATACCATCATGCTTTATAAGAAATGATAAAGGGGGACGGTGTCAGAAAAACTTGGGAAGACTTTTATGAATTGATAAAAACCAGAACACTGTACACAGTAACAGCAATACCATACAATGATCAACTGTGAATGACTTAACTATTCTCAGCAATACAATGATACAAGACAATCTTAAAAGACTCACGATGAAAAATGCTATTTACCTCCAGGGAGTGAACTGATGAGTTCTGAATGCAAATTGAGGCATACTTTTTTCCCTTTCTTTGTATTTTTTACCTTTTGTTTTTTGTTTTTTGCAACATAGCTAATTTGAAAATGGCTTCACATGTATAATTGATATCATGTTGCTTGTCTTCTCAGTAGATGGGGGAGAGGTGGAAGGGAAGGAGAGAATTTGGAAGGAAAATTTTTAAAAATAAATGTTAAAAATAAACTTAAAAATTAGAAAAAAGAAACTGCTCTCCCCCAGATCATCAATAATATCCTAACTGACAAACCTGAGTGCATTTTTTTCCTGTCCTTGGTCTCCTTAAACTTTCTTTTGGCCACCTCCTCAACTTGACACCATCTCCACCCTTGGCTTCCAAGACATGGCTCTCATGGTTCTCCTCATCCATTAACTCCTTTTTTGTTCCTCTTTTCTAGGTCTTCATCTTCCACCTGCCTCCTAAATATATCTGTTCTACAAGTTTCTGCCCTTTCTCTATCTACACTCTCCTCCTTAGTGATCTCATCTGTTAATACAGCTTCAATATCTCTGCAGGGAACACCCAAACCCAGCTCTCCACCCCAGATTTCCCCCTAGAATCCACTGTCATCATTTCCAGTGGCCTGGTTAGTATCTTCACCTGGATGGCTCAATGCTTCAAAATCAACATCTTCCCCCACACACTTTTCTTTCTCTGTGAACACGACCTTCAACATCCCTCTTGGCACTATCTTTGATCTTCCCTGTGCCTTACCCCAAACATCCAGTTCTTTGCCAAAAGCTTACCTTTCTAGCTCCACAATATTTCCCATACCTAGCCTTTCCTCTCCACTCCCACAGTAACCACTATTTAATGCCTTTAACTCTTCCCACCTAGAATATGCCAATAACCTTCAGAGGGCCTTCCTGTCTGCAAACTATGACCTCTCTAATCCCTCTTCAACGTTCCTTCCTGAGTAATCTGCCTAACCACTACAATCATGCTACTCCTCTATCAAAAACCAAACCAAACCAAACCCTCACCAGCTCCCAATTCCTCCATAATAACATTTCAGCTCCTCCCCTGGCAAGCAGCCTACCAAATTTCCCGCTGATTCCCCTGCTGGAAGGCATGCCCCGACAAAGCAGATTCATCTCTGTGCTATGTCCTCACGGCACCTTTCCCATCTCTCGGCCTTCTACTCACACACGGCCCCCTGTGCTTGGAGCAGACTCTTCTTCCAACTCTCATTGCCATTTGTCGAAGCTTTTCACTTCCTTCAAAGCCCAACTTAGATGCCTCCATGAAGTTTCCCTGATTCTCTGGGTGACCATGATCTCTCCTGGGTATGAGAAGACACCTCCTTCCACTCCTCACCAAAGACTTGGAACTTTGCATACAATGTCCCATTTTCTTAATGTACTGATAGGTTTTACTACATTTTTTCTCTTCTTTTTCTTCCTTTCCTTTTAAAATTTTTTATAATAAGGGATGGCTCTCTAAAAGGAAGAAGAAGGATACAGAGTGAAATTTAGGGCTAGTAAAAACAAAATGTGCCACTGTGCCACCTAGCAGCAAGTTGGTGCACTGGATAGACTGCCAGGCCTGGAGTAAGGAAGACTCAACTTTCTGAATTCAAATCTGACCTCAGACACTTACTAGCTGTGTGACCCTGGGCAGGTCACTTAACCCTGTTTGCCTCAGTTTCCTCATCTGTAAAATGAGCTGGAGAAGGAAATGGCAAACCGCTCTAGTATCTCTGTCAAGAAAACCCCAAAAGGGGTCATGAAGAGTAGGACATGCCTGAACAACAACAAAAAAAAAATACAAAATACACCAATAAGATTTATTTTTGAAAAGAAAGTAATTTCTCCCTCTTTACATTTCTCATAGCAATTTGCCTATCACATGCTAAACTATACCAAACATACCCAGGGGTATGCTGGTAAATGTTTAACAACCAGCTTGGCGGGGGGAGGTGGTATGTATGTACTTTAAAGTTTAATTTGCATTATTAACATTTTATCCATCATTTTTTAAAGTCTAGACAATCAACAAAATAATAAATCAAGCCTTGATTTTTTGCATTTGCCAATTTCCAAGATGTAAATACTCATAGTGAAAATTTAACAATTGGTCTTTTGAGCTCCTACAAGCTGGCTCCAGCATACTACTGATTACCTGTGTACATGATATATCTGTCCCCCTCCCACTAGACTATAAGCTCCATAAGCCAAGGACTATATCATTTTTCATGTTTGAATTTCCCCACCTGGAGATGTTTAACAAATGTTTGCTGCTATAAATGATTAGAATTCTTTCTTCATATCAAATCTGAATTTGCCTCTTTGTAGCTTCTGTCCATCACTCTTATTTCTGCCCTCTGAGGCCAAGAATAACCAATCTAATCCCTTTTCTGCAGGACAGCCATTCAGAGACTTAAAGATAGCTATGATGTTCCCAGGAAACATCATAAGCTAAATATCCTCAATTCTTTAACTGATCCTTACACAGTGGAATCTTGAGGCCCTTTACCATCTTGCCATTCTCTTCTGGAGCCTCCTGACTTCTCAGAGTACTTCCCAAAATATGGCACCGAGAACTGAACACAACAATGCAGGTGCGGTATAGGAAGGGCAGAAGACAGTGGCTCTCTCACCTTATACTCATGGTTCAGAGTGTACCTAAGACAGGGCTTTAGCCTGGATGGAACAGTTGATAAAAGGCCTGAATGAAAATGTTAAAAATAGATTTGACTCACAAATTTGTTTGAACTCTAATCATCAGAGAAATGCAAATTAAAACAACTTGGAAATGCTACCTTATGCTCATCTAACTAGCAAACTAGTTAAAAACAAAAACAAGAGAAATGACAACTGGATGAGCTCACAAAACAGAGGAAGAGAAGGCAAGGACAGAGCTTTGGGGGTATCCCCAGTCAGTGGGTGTGACCTGGATGAAGATCCAGCAAAGGAAAATGAAAAGGTGTGGTCAGACAGGTAAAAGAACCAGGGAAGAACAGTGACACCAAAAGCAGAGGAAGGACAGCATATCCAAGAGAAGGGAATGGTCAACAGGGTTAAAGGCAGCAGAGTTCAGAAAGGATAAGGATTAAGAAAAGGTCATTCCAATGCAGAAATTTATTTTGCTTGACTCTGCATATTTGTGATAACGGTTTTGTGCTTTTTTTCTTTTTTCAATGGGTGGGAGCTGGAAAGGAGAGAAAATAGACTTTTGGTAAATGGAAGAATCAAATAAAATAAATAGAACAGAATAAAAGAATATAAAATAGAATAGAATAAAAAATAAAAGAATTAAATTAAAATTAAAAGGTCATCATATTAGGCAATTAAGAGAATATTGGTAACTTTGGAGAAGGCAATTTCAATTGAATGATGAGGACAGGAGGTTCTGAAGAGAGGAAGTGGAGACACCTCGCTGTAGATGGCCTCCTCATGGAGTTTAGCCATGAAAGGGAGGAGTGCTATAGGCCACTAGCTATCAGGGACAGGAGGATGGATGAAGTGTGGGATTTTTAAGGATGAAGGAGACGTGGGCATGTTTGCAGGCAAGTAGCAGTGGGCAGGGAAAGACTGAAGATAAATGGGGATGATAGAGGGAGCATTCTGCCAGGGAAGATGGGATGAAAAATGGGAATTTGTGCATGCAGAGGGGTTTACCTTGGCAAGGAGAAGGGCTATCTCGTGTGAAGCAGGGGTGAAGGAGCCCATGGTGGGGAAAGACATTTGAGGGATGTGAGATGTAGAACAGGAGAGAAGAGTGACCCCTTGACCAATCCCCCCAATTTTCTGGTGATGTATATATAAGGCGAGGTTTTCAGCTAAGCAAATGGGGGACAGAGGGACCATGGAAGGCTTGAAGTCTTTTTTATATTGAAACTAAGTTTAGTATGGATAATTAAGTGATTCAACAATTTGGAGGCTCTAGGAAATGTATAAATATCAATTCTAATGTAAAGATTTTATTATGTTTTTCTTTGTGATCATATGGATTAATGGTGCAGATAGGTGGATAGAGCTCCAGGCCTAGAATCAGGAAGACCTGAGTTCAAATCCAGCCCCAGAGACTTACTAGCTGTGTGACCCTGGGCAAGTCACTCAACCTCTGTTTGCCTCGGTTTCCTCATCTGTGAAATGGAGCTAATGACAGCACCTACCTCCTAGAGTTGTTGTGAAGATCAAAGGAGATATTTCTTTGTTTTTTGTTTTTGTTTTTTTGCAGGGGGGAAGGCAGGGCAATTGGGGTTAAGTGACTTGCCCAAGGTCACACAGCTTGTAAGTGTGTCAAGTGTCTGAGGCTGGATTTGAACTCAGGTCCTCCTGACTCCAGGGCTGCCTAGCTGCCCCCAAAGGAGATATCTGTAAAGCACTTGGAACATAGTAAGAGCTATATAATTGTAGGCTATTTGTTATTATTATCAAATCCAGCCAAAGCCCTCCATAGCCAAACACTCCCTCCTTCCCCTCACGTTTCAACTTCAGAAAACATCCATTTCCGTCAGGTACGCTCACCTATCAGGAATCCACAGTCTGACGGTCCTGTCTCGTGAGGCAGATGCCACTAAGTTTCCAAGCGGCGAAAACTGTACGCTGGTCACAGCATCCTTGTGACCCACGTAGCGGAAAGCTTTAGGCTGTGGCTTGAAGTCCCATAGCATGAGAAAGGTATCCCAAGAGGCACTGGCTATCAAGAACACAAGAGACAATCGTTGTTTGGTTAAAGCAAAACTATCCGGGTTGTACCCACAGTTAACTGTACATAGGAAAGAGTGAGAATTAAGTATCTAAGTTTCATTACAATGTGTCTTATCAAATAAGTTAACAGTAGGGGCTGAGGTGGCTAAAGCTACATTGAAGAATGAACAAAAACAATAAAAAAGAAACCCACACCACTAAACTGCCACCTTGACGCTATTTCCTTAGGGACGGCTTAGTATTCGGGTACTGGGCTCAAGACCTGTCCATGACACCTACTAATTCTATGACCAATGAGTAAGCTCCTTGACCTCAAGCCTTAGTTTCTTCATCTGTAATTACTTTTTTTAAGTCTAGACCACTGATTTTATCTGCATATGAAGCCTCCATTGAGGAAACTCTCCATCCGTGCTGGTCAACTCCTTACTGTCTTACTTAGTTCAGCTTCATCAGTTTGGCCGTCATGCAGAATGTTTCAGAGGAAGCACTGGACCCCAGCGCTTCCGATTCTAAGGCCGGCCTCCTACTTTATCTGTAATCTAGGGGGAAAATAAAAAATGCTTTGTAACCTTTAAAATGTTACGTAAATGGGAACTGTTACTATTTGCAACCCCCTTGGCATAGGTCCTGGACCGTCTACTCAGTGAGAACCAGTAAATGTTTCATGACTAGGTAGAGAAGGGTAAGTAATCCAGGGAGCATCTACAAACAACAGCACTGAGGCTTCTGAGGAGAGGGTTCGGGGGTGCAATCTATGGTACAAACAAACACTTGCAGTGGTCACAGCATACAAAAACATTGCCTCTATCTCTGAATTAGGAAAATCTCCTCATGTTTACTTGCATGTGAACATAAGAATTCTCACTAACGGAGGAGTCAGTGTTATTGAAAGAACATACACACACACACACACACACATACACCCCATGTAGTTGTATTAGTTTCAAATTATATATAAACAAATAGTGTGACAGCAAAGGGGATAGATGGCCAGATCTGGAGTCAGAGGACCTGGGTTCAGACAAAATCTCTTAACCCAGGCTTTCAATGCTTGCTTGAAGCATGCCAAAGGATTTCAGGTGGTCTGAGAAAAATGTAGAGGAAAACATCCTTTGTATGTAGAGGAAATCCTCTGGCAAGCCACAGGTTGTACAGGTCTGTGGAACCTTTCTGGGGCCTAGTTTTCTCACTTGTAACATGAGGGAGCTGGAGAAGACCACCTCTTAAGGCCTCTTCAAGGTAAAAATCTATGATCCTACTGCTTAAAGGGAGAGGGGAGGGGAGATAAGCTATGGTCGGTCACAAAGAATCTTATAATTTCCTTAACAAATACATTAAAACTATTTGTACTTAATACATTTGTTTCTATAAAAACTAACATTAAAGAGATTTCCAAGTTTATAAATATTTGTTGGCTAAAGTTGGCTAAATATTCCTCCTTTAATTTTCTTGGCAATCTCTTTTTCCACCTCCCCCTTTAGAAATACACTATATAAAGATCCCTGGATGTGCAGTGGTGTGATATAGAAGAGAGATAGTCGCAGCAATTCATGAAACCATCTTCTGAGACACGAAGGAGTTTCGATCTCCACTGGAGGAGGGAACATTCATCCTGATAAAACCATGGGCTTTAGATCATTGAAGGACATGTAAGAGGCGCTCCTGCCAAGCTTTAACAAAATCATGAAGTTTCTATCTCTAGAATCTGAATTAAATGGCACTCTAGTACGCTGGCCCGAGATGACTTTTTGGTAATGCTACTAAATGATAGTCACCCTTGCTCTCATAAGAACAGCTATTCTCCTGTCTATTGGCCCAGCTCTTCACACTTAGTAAATGGTCTTCAAGAGTTTGGGGGGCCAAATCAATCATTCGGTAGCTAAGCATCTAGATATACCTAATCTTAGCTAGGCTGGTCTTTGGACTTCATTTTTTCATCTTTCTACCTCCTGTATAGTGTCTGCATATAGGGGGCTTCAGACATGCGTGCTGAATTGAATTTGTTAAACAGACAAACTTGGAAGGATGACCACGACATTCATTCATTTAGTTCCTATATCTTGTTTAATTGTGTCAATTCCTTGAGGGCCAGGACACAAACAAACTAAGTCTAACTGGATATTCTCTGAGATTCTATGATTCTCTCCCATCTTTCATGTGCTCCCCACATAGTGCCTGGCCCAGGTGCTTTGCTTGCGGTTAGGTTTTCCATAAACACTGGCTGCTGGATCCAGTGACTCAGCATATATTCAGCAATAAAGAGCCCATGAAAGACAGGGAGACCTCTATCTGCATTGTGAGATACAGCAGTAAAGACTGGTCAGGCTCAGAGGAAGCTCAGGATGGTGAACTTGGAGTCCGAGGCTCTCTGCTCAGACACAGCTGAGTTATTTGTCACCTATGTGAGTTTTAGCAAGTCCCTCCACCTCTCTGGGCCTCGTTGTCTTGCCCCAGGCCTAGGAACCTCATCTGGCCCAAGGGAGGCAAATAGTGATGACACAGAAAAGAAAAACGGGCCAGTCAGCAGATACATGGGATGCTACTATCAATTTGGGTGAGGGGTAGAGCTGGGATTTTTATGGATTCTTATTTCATCTCAGTCTTGTAAAATACTTGCAATTTACATACCATTTAGTTCCTTGTTTCTGCACTGTCCTTCCCCAGGAAAGAAATGGTCACACCAAAGCCCAATATATATTATAAAAGAAAAGGTTATTTAATTACTGATGTCAGTGCAGTCCTGTGCCAGCTTAGAATTTGCTTTTGAGTATTTCCATTTGAAACCCCACCCTGGATAAACATGGTATATAGTTAAAAATGTCAGCAGCTTTCTGTCATTCATCATCGAATGGATCCTTTGGAGATAAAAGGTCAAAAGAAGGGAGCTGTAAATGTAGTTGGCAGGTACACCCAGGCATTGTTCTGCATTCTTGACATTCCCACTTAGGAGGCCTTGCTGAAATTTCCTGGAAAAGATGTGAATTCATCACCCAATGGGCAATTATCTTCTTGAGAAGTACTGATGAACACATAGCCAATTCATAGGCCCTTAGATGTGGCCTTTGGGGTTGCAGCAAAGGGGCAAAGAGAGGGGGTGGCAACCACAGAGAAAGCAGGAAGGCTGGGAGGGAGAACAGCAAAAAGCTAGTCAGACACAGGTGGCCATGGTTTCCTGTCAGCACAATCACCCAGTCTCTCCCCAAGGCTGCAGGCACCAGAAAAATTCCTTCAGTAGTGGAGGAGCTCCTAAACTGAGCAGTTTGGGACCTTCCTCCCAGGGGCTCCAGGATCCTTCTTAAGAAGAAACACTTTCCCTTTGTGAATCTGCCCCGAGTCACCTGTGCAGGAGGGAAAAGGACCCTTACCTGCCTCCTTGGGGCACACACCTGCCACAAAGCACTAATTTACTCAGTGGATTTATTTGGTGATTTCACACAGTGAACAGGTACTTAGAAGAGGTCCCCATTTGAACTGGATTTTTTAATTGGTTCATGCTGAATTTTCAGTCAAACAAAACCTTTCATCACACAAAATACCCTGAAGTCAGGCATCCTTATAGTACTTCTGAAGTTGATTTTCTTTTAACCTAAATGCAAGATTTTTTGCTTTACACTACTAAAAGAGTTAACACATGTAAACTTGAAAGCACTTTGCAAAGCTTAAAGTGCTATCATCTAAGGTATTAGAAATGTTAATAACTAAGACAACCATTTTGGGTCATCTCCAAATGTTATGATAATACTCTCTGTCTTCATTCAAGTCATTGATCAAAGATGAGCCAAGGATGGCCCTGTGCTACACCACTATAGGTGTCTCTTGAAATCAGTATTAATCAGTATTCATTGGATGCGATTGTCCAATCACATACGAATCTGCCTAACTCCTCTCATCTAGCCTCCATTTCTCCATCATGTTCATTAAGATATTGAACGCTATTCTGCCAAATGTCTGCTGAAATCCAGAATACTGCACTATTCCCTTGACCAATCAACCTAGTTACTTTACCAAAAACCAAATAAAACTACTTTGGCATTCTCAGAGACTTCAATGCTGGCTCCAGGTCATCCCTGCTTCCTAATTTGAAATGCTCACAATAATCCAAATAATCTACTCTAGAATTTTGCTAACTATTGTCATCAAGGTCATTAATTTGTAGGTCTTCCCACCTTCTTCCCAGTATACTCACTGTACACACCTCTTTTTCTCCTCACGCAGCCACAGCCTGGTGCAGGCCCTCATCATCTCACACCTGGATCACTGCAATAGTGTGTTGGCCGGTGAACCCCATTCAAGTCTCTCTCCCCTCCAGTCCATCCTCCATTTAATTTTCCTAAAGCACCAGTCCAATCATGTCACTTCTCTAGTTAGTAAACAGCAATGACCATGGGCCAGGCACTGTGCTGGGATACAAAGGCCCAAAGTGCTCTTTCTCCCAAGAAGCATGCAAATAACTGTGTACACAGCAAGTTACATAAATGAGTAATCAGAGAGAATCACAGAAGAAGGGCACTAAGATTAAGGAGGACTGGGAAAGCCTTCTTCAGAAGGTAAGCTTTTTGAGATGGGCAGGAAGCCAGGGAAGCCAGGAGGCAGAGGTGAGGAGGGAGAGAATTCCAGGCATGGGGGCAACTAGTAAAAATTTGGATTCTGAAGATGGAGAGTTGGGTTTGAGGACCAGAAAGGGGACCAGCATTACTAGATTGCAGAGTACTGGGGGCGTGAAAGGGGAGGGTTGGTGTGAGAAAGTGACCATACAGTGAAGGGCCTTAAAAGAGGATTCTTTATTTGATACTGGAGGCAAGAGAGAGCCACATGAATTTACTGAATAGAAGCAATGATATGGTCAGACTTGTACTTTAGGAAGGTAAGTTGGACAACTGAGTGGAGAGTAGAGTGTGGTGGGGAAGGGACTTGAGGCCACTGAGTCAATACAGGAGTGAGGTGATGAGGGCCTACGCTAGGGTGGTGAATAGTGTCAGAGGAGAATAGGGGAGCCTATGGGAGAGATGTTATGAATTCAATACAAACAGGCATCGGCAAGAGACTGGATATGGGGAGAGCAAGTGAGGAGTCAAGGAAGACACCTGGGTTGGGAGTCTAGGAGACTGGGAGGGTGGTGGTGCACTCAGACATAATAGGGACATTAGGAAGAGGACAGGGTTTAGGAAGAAAGATAAAGAGGTCAATGTTGAACTTGTGGAATTTGAGATGTCTATGGGACTTCCATTTCATGATCTTCTATATATAGGTAGTTGGTGGTGTAAGAGTAGAAGTCAGGAGAAAGGTTAGGGCTATAGATAAGGAGATTTGAGAATCAGCAGCACAGAGATAAGTGAATCCACAGGAGCTGATGAGATTACCAAGTGAAACAGTATTGATGGACGGAGCCCTGTGGGACACCCATGGTTACTGACGTGATCTGGATGAAGCAAAGGAGACTTAGTTATCAGACAGATGAGAGGAGGACAAGAAATTCTAGTGTCTCAAAAGCCTAGAAAGAAGATAGTATCAAGGAGAAGCGGGTCATCAACGGTGCCCAAACCTACAGAGGAGTCAAGAAGGACAAGAATTAGATCTGGCAATTAAGAGATGATTGGAAACTTTGCAGAGAGCAGTTTTGGTGGAATGCCGAGGGCAGAAGCCAGATTGTAAGGGGCTAAGGGGAGAGTACGAGGAAAGAAAATAGGGACACCTGTTGTAGATGGAGAGGAGGACAGATCTGCTAGCTAGCAGAGATGGAAGGACAAACTCCTCTTCTTAGTTCTTAACCTAGAGTAGGATTCAGTTCTCTCTGAACCATAATCTCTCTTGCTTTTCCATTTTGAAAACTGTTCCCTTTGACCTAACTGCAGCAGTACCATCTAGAATCACTCTAGCACCTCAGAAAGTCACATTTCTTTTACACATACTCTAGAGGGAAGCTTCAACAGGTCAGAAGATAATTACTCATATTTGAAATCTCACAAGGTTGTTGTAAGGATCAAACATGATAACATACATGACTTTCCCCCACCCTGGCCCCTTTACCTACATAGATTCCCAACAAGAGCCATAATCAAAATAGTTTTGGTAAATTTTTGATAGGTGGCACAGTGGGCCAGGGAGGTCTGTAGCTGGAGCGGAGGGCATAATGAGTTTAAGATGTCTTCTTACACCTTATACCCCAACATGTCCTCTGACTGTTCTACAAACAAGATACTCATCTCTGGGCTCTGGCCATTGTCTCTGGCTGTCCCCATGCCTGATATGCCTCCGCCACTCCAGCTACTGACCTCCCTGTCTCTCTTTAAATCTCACCTAAAATCCCATCTTCTACAGGAAGCCTTGTCTCTGTTAATGCTTTCCTATTTATCCTGTATATAGCTTGCTTTGAATATATTTGTTTGCATGTTATCTGCTCTTGTAAGCTCCTTGAAGGCAGGGACTATCTTTTGCCTCTTTTTGTACCCCCAGTGCTTAGCACAGTGCCTGACACATAGTAGGCACTTGATAAATATTTACTGAATGAATGAGAAAACTATAAAGTGAAATTGCCCACTATCAAAAATGGCTCTCGGTGACAGCTGATCCTCTGAGGATAAATCAAAGCACCTGCATTTGTTTACAAAAAAAAAGCTATACAGTTTATTTCATGTTCCTCCATTGCAACTTTTAAAACCATGAGGAAAAAAAAATGGGTCTATATTCTAACTGATCACAGAGAGCCATTTGTTCACAATAGACTAAAACATCTCAACATTCTTTCACAAATTATTCAAAACAGCAACTCAAGACAAAGTACAAATTTTCATTGACAACTGAACACCCAAACATATAAAGACCAAGGAGATTCTTACTTTTTCAACATAAAGTGAATTGGATCCTTCTGGGTAAACTAAATTCAGTTGCAAGTTTGTCTTGAGGTGCACATCCTTATTATTAAAAATACCCACACTGAGTTTATGCATATTAATGGAGGTCAGTGTGGAAATCTGAAGTCCACAATGTTAATTCACAGTTCACATGCCTCATTTTGACCGGGAGTTTCAAATTCCTATCTCATTAAAAACTTTACTAAAGCGACTATCTGAGTGATTTAAACTGTCCACATACAAGAGACAGATGGTGCAGAGAAACACAAACTTCAGGTAGCAAAAAAATAATAATTTATATTTGACCTTAGACTGTGACTTTGTACTTGAGAACTGGATATGAAATTTACAACATGTCAAACTAGAAAGTGGATCCAGACTCTGATGAGCTTATTCAAGGTTGTGAAAGCTGTTTGGCCCCTCTGGTTTGTTTCACTTTTGCTCTGGATTCCCCAATGCCCAGCACAATGCCTAGCATACTGAAAGGCACTTAATAAATGAGTGTTGATCGACTGATCCTGGCTCCCCTGGTCTGACTCTTCACCCACGGCATATAACCAGGGAGGCAGCATCCTTTCTAATCATTCGAGGATGCTAGCTAAGCTGCGATCTAAAGTTTCTTTCTACAAGGTTACTCTTGTTTCATATCTAGAGAAGTCTGGCTTTCTAAAAGGCCTCTCTTTGGCTAGAAAAACAAGTTAACAGAACAGTGGCCAAGTAAAATGTCACAGTAATTCAGGAGTTGAAGATATCAGTTTCGCTTCTGATGTCACTGTACACCTAAACACTGGAAGTGTTGCGAGCTAAATAATGTTCTGAAAGCAAACTGTAGAATGGATGGTAGCATCCCCTGAGTCAATAAACCCCTAAAACAATAAAAATAATATAATAAATTAATAATAAAAAATAATAAAAATAATAAAAAGTGAAGGGTAAGCCTCAAGTTTAAAAATCATGTCTTTATAAACTGGGAACTTTTCATTTCACCCTGGTTACAGTCTCATAGAAAGAAACAAGACAAATTAAAATAGAACAAGTTTTTTTTTAATATTGAAAATATAATTTTCAATGCTGCAATGCTTCTCAAATAATTTTGTTTGGGAAACATTTCTTATTCTTCATTCAAAAGATTACTTTAGAAAATTTTTTTAAAAGTTTATTCAACAGTTATCAAAACCATATAAACATAGTGACTGGCTAACTACAGCTAACATTCATTCCCCAACCAAAACATAATAGAAGTTTGAGCTCAGCTCATTTAAAATTTAAAAACAAAAACAACCCTTTTCAAGTTTCATAGACGGGAGGTAGGTCGATCAACGACACTTACATATGATAAGTTGGGAAAAACGGAAAGTGATTTGAAGATTGCAGGGCTAAGAAATACTTAATTTTCCTAACCAATGGCCATAAAGAGAAAGAATACTTACAGATACTTTGGTCAAATTATTTACTTTCAGATTCACACAGTAATGTAAATACTGTTGGTCTTAGCTTCAGGGACATTTCCACTGTGTTTACTTTAAATGATTAAACATTAATTTAAAAAAGAGGAGAAGAACCCCCTTGGTTCTCCTCTATTTATGAAATCAAAGAACTGCATCAAGAGAATGAGCATGTGTATATGTGTATAAAGGAATTCACCGGGATTTCTTATTAAGCCAGAATGAGAGGTATCAATATGCATGAGGTAAATGCAGTGACTTCAAAACTGCAGATACCTCTCCATTTCATTTAGACACCTATCTATTTCTTGAGCCTTCTGAGCATTAAATTGCATAATTCCCAAACCCAATTATCCAATTGCTCTAGAACTGTGATTAAACATTCAAACAAAGGCTAATGATGCACTCTTCCACCTGTTTGGTTTTTAAACACTATAACTCTAAAAACTCAAATTGGTGGGTGAAATAAAAATCTTATATTTACCAGGCCAGTTTTACTGTAATCACACTGCACATAATCTTCAAATGTCAGTAATTTATGCATTAATATCAGCCATTTCTCATACTGCTGATTTTTTATTTCTTGAACTGTAAGTTTGGAACCTAAAAGCCTCTGGGGCTCTCTCACCATACAAAGAATTCAGCCAAGGACAGGTTGGATTGGGCTTAGAAAATGAATTCAGTCTATAAGGCATCTACTGATATGAAAAGTGGTTTTGGGCCCACCACCAGTTTCAGTGTATTAGACAAGATAATGAAACAGCTTTTCTGGAATGGTTTCAGTCTACATTCAAATAACTTTTTAACAAAATACAATCCTCAACAAGGCTGCTTTTTTGTTTTTTTTTTGAGACTACCATAAATTATAAACACAACTGTGCACGTGTCCAGCCTACTTCTCAAACCTCCAAATCTGATTTTTATCAAGGGCGTTACAAGTTCTCATTTGTACATCAGGCCGCCCCTCTGATGTACGGTAAGCACTCACACACAGACCAGATTGGGGATGATAAATTGTTCCATCCTCTTTAAAGTGCCAAATAATCTCTTCAGGAACAGGCGACCCCTGCTTAGGACAGTACTGCATTCCAACATAATTTTTCTGGTGGGGGACCATCACACATAATTCTGTCTGGACGCTAAAACGTAACTCTTTCTTTAACGTATACTCGAAAAACTGATTGCCTCCTTGTCCGTGACATCCAAACAGAGACAGATGAGCTCCTGTGGGATCACGGTCTGGAGATTTGTAATCGAGACATTCCGAAGATATTCCCACACTGCGAATAGCCCCATGCCAGCCAGGTCTATCATCTGGCACACGCAATGCAGGAAATACATTTTTCAAATACCAGTCAAAACTCTTGCAGTTCAACCGTCTTCTCAATAATTTTCTTTCAGACACATCACCGTAATTTTCCTTCCTCGCTAAAGGGTTTCGATTATAGAAGTGCTCTTTATATTCATCCATCCACACCTCTGCAGCCCGGACTGTGTTCTGTCGGAAATTGGGCCTGGCGTAGGGGGCTCGCTTTGGGAAGACGTGCCCTACGTGAGAACAGGGGTGAATCTCCAGGGTCCCTCCACACTGCCAAACCCTGAATGACAACTCCAAATTCTCACCACCCCATACTTCCATCCCTGTGTCGTAAGTACCGAGGTACTCAAAATACTTTTTACTGACAGCAAATAGCCCTCCTGCCATAACCGGTGATCTGATGGGGTCAACTCTGGATTTCCACCTTCTCCTTTCATGCTCAGGGACTGCCTGCCACTGGAATGTTAAGTGCCAATCAAATCCCCCAATTACCGGCTCCCCTTCCTGCATGTAAAAGTCAAATGTATTCCAATCAATTGTGTCTATAACAGGACAAATGATTACGGATTCATCTTGACTAATCCTCTCCAACAGAGGTTCCAGCCACCCTGAGTTACACTCACAGTGACAGTCTAGGAAAGTGAGCACTTCCCCTGTGGCAAAAGTCGCTCCAATGAGACGGGCTCTGACCAGCCCCTCCCGCTTCTTGGTTCTAATTAAACGAACTCTTTGCAGATTGCTGATGTAGGTTTCCAGCTGAGCCTTCAAATACAGTTTATCACTTAAGTCATCGACCAGGATAATCTCCTTCAGGAGGACCGCAGGGGATGTCTCTAGGACGCTGTGGATGGTCCGTAGCAAAGTGGACCAGGCTTCGTTGTAGAAGGCGATGATGACCGAGGTGGTGGGCAGCCTGCGGTAGTCATAGGTCTTGAGCCGGCACTCGTACATGCGATCATCCCGGATGTGCCGGTGCAGAGAGATTTTGTCACTCAGGTAAATGTTAATGGCATACCTTTCGATGAGCTCTTCTGCCTGCTTCTCCTCGTCCCCCTGGAGCTGGAGGTGGCTCGCCTCTCCCCACTCCCCTGGGGCCGCGGAGTCCGGCGGGGGCTTCACGTAGAGGGGCTGGGCCAAGTCTTCTGCTTTCGCCCCGGGGCCAGGTAAGCCTCTCTCCCACCTGCCGGAGGTGAAGATGTCTCCAGAAGGGGCGCGGAGCGAGGACACGGACAATTCCACGACTGCATAGGCCACCATGAGGGCGCCCAGCAGCAGGCAGCCCCTGCCGAGCCAAGCCCACCTGGCTGGGACGCGCACCTTCATGGTCAGTGGCGCGCGCCCGCCGCCCGCGCCCGCGCGCGCCCTGGGACTGCCCAAAGTGCAGTCCGCTGCCCGCTCCCCCTCCCCGCCGCCCGAAAAGTTTGTGCAGCTGCTGGGAGCTGCTGGGGGGCCGCCCCACACGCGGCGGGAACCCAGAGCCCAAACTCCCGGGGGCTCACTACTTCCTCCTGCGCGCCGGGCAACTTCGGGTCACACTCACACAAACTCGCACACTTGCACACACGCAGGCGCGCACGGGACACAGAAACCCGCCTTCTTCCCGAGCCTGACCCCTCCCTGAGTCCTCCCCCGGCCCTCCCCGGGCGGGGCCCCTGGTCTGGGTTCCAGCTGCGTCTCCAGCTGTGAGGGGAGGGAGCGCACCCCTCCACCCCGCCTCCAAATCCACGCCTGGGAAAGGCTGGCTCCATCCCGAAGTCACTCCCCGCAACCCCCAGGCCAGGACGGGGAGGGGCTTTTCCGAGCTGGACTCCGAGGAAATACTCCACCCCCGCCCTCCCCCCACTCTCAGGCTCCCATTGTCCATCCCCACCCTCGGCCGGAAATCTCCCGGCTGGGTCAAGTTCAAGTTCGTGGATCTCAAACTGGCAGTTCTTAAAGGATCACTGCTTTAGAGCTGGATCGGCTTCGAGGTCAAGCCCAAACCCGCCATTTTGCAGATGAGGAAACTGAGGCACAGAGGCAAACTGGTTTGCTAAGGTCAGAACAAATGTGCCACAAAACCTAGTTCAGAGCTGGAAGGGGCTTTGCTGTCCAATCCAACCCCTCTGTTTTCCAGGTGAGAAACCTGAGCACAGAGAGGGCAGGGGTCTTGCTCCGGGTCTAGTGAGTGTCTGGAGCCAGATTTTAGCCCCGCCCCTTCCTGATTCCAACTTCCCCGCTCTGTCCTTTACATTAAGCTAGCTCTCCATTTGTACAGTTTTTTTAAAAAAATAAAACAAAAACCGAGGAAGGGGTGCATGACACTTACCAAGTCGTTTGCTATTGGGGCTGAAATCCACACTAGTCACTGCAGCTTTATGGCCTTTGAAATAACGTTCCAAAATTGGATCCTCCTGGAAGGAGAGGTCACCAGGTTTTCAAAAGGCGCCCCTGATTTCATCCAGGAAATGAAATTCACTTTTCAGTTACCCACCCAGCCATTTAATAGACTTCCAGCAAACAGGGGAGCCTTCAGCCCTGCAGTTTACAAAACAGCAGAAGCCTTACAAAAAAGGTAAACGAATGGGCCCTTTCCACCCTCCAGGTCTTCTCACATAAAGCTCCCCCTTCGAAAACTGGAGGTAAGGTGGGGATCCAGTTTACCTTCCCTCTGGGTGGAGTGGATATAGGACCCTGGGCTTTGGAATGAGAAAATTCTGTGTTCAAATTCAGCTTGACCTGGGGCAATTGACTTCTCTCAGCACCTGGGTTTCTTTATTGGGTAAAATGAAGTGGTTGGACTAGATCATCTCTAAGGTCTCTTAGCTCTGGAGCTAATTAACCTCAGAGACTTAGAACTGGAAGGAGGCTTAAAGGTCCTCTTGACCACACCTTTAGTTTTGTTGTTGTTTAGTAATTTTTTTCAATGGTGTCTGACTCTTTGTGACCCCTTTTGGGGTTTTCTTGGCAAAGATACTGGAGTGGTTTGCCATTTCCTTCTCCAGCTCATTTTTTTGCAGATGAGGAAACTGAGGCAAATAGGGTTAAGTGATTTGTCCAGAGTCACACAGTAAGTGTCGGAGGCTAGATCTGAACATAGGTCTTACAGACTCTAGGCTCAGAGCTCTGTAGCTGCCCCACCTTTAATTTTACAAATAAGGAAGTAGACCTAGGGAGGTGCCTTAAGGTCACACAGGTAGATAAGATTTGAATCTACATCTTCTAAATCTTAAAAAACAAACCAAAAAACCCCACCCACAACTCATTTCTCCTATTACAACTGGATCTGAAGGGCTAAGGAACCCAAAAGCCAGAGATAGAACAAATCCCTTCCCCTCTCGGGACTCAATCTCCCTCATATATAAATAACAACTCATAAAACAGTGCAATGTTTATCAAGCATTTCCTTCCAAATAAGCCTCAGATGAGTAGTATTAAGTGAGGGGGCTCAACCAGATCAGCAGCTTCTAACCCTTTTTGCAGCATGGAACCCCTCCCAGGCAGAATCTGGTAATGTCTTTTCATCCCTCCTCAGAACTATGTTTTTTAAATAATTCAATAAAAGGCAGGTAGAAGTTAGTGAAAAAGATGTATTTTTTTTTTCCCTAACCATGTTCAAGTATCCCTTGAAATCTATCCACAGAAGCCCTTGAGAGTTCATGGACCATAGATGGGTTAAGAACCCTTGGAATAAATGATAACTAAGCTCCCTTGAAGATCCAAATCCTGTGGTCCTATGAGTTTCTTTCAAGCCCCAATTTGGGATGGTACTAACCCAGAGGATGCTTCTGAGACTGGGGCAACCTCCTCTAGGGGACAGGGCTTGGAGAGAGTATGGCTGCTGTCCATGGTTACAGTTGGGAGTACAGATAAAATTAATAATTGGAAGACATGTTTTTTGGTCATTCAATAAGCATTTATTAAACACTTAACTCTCTGTCAATCTCTATGCTACAGACTGGGGATACACAGGGAAAGCAAAAACAGTCCCTGCCTCCAAGAAGTTTACATTCCAATGAAAGTGACAGCATTCAATACATTTGACTTTCATATGAAGGAGGCAGCAAGTGGAGGACTGGGTTCAAGTCTGGGCTTTGGCACTGACTCAGAAACACTTCCACTTTCTGGCCTCAGTTTCCCCATCTGAAAAATGAGAGTTGGACTAGAACTTGAAAGCTTCCTTCCAGCTCTAAATCATCGGGTTCTATGAGGTCCCTTGTAGCCCCCGACTGTGATAAGTGTCCATCAGCAGATGATTCTGAGGCTGAAACAATGGACAGGTCCCGGTCCTGACTGGTGTCCATCCAAAGGTACAGTTAAAGGGATTTGGAGTACCAGCTTCTGGGACAAGGAACCTCCCCTCCCTTTAAGGCCCAGCTAAAATCCCACCTTCTAAAGGAAGCCTTCCCCCAACCCTCTTAATTCCTCTCCTCTCCTGCTTCCTATTTATGCCACCAATAGCTTGTGTGCGGCATGGTGTTTGCTTGTGGTCTCCCCCAGCAGATTGTAAGCTCCTTGAGGGCAGAGGCTGTCTTTGGCCTTTCTTTGTATCCCCAACACTTAGCACAGTAACTGGCAAACAGTAAGTGTGTAATAAATGCTTATTCTTTCTCCCTTTGTAATATCTTCCACAGTTTGCTTTTCTCTCACATTAGATGGTAAGCTCCTTGAGGGCAGGGACTGTCTTTGGCCTTTCTTTGTATCCCCAACACTTAGCACAGTACCTGGAAAACAGCAAGTGCTTAATAAATGCTTATTCTCTTTCTCCCTTTGTAATATTTGTCCAGTTATTTGCTTTTCTTCTGCATTAGACTAGGAAGCTCCCTGAGGGCAGGGACTGTCCTTTGCCTTTCCTTGTACCCCCAACACCCCCAACAGTGCTTGGCACAGTGCTGGGTACATAGTAGGTGCTTAATAAGTGTCGACTGACTGACTTCCAGGGTCTCCATTTACTTCTCTGCAAAAATCAGAGGTCCGAACTTGAGAACCCCTGACATCTCTTCCACCTCTCACCCTGAGGATTCTGGCTCACAGTTCAGAGACCTGGGCAAAGTCCCGTGGCCTCCCTGTGCCTCAGTTTCCCCCCTGTAAAACGAGGGTCTGGACGGACTTGACCCCTCGGACCCCTTCCAGCCACGACCTCGGACCCGGGCTTTGCTGCAACTTGCGCTGTGTCCCTGGGGAAGCCGCCAGGCCGCCCGTGCCTCAGTTTCCTCCCTAGTCCAGGAGGCGGGGCTGGGCAGGGGGCCTCCCGGCTTCGGTCCTCAGTTTCCCCGCCTGACCGGGCCGGGGCGTAGCTGTTGCTCCGGAGCCTTGGGGTCCGCCCCGTCCCCGTCCCGGTTCCCCCCGCCCCACCCCGGCCCCAGGCTCCGCCCCTTCCCCCCGCCCGGCTGGTCCGTCCTTACCGGGGCGAAGGCCATGGGGCCGCGGACGCGCCGACGCCAGGCGGGGGAAAGGGAGGGGAGGAGAGGGCAGGGGCGGGGGCGGGCACGACGGGCGGAACCGTGCGGGGCCCGGAACCGTTTGGCAGCGGCCGCGGCGTGGGCCCGTCACAACAACGACGGCGTCCCAGTCAAAACCCCGCGCTCCAGCCCTGGCGAGGCGAGCGCCGATCGCATCCTGGCCCTATTGGCCGCCTTCGCTTCCGGCCCGTGGCGTCAGCGGCCTCCCCGAGGCCCGAGATTGGCTCGGGGTCCTCCCCCTGGGTGCCTAATGAGGCGCTAGGACCTGGCGGGAGCCCGCGCCGTGAACCGAGGGGAAGGCGGGAGGGAAAGCGGGAGTTGTTGGGATCGACGCGATCGGCGATCGATTCTGCCTTAAAGGTAACGCGTGCCTGCGGGAGGGCCTCGAAGGCGGCCGTCGCCCCTCCCGTTACAAACGAGGACTCTCAGGCCCAGCGAGGGGAAGTTGCCGTCCTGAAGGGCCCAGGTAAATATCAGAGCCGGTGTTCAACCCGGGGTCCTCCAACTCCAAATCAAGTGCTCCTCCCATTACACCACACCGCCCCGGTGACCCTTTCCCTTCCTTCCCTCCCCCTCTCCTCTCCATCTCCTCTATCCTTCCTCCCATTCCCCTTCCCTTCATCCCTCCTCCATCTCTTCTATCCCTCCTCCTCCTCCCCTCCTCTCTCCAACCTTCCTCCATCACTTCTATTCCTCCTCCCATCCTTCCTCCCTCCATCCCTCCTCCATCGCTTTCAACGTTCTTCCTTCTCCCATTCCCCTCCCTTATCTCTTCCATCCCTTTTCCTCTTCCCATCCCTGCTTCCTCCGTCTCTTCCATCCCTTTTCCTCTTCCCATCCCTCCTTCCTCCATCTCTTCCATCCCTTTTCCCTCCCATCCTTCCTCCCCATCTCCCTTCCCTTTGCCCTCCATTCACCTCCTCTCCTCATCCCTCCATCTCCTTCCCTCTTCCCTTTCCCTTCTCCATCCCTTCCCTGCCCCATTTCCCTTCTGCTGTCTCTCTCCATCTCTTTTTCTCATCTCCCTGTCAGTCCTCCCCCCTTTCCTCCAACATCTCTTCTTTCTGCCCTCCCTCTTCCATTTCCCTCCATCCTCCCCTTCCCTCGATTTCTTCCCTCTACCTTCTTCCTTCATTCCTCCTTTTCTCTTATTCCTTTCCCTCAGTTTTTCTTCCTCCCTCTCTCCCTCTTGCATCCACCTTTCCTCCTCCTTGTCCTCTCCCTCATTTCTCTTCTCCATCCTCTCCCTCCTTCTCTTCTTCCTCCTCCCTCCCTCTTCCTCCACCTCCACTTCCTTCATCTCTTCCCCCTCATCTCCCTTGCCAGTTCTCTTCCCTTTCTCTCTTTCTCTCCCCATCCTCCTCTCCCCTCTCTCCCATCTTTCTCTCTCTCCCTTTCTCTATCTCTCTCTCCCCTGCTTCCACCTTTCCTCCATCCTTCTATATCTTCTTCCCCTCCTCCTCCCTCATCACCCTGCCCACCCTCCTGTCCTTCCCTTGCTGCCCATCCCTTCCCATTCATTCACTAGAGACAAAAATCCCCACTAAAGATTCAGCCATCCCCCACCCCTTCAGCACTTTAAGGACAACGACAGTAACAATAGGCAGCATGCGTGTTCTTAAAGCCCGAAAGACCTGGATTCGGGTCCTGCCCCTGACATAACCTGGCTGTGGAAGCCTGGACAAGTCACCCTCAATGTTCTCCAAAAGTATAAATTACAGAAAATGTGTCAACCTGTGTCCCCTCACCCCAGAGATCCCCATGCCTAGTAAATCACAAATCTGATCCCTCTCCGCTAATAATCATTGTCATTTGTATATAAGGTTTGAAAAATGTTTTTACCTATTTTGACCCTTACAAGTAGGTGCTCTAATCATCTCCATTTTACACATGAATAAACTGAGAGGAGACATAAGTGACTTGCCCAGGGTATGGGTGGCTGAAAGATGATCATACTAACTCAAATATGTGAAAAGTGCTTTTCCTAACACAATCTGGTGAAGAAAGTGCTGTGAATGTTATTGTCTTCTTTTTGAAGGTGAGCCAACAGCCTAAGGGAGGAGAAGGACCCAAAACCACACCTAGGGTAATTGTTGGAGGATTTGAACTCAGCTCCCCCATTCCCAGGTCCTGGGGTTTCTCCATATTTAAAGGACCTGGCCTCCCAATCCACAGCTGATCCTTTGCAACTTTTGTCTATGGGAGAAAAGAAACATTTTTTAGAAGTTTAAAGTTTAACATTAACGTAAAAGTTTAAAGTTTAAAAGTCTGGATCTAATTTTTAATATCCCCCCTCCCTCCATTCTTTTGCCTATTTTAATTGCCCACCTCCCCTAGTGTCCTAGAATATTGTTCTTTTCTTTCCCCACTGTGAGGTTAAACCTTTTTGGAGTTTTAAGTAAAGAGGGAAAATCTCTATAAATTACTTCAGGCTATTTTCTCCTACTGTAGCATATTCCAGTTGACAACAGAAATGTTCTTTTTTTGGTTGTTCCTTCTTTGTTTTCTTTTTTTAGTCTTTTTTTGGCAAGGTAGTGGGGTTAAGTGACTTACCCAAGGTCACATGAC